>NC_069503.1:766315954-766915954 GCF_027579735.1 Bombina bombina | reverse complement strand
ACCAATGGCCCTTAAAAGGGACTTTTTCGGGGGAATTGCCCCAAAGAAATAGGATCTTTTACCTGTAAAAAAATAATACAAACAAACCCTAACAGTATAACCCACCACCCACACAACCAAACCCCTCAAGTAAAATCCTATCTAAAAAAAACTAAGCTCCCCATTGCCCTGAAAAGGGCATTTGTATGGGCATTGCACTCTTTTTCTTCCCAAATCCTAAGCTAAAAATTAAACCCACCCAATAAACCCTTAAAAAAACCTAACACTAACCCCCGAAGATCCACTTACAGTTTTTGAAGAACGGACATCCATCCGCAACAAAGCCGGGAGAAGTCTTCATCCAAGTGGCAAGAAGTCCTCAACAAAGCCATTAGAAGTCTTCATCCAATCGGCAAGAAGTGGTCCTCCAGACGGGCAGAAGTCTTTATCCAGACGGCATCTTCTATCTTCATCCTTTTGACACGGAGCGGCTCCATCTTGTATTTAATTAATGTCATTTATTTAATTGTAGTGTAAGGTTAGGTGTTAGTGTAAGACAGGTTAGGTTTTATTTCACAGGTAAGTTTGTATTTATTTTAACTAGGTAGCTAGTAAATAGTTAATAACTATTTTCTAACTAGTCTACCTAGTTAAAATAAATACAAACTTACGTGTAAAATAAAAATAAAACCTAAGATTGCTACAATGTAACTATTAGTTTAATGTTAATTTTACAGGTAAGTATTTAGTTTTAAATAGGAATTATTTAGTTAATGATAGTAATTTTTATTTAGATTTATTTTAATTATAATAAAGTTAGTGGGGGTTAGGGTTAGACATAGGGTTAGGTTTAGAGGTTAATAACTTTAGTATAGTGGCGGCGACGTTGGGGGCGGCAGTTTAGGGGTTAATAAGTGTAATATAGGTGGCGGCGATGTTAGGGGCAGCAGATTAGGGGTTAATAAGTATAGGTAGGTGGTGGCGACATTGGGGGCGGCAGATTAGGGGTTAATAAGTGTAGGTAGGTGGCGGCGGTGTTGGGGCGGCAGATTAGGGGTTAATAAGTGTAGGTAGGTGGCGGTGATGTCAGGGGCGGCAAATTAGGGGTGTTTAGACTCGGGTTTATGTTAGGGTGTTAGGCTTTTTTTTAGCCGACTCTCCCCTTTGATGTCTCTGGGGAAATCGTGCACAAGCACGTAAAACCAGCTCGAAGCAGCGCTGGTATTTGAGTGCAGTATGGAGCTCAACGCTGCCATATTGCCTGCTAACGCCGGGTTTTTGTAAACCTGTAATAGCATCACTATAGGGAGGTGAGCGGTGGAAATAACTTGCAAGTTAGCACCGAGACGCTCTTACTCGTAATCTAGCCGTTAATTTGGTTTTGCAGGCTTTGCAGGCTCTTCCTTTTGAGCCTATGCATTGTTTGGATATTAAACTACTTTCTTGGAAAGTGTTGGTCCTTTTGGCTATCTCTTCAGCTAGACGAGTTTCTGAATTGTCTGCTCTCGCTTGTGAGCTCCTTTTCTGATTTTTCATCAAGATAAGGTTGTTTTGCGGACTTTGTTTAAATTTCTTCCTAATGTTGTGAATTCTAACAACATTAGTAGGGAAATTGTTGTTATTTCCTTGTGTCCTAATCCCAAGAATACTCTTGAAAGATCTTTGCAGTCTTTGGACGTTGTAAGAGTTTTGAAATATTATGTTGAAGCTACTAAAGGTTTCAGGAATACTTCTAGTCTATTTGTTGTTTTTTCTGGTCCTAGGAAAGGTCAGAAAGCCTCTGCCATTTCTTTGGCATCTTGGTTAAAGCTTTTGATTGACAAGGCTTATTTAGAGGCAGGACAGTCTCCACTTCAGAGAATTACAGCTCATTCTGCTAGGTCAGTCGCCACTTCTTGGGCTTTTAAGAATGAAGCTTCTGTTGATCAGATTTTCAAAGCAGCAACTTGGTCTTCTTTGCATATATTTACTAAATTTTACCATTTTGATGTATTTGCTTCTTCTGAAGCAGTCTTTTGTAGAAAAGTTCTTCAGGCAGCTGTCTCAGTTTGATTCTTCTGCTTATAATTTAAGTTTTTTCTTGAAATTTATGTGAAATTTATAAGAAAGACTTATTTTTTTGTGGATTTAATTTTTTCAGCGGAAATAACTGTTTTTATTTTATCCTTCCCTTTCTAGTGACTCTTCTGTGGGCTCCCACATCTTTGGTATTTCTATCCCATACGTCACTAGCTCATGGACTCTTGCCAATTACATGAAAGAAAACATAATTTATGTAAGAACTTACCTGATAAATGCATTTCTTTCATATTGGCAAGAGTCCATGAGGCCCACCCTTTTTATGGTGGTTATGATTTTTGTATAAAAAGCACATTTTTATTTCCAGTTCCTCTTTTTGTATGCTTTTTTACTCCTTATTTTATCACCCCACTACTTGGCTATTCGTTAAACTAAATTGTGGGTGTGGTGAGGGGTGTATTTATAGGCATTTTGAGGTTTGGGAAACTTTGCCCCTCCTGGTAGGATTGTATATCCCATACGTCACTAGCTCATGAACTCTTGAAATATGAAAGAAAAATGAATTTATCAGGTAAGTTCTTACATAAATTATGTTTTTTTTATTGGTTTTTTTAAATCATGGATATTGCATTAACTCTGAAATTCTAAAGTATACATTTGCATCAGTTTACTTTGTTTGGAATATATTTATACAGTTTAGATCAGAGTTATCCTCCCGGGGAGACACTAATTTCTGTATATATCTCTCAGTAGATCAACTGTATCAGTTTATGACTGGCTGAACCTATAATAAACAAGACTAATTTTGAAATTGACTACAATCCCCTCAATACCTTTAGCCAATACACAAATTGAAATCTATTGATATGATAGAACAGTGTATCTTTTTTCTGAGCATTGGGATTTTGCAGTGACAATGTCAGCAAATTCTCTTTACAACATAGCTGAGGAAATGTATTTCTTTCATGTAATTAGCAAGAGTCCATGAGCTAGTGACGTATGGGATATACATTCCTACCAGGAGGGGCAAAGTTTCCCAAACCTCAAAATGCCTATAAATACACCCCTCACCACACCCACAATTGAGTTTTACAAACTTTGCCTCCGATGGAGGTGGTGAAGTAAGTTTGTGCTAGATTCTACGTTGATATGCGCTCCGCAGCAAGTTGGAGCCCGGTTTTCCTCTCAGCGTGCAGTGAATGTCAGAGGGATGTGAGGAGAGTATTGCCTATTTGAATGCAATGATCTCCTTCTACGGGGTCTATTTCATAGGTTCTCTGTTATCGGTCGTAGAGATTCATCTCTTACCTCCCTTTTCAGATCGACGATATACTCTTATATATACCATTACCTCTGCTGATTCTCGTTTCAGTACTGGTTTGGCTTTCTACAAACATGTAGATGAGTGTCCTGGGGTAAGTAAATCTTATTTTCTGTGACACTCTAAGCTATGGTTGGGCACTTTGTTTATAAAGTTCTAAATATATGTATTCAAACATTTATTTGCCTTGACTCAGAATGTTCAACATTCCTTATTTTTCAGACAGTCAGTTTCATATTTGGGATAATGCATTTGAATTAATCATTTTTTCTTACCTTCAAAAATTTGACTCTTTTTCCCTGTGGGCTGTTAGGCTCGCGGGGGCTGAAAATGCTTCATTTTATTGCGTCATTCTTGGCGCAGACTTTTTTGGCGCAAAAAATCTTTTCCGTTTCCGGCGTCATACGTGTCGCCGGAAGTTGCGTCATTTTTTGACGTTATTTTGCGCCAAAAGTGTCGGCGTTCCGGATGTGGCGTCATTTTTGGCGCCAAAAGCATTTAGGCGCCAAATAATGTGGGCGTCTTATTTGGCGCTAAAAAATATGGGTGTCGCTTTTGTCTCCACATTATTTAAGTCTCATTTTTCATTGCTTCTGGTTGCTAGAAGCTTGTTCTTTGGCATTTTTTCCCATTCCTGAAACTGTCATTTAAGGAATTTGATCAATTTTGCTTTATATGTTGTTTTTTCTCTTACATATTGCAAGATGTCTCACGTTGCATCTGAGTCAGAAGATACTACAGGAAAATCGCTGTCTAGTGCTGGATCTACCAAAGCTAAGTGTATCTGCTGTAAACTTTTGGTAGCTATTCCTCCGGCTGTTGTTTGTATTAATTGTCATGACAAACTTGTTAATGCAGATAATATTTCCTTTAGTAAAGTACCATTGTCTGTTGCAGTTCCTTCAACATCTAAGGTGCAGAATGTTCCTGATAACATAAGAGATTTTGTTTCTGAATCCATAAAGAAGGCTATGTCTGTTATTTCTCCTTCTAGTAAACGTAAAAAATCTTTTAAAACTTCTCTCCCTACAGATGAATTTTTAAATGAACATCATCATTCTGATTCTGATGACTCTTCTGGTTCAGAGGATTCTGTCTCAGAGATTGATGCTGATAAATCTTCATATTTATTTAAAATGGAATTTATTCGTTCTTTACTTAAAGAAGTACTAATTGCTTTAGAAATAGAGGATTCTGGTCCTCTTGATACTAATTCTAAACGTTTGGATAAGGTATTTAAATCTCCTGTGGTTATTCCAGAAGTTTTTTCTGTTCCTAATGCTATTTCTGCAGTAATTTCCAAAGAATGGGATAAATTGGGTAATTCATTTACTCCTTCTAAACGTTTTAAGCAATTATATC
Organism: Bombina bombina; assembly: GCF_027579735.1. Lineage (NCBI taxonomy): Eukaryota > Metazoa > Chordata > Amphibia > Anura > Bombinatoridae > Bombina > Bombina bombina. The sequence continues at coordinate 766,911,273 of NC_069503.1, read as the reverse complement.
CTGTGCCGTCTGACAGATTAGAATTTTGGGACAAAATCCCTAAAGTTGATGGGGCTATTTCTACCCTTGCTAAACATACTACTATTCCTACGTCAGATGGTACTTCATTTAAGGATCCTTTAGATAGGAAAATTGAATCCTTTCTAAGAAAAGCTTATCTGTGTTCAGGTAATCTTCTTAGACCTGCTATATCTTTGGCTGATGTTGCTGCAGCTTCAACTTTTTGGTTGGAAACTTTAGCGCAACAAGTAACACATCATGATTCTCATGATATTATTATTCTTCTTCAGCATGCTAATAATTTTATCTGTGATGCTATTTTTGATATTATCAGAGTTGATGTCAGGTTTATGTCTCTAGCTATTTTAGCTAGAAGAGCTTTATGGCTTAAGACTTGGAATGCTGATATGGCTTCTAAATCAACTCTACTTTCCATTTCTTTCCAGGGTAACAAATTATTTGGTTCTCAGTTGGATTCTATTATCTCAACTGTTACTGGTGGGAAAGGAACTTTTTTACCTCAGGATAAAAAATCTAAAGGTAAAAACAGGGCTAATAATCGTTTTCGTTCCTTTCGTTTCAACAAAGAACAAAAGCCTAATCCTTCATCCTCAGGAGCAGTTTCAGTTTGGAAACCATCTCCAGTCTGGAATAAATCCAAGCCTGCTAGAAAGGCAAAGCCTGCTTCTAAGTCCTCATGAAGGTGCGGCCCTCATTCCAGCTCAGCTGGTAGGGGGCAGGTTACGTTTTTTCAAAGAAATTTGGATCAATTCTGTTCACAATCTTTGGATTCAGAACATTGTTTCAGAAGGGTACAGAATTGGTTTCAAGATGAGACCTCCTGCAAAGAGATTTTTTCTTTCCCGTGTCCCAGTAAATCCAGTGAAAGCTCAAGCATTTCTGAATTGTGTTTCATATCTAGAGTTGGCTGGAGTAATTATGCCAGTTCCAGTTCCGGAACAGGGGATGGGGTTTTATTCAAATCTCTTCATTGTACCAAAGAAGGAGAATTCCTTCAGACCAGTTCTGGATCTAAAAATATTGAATCGTTATGTAAGGATACCAACGTTCAAGATGGTAACTGTAAGGACTATCTTGCCTTTTGTTCAGCAAGGGCATTATATGTCCACAATAGATTTACAGGATGCATATCTGCATATTCCGATTCATCCAGATCATTATCAGTTCCTGAGATTCTCTTTTCTGGACAAGCATTACCAGTTTGTGGCTCTGCCGTTTGGCCTAGCTACAGCTCCAAGAATTTTTACAAAGGTTCTCGGTGCCCTTCTGTCTGTAATCAGAGAACAGGGTATTGTGGTTTTTCCTTATTTGGACGATATCTTGGTACTTGCTCAGTCTTTACATTTAGCAGAATCTCATACGAATCGTCTTGTGTTGTTTCTTCAAGATCATGGTTGGAGGATCAATTTACCAAAAAGTTCATTGATTCCTCAGACAAGGGTAACCTTTCTCGGTTTCCAGATTGATTCAGTGTCCATGACTCTGTCTTTAACAGACAAGAGACGTCTAAAATTGATTTCAGCTTGTCGAAACCTTCAGTCACAATCATTCCCTTCGGTAGCCTTATGCATGGAAATTCTAGGTCTTATGACTGCTGCATCGGACGCGATCCCCTTTGCTCGTTTTCACATGCGACCTCTTCAGCTCTGTATGCTGAATCAATGGTGCAAGGATTACACAAAGATATCTCAATTAATATCTTTAAAACCGATTGTTCGACACTCTCTAACGTGGTGGACAGATCACCATCGTTTAATTCAGGGGGCTTCTTTTGTGCTTCCGACCTGGACTGTAAATTCAACAGATGCAAGTCTCACAGGTTGGGGAGCTGTGTGGGGATCTCTGACGGCACAAGGAGTTTGGGAATCTCAGGAGGTGAGATTACCGATCAATATTTTGGAACTCCGTGCAATTTTCAGAGCTCTTCAGTTTTGGCCTCTTCTGAAGAGAGAATCGTTCATTTGTTTTCAGACAGACAATGTCACAACTGTGGCATATATCAATCATCAAGGAGGGACTCACAGTCCTCTGGCTATGAAAGAAGTATCTCGAATTTTGGTTTGGGCGGAATCCAGCTCCTGTCTAATCTCTGCGGTTCATATCCCAGGTGTAGACAATTGGGAAGCGGATTATCTCAGTCGCCAAACGTTGCATCCGGGCGAATGGTCTGATGGCGTCTCATCGAAACAAGAAACTTCCCAGATATCTGTCCAGATCCCGGGATCCTCAGGCGGAGGCAGTGGATGCATTATCACTTCCTTGGAAGTATCATCCTGCCTATATCTTTCCGCCTCTAGTTCTTCTTCCAAGAGTAATCTCCAAGATTCTGAAGGAATGCTCTTTGTTCTGCTGGTAGCTCCGGCATGGCCTCACAGGTTTTGGTATGCGGATCTTGTCCTGGTGGCCTCTTGCCAACCGTGGACTCTTCCGTTAAGACCAGACCTTCTGTCACAAGGTCCTTTTTTCCATCAGGATCTGAAATCCTTAAATTTAAAGGTATGGAGATTGAACGCTTGATTCTTGGTCAAAGAGGTTTCTCTGACTCTGTGATTAATACTATGTTACAGGCTCGTAATCTGTATCTAGAGAGATATATTATAGAGTCTGGAAGACTTATATTTCTTGGTGTCTTTCTCATCATTTTTCTTGGCATTCTTTTAGAATACCGAGAATTTTACAGTTTCTTCAGGATGGTTTAGATAAGGGTTTGTCTGCAAGTTCCTTGAAAGGACAAATCTCTGCTCTTTCTGTTCTTTTTCACAGAAAGATTGCTATTCTTCCTGATATTCATTGTTTTGTACAAGCTTTGGTTCGTATAAAACCTGTCATTAAGTCAATTTCTCCTCCTTGGAGTTTGAATTTGGTTCGGGGAGCTCTTCAAGCTCCTCCCTTTGAACCTATGCATTCATTGGACATTAAATTACTTTCTTGGAAAGTTTTGTTCCTTTTGGCCATCTCTTCTGCCAGAAGAGTTTCTGAATTATCTGCTCTTTCTTGTGAGTCTCCTTTTCTGATTTTTCATCAGGATAAGGCGGTGTTGCGAACTTCTTTTGAATTTTTACCTAAAGTTGTGAATTCCAACAACATTAGTAGAGAAATTGTGGTTCCTTCATTATGTCCTAATCCTAAGAATTCTAAGGAGAAATCATTGCATTCTTTGGATGTTGTTAGAGCTTTGAAATATTATGTTGAAGCTACTAAGTCTTTCCGAAAGACTTCTAGTCTATTTGTTATCTTTTCCGGTTCTAGAAAAGGCCAGAAAGCTTCTGCCATTTCTTTGGCATCTTGGTTGATCAGATTTGCAAAGCAGCAACTTGGTCCTCTTTGCATACTTTTACTAAATTCTACCATTTTGATGTATTTTCTTCTTCTGAAGCAGTTTTTGGTAGAAAAGTACTTCAGGCAGCGGTTTCAGTCTGAATCTTCTGCTTATGTTTTTCATTAAACTTTATTTTGGGTGTAAATTATTTTCAGCAGGAATTGGCTGTCTTTATTTTATCCCTCCCTCTCTAGTGACTCTTGTGTGGAAAGATCCACATCTTGGGTAATCATTATCCCATACGTCACTAGCTCATGGACTCTTGCTAATTACATGAAAGAAAACATAATTTATGTAAGAACTTACCTGATAAATTCATTTCTTTCATATTAGCAAGAGTCCATGAGGCCCGCCCTTTTTTTGTGGTGGTTATGATTTTTGTATAAAGCACAATTATTCCAATTCCTTATTTTATATGCTTTCGCACTTTTTTATCACCCCACTTCTTGGCTATTCGTTAAACTGAATTGTGGGTGTGGTGAGGGGTGTATTTATAGGCATTTTGAGGTTTGGGAAACTTTGCCCCTCCTGGTAGGAATGTATATCCCATACGTCACTAGCTCATGGACTCTTGCTAATATGAAAGAAATGAATTTATCAGGTAAGTTCTTACATAAATTATGTTTTTTGATGTAATTGAACACTCATCTTATATTGAAACTTTTTATCTTTGTGAGTTAGTAACAGATATCTAAAATCCTCCACTGCCAATAAAACTAAAAATTGCCCCTCCCCTACTAATACCCCTATCACAACTCTACAATTACTACTTTCTCTATTACCTATCTCCCTTTTTACTGCAGCACTCATCATCCAGGGCTTGATTTCTAGGCGTTTTCTGACACTCTAAAAAAAGAAATCAACTTCTGAATTTTGTATGACCCTGTAAAAAGCATAGATACTAGGGAAGAAAGTATAATTCTGCCACTGTATAAATCACTGGTAAGACCTCACCTTGAGTATGGAGTACAGTTCTGGAGACCAATTTTAAAATGGGACATTGCATAATTAGAAAAAAATCAGAGAAGGGTCACAAAACTTATAAGGGGGATGGAGTATTTAATCTATGAAGAGAGGTCAGCCAAACTGGGTCTGTTTACTCTAGAAAAATGACACTTGAGAGGTGATATGATTATTTATATAAAAATATTCAAGGCCCATATACAGAGTTGGCGGAAGAGTTGTTTATTCCAAGGCAGTTGGTTGTAACGCAAGGTCACAATTTAAGGCTAGAGGAAAGGAGATTTAATCTCCAGCAATGTAAATGCTTTTTCACTATAAGAACAATCAGATTGGTTAAAGGGACATTAAAGGGACAGTCTAGGCCAAATTAAACTTACATGATTCAGATAGAGCATGTAATTTTAAACAATATTCCAATTTACTTTTATCACCAATTTTGCTTTGTTCTCTTGGTATTCTTAGTTGAAAGCTTAACCTAGGAGGTTCATATGCTAATTTCTTAGACCTTGAAGCCCACCTCTTTCAGATTGCATTTTAATAGTTTTTCACCACTAGAGGGTGTTAGTTCACGTATTTCATATAGATAACACTGTGCTCGTGCACGAGAAGCTATCTGGGAGCAGCCACTGATTGGCTAGACTGCAAGTCTGTCAAAAGAACTGAAAAAAGGGGCAGTTTGCAGAGGCTTAGATACAAGATAATCACAGAGGTTAAAAGTATATTATTATAACTGCGTTGGTTATGCAAAACTGGGAAATGGGTAATAAAGGGATTATCTATCTTTTAAAACAATAAAAATTCTGGTGTAGACTGTCCCTTTAAACTCCTGGGTAGAACTACAGTAGCAGGGATAGTACTCAACATGCTAGTGTTTTTCCTTATGTTCCTGCAGCTCTTTAAAAGCCTTATTATTTTTGTTTTAACCAATTACAGATGCCAGTTGGCAAAGCTCCTGAATCTTTATACTGGGCGCCACCATCTAGTAGCGCGCATATTGTTGCATTCTATGACAGAAGCAGTGAGCTTTCACAGATCTGTGTGTTACTGTTTTTATGACAGCGTCACTGCTTCACCTTAAACTTTGGATTATCTCCCACAGTAGAAAGCAGAAGCTTTACACATTTCAGGTATTTTTTTCTTTACGCAGTTTAAAAGTTTCATAACAAACATAAAAGCCCTCAGGTGTAATATAGAGAATTGCAACCACTGCAAAAATCTACAGCTCCTGTTCTTTATTGTGCACTTTGAACTGAAGTTCACAGTAATGCTTGTCAAGGAGACAACAATATCAAAAATCTGTGAATGTGTACTGCTTCTGTTACAATATGCATGAATACTTAAACTCCAAGATGGCGGCACCCAGTGTGAAAATGCAGTTTCACTAACCAGCACTTGTAAAGGGTTAAAACAAGGGAATAGCTTTGAAAAAAGATGCAGGTTTAAGAAGAAAAACAATAGCATGATGAGTAGTAACCAAAGTAAAGTAGTTGTGCCCAGAAATTTAATGTCCCTTTTACATTATGCCTAAGGAGGTAGTGACTGCCAATAAATTAAAATAATGGCTTATATATATTTCTGGCTAAAAACAGAATTCAGGTACACGCTTGCTTGTATTAATGGGTCAACTTTCTATTTGTTTAATGTAAGTTCAATTGTCAGCTTATTGTGTATAAATCAGGTAATCTATGTTTATAATGGCACCTGTTTCTTTCATGTAATTGGCAAGAGTTCATGAGCTAGTAACGTATGGGATATACAATCCTACCAGGAGGGGCAAAGTTTCCCAAACCTCAAAATGCCTATAAATACACCCCTCACCACACCCACAATTCAGTTTTTACAAACTCTGCCTCCTATGGAGGTGGTAAAGTAAGTTTGTGCTAAGATTTCTACGTTGACATGCACTTCTCAGCATTTTGAAGCCTGATTCCTCTCAGAGTACAGTGAATGTCAGAGGGATGTGAAGGGAGTATCACCTATTGAATACAATGGTCATCCTAACGGGGATCTATTTCATAGGTTCTCTGTTATCGGTCGTAGAGATTCATCTCCTACCTCCCTTTTCAGATCAACGATATACTCTTATATACCATTACCTCTACTGATTCTCGTTTCAGTACTGGTTTGGCTATCTGCTATATGTGGATTAGTGTCTTTCGGTAAGTATGTTTTGGCACTTTGTATATAAAGTTCTAAATATATGTTTATACTTATATTTGCCATGATTCAGCTTTAACAGTATATTTCCTTTTTTGCAGACTGTCAGTTTCATATTTGGGAAATGCATTTAAAAAAAAAAATTTTAGATGAGGTTTTCAAACTGATTCTTTTTTCTAAATTGCGGGCTGTATTAGGCTCGCGTGAGTGCAAAATGCTATAATTTATTGCGTCATTCTTGGCGCGAGAATTACGTTTGTTTACGCAAATTCGTCATTTCCGGCGTCTTAGTTGACGCTGAGTCTTTTTACGAGGTGACGCTAATATTTGTTGCGGACGTTTTTGGCTCCAAAAAAAAATATTTTCAGTTGTGGGCGTCATACTTGGCACCAAACTGTTTGTCATTATTTAAGACTTCATTTCCTTTTGCCTCTGGTCCTTTTTTTCTTTGTCAGAGACCTATTCTGTTTGTATTTTTTCGCATTCCTGAAACTGTCATATAAGGAAATAGATAATTTTGTTGTTTTTTTCTCTTACATATTGCAAGATGTCTCAATCTGATTCTGTTTCAGAATCTACTACTGGAATCCTGCTGCCTGATATCGGTTCTACCAAAGCTAAGTGCATTTGTTGTAAACTTGTAGTAACTGTTCCTCCGGCTGTAGTTTGTAATAGTTGTCATGATAAACTTTTACATGCAGAGAATATTTCCATCAGTAGTGTTGCATTACCTGTTGCTGGTCCATCAACATCTAATGTTCAGGATATTCCTGTCAATTTGAGAGAATTTATTTCTGATTCCATTCAGAAGGCTTTGTCTGCCATTCCGCCTTCTAATAAACGTAAAAGGTCTTTTAAAACTACTCATACAGTTGATGAATTTTCAGTGGACCGACAACATACTGATTTGTCTATCTCTGATGAGTATCTGTCTGAATCAGAGGATCCTGCCTCAGATATTGACACTGACAAATCTTCATATTTATTTAAAATGGAGTATATTAGTTCTTTATTGAAGGAAGTGTTGATTGCATTAGATATAGAGGAGTCTAGTCCTCTTGATACTAAAACTAGTAAACGTTTAAATTCGGTTTATAAACCTCATGTTGCTTTTCCAGAGGTTTTTCCAGTTCCTGATGCTATTTCAGATATGGTTTCAAAGGAATGGAATAGACTGGGTATTTCTTTTACTCCTTCATCAAGGTTTAAAAAAATGTATCCTTTGCCTACTGATAGATTGGAGTTTTGGGAAAAGATCCCCAAAGTTGATGGGGCCATCTCTACTCTTGCTAAGCGTACTACTATTCTTATGGAAGACAGTACTTCTTTTAAAGATCCTTTAGATAGGAAACTTGAATCCTATCTAAGGAAGGCTTATTTATGTTCAGGTCATCTTCTTAGGCCTGCTATTTCTTTAGCTGATGTTGCAGCTGCTTCAACTTTTTGTTTGGAGGCTTTAGCGCAACAAGTATCAGACCATAATATGTATAGCATTGTTAAGTTAATTCAGCATGCTAATAATTTTGTTTGTGATGCCATTTTTGATATCATCAGAATTGATGTTAGATATATGTCTTTAGCTATTTTAGCTAGAAGAGCTTTATGGCTTAAACCTTGGAATGCTGATATGACTTCTAAATCGACGTTGCTATCTCTTTCTTTCCAAGGTAATAAATTATTTGGTTCTCAGTTGGATTCTATAAGTTCAACTGTTACTGGGGGGAAGGGGGCTTTTTTACCTCAGGATAAAAAATCTAAGGGTAAATTTAAAGCTTCTAACCGTTTTCATTCTTTTCGACAGAATAAGGAACAGAAACCTAATCCTTCCCCTAAGGAATCTGTTTCCAATTGGAAGCCTTCCTCAGTCTAGAATAAATCCAAGCCATTTAAGAAATCTAAACCAGCCCCCAAGTCTGCATGAAGGTGCGGCCCTCATTCCAGCTCAGCTGGTAGGGGGCAGACTAAAATTTTTCAAGGATGTTTGGATAAATACAGTCCAAAATCATTGGATTCGGAACATTGTCTCTCAGGGGTACAGAATAGGTTTCAGAGTAAGACCGCCCGTGAGAAGTTTCTTCTCTCATGCATTCCAGTGAACCCTGAGAAAGCACAGGCTTTCTGAAGTGTGTTTCAGACCTGGAGTCTTCTGGGGTAATCGTGCCGGTTCCTTTTCAGGAACAGGGTCTGGGGTTTTATTCAAATCTGTTCATTGTCCCAAAGAAAGAAAATTCATTCAGACCAGTTCTGGATCTAAAAATCTTGAATCTTTATGTTAGAATACCAACATTCAAAATGGTGACTATAGGGACTATTCTGTCTTTTGTTCAGCAAGGGCATTATATGTCCACAATAGACTTACAGGATGCATATCTTCATATTCCGATTCATCCAGATCACTATCAGTTCCTGAGATTCTCTTTTCTAGACAAGCATTACCAATTTGTTGCTCTTCCTTTTGGCCTAGCAAAAGCTCCAAGGATCTTTTCAAAGGTTCTCGGTGCCCTACTCTCTGTAATCAGAGAGCGGGGTATTGCCGTGTTTCCTTATTTGGACGATATCTTGGTACTTGCTCAGTCTTTACATTCTGCAGAATCTCACACAAATCAACTAGTGTTGTTTCTTCAAAGACATGGTTGGAGGATCAATTTACCAAAAAGTTCTTTGATTCCTCAGACAAGGGTAACCTTTTTAGGTTTCCAGATAGATTCAGTATCCATGACGTTGTCTCTAACAGACAAGAGACGTTTGAAGTTGGTTGCAGCCTGTCGGAACCTTCGGTCTCAGTCATTCCCTTCAGTGGCTATGTGCATGGAGATTTTAGGTCTCATGACTGCAGCATCGGACGCGATCCCCTTTGCTCATTTTCACATGAGACCTCTTCAGTTTTGTATACTGAACCAATGGTGCAGGGATTATACAAGGATATCACAATTAATATCCTTAAATCCCAATGTTCGACTATCTCTGACTTGGTGGTTAGATCACCATCGTATAGTTCAAGGGGCCTCTTTTGTTCGTCCAACCTGGACCGTGATCACAACAGATGCAAGTCTTTCGGGGGGAGCTGTCTGGGGATCTCTGACAGCACAAGGGGTTTGGAAATCTCAAGAGGCGAGATTACCAATCAATATTTTGGAACTCTGTGTGATTTTCAGGGCTCTTCAGATTTGGCTTCTCTTGAAGAGAGAACCATTCATTTGTTTTCAGAAAGACAATATCACAACTGTGGCATATGTCAATCATCAAGGTGGGACTCACAGTTCCCAAGCTATGAAAGAAGTATCTCGGATACTTGCCTGGGCGGAATACAGCTCCTGTCTAATTTCTGCGGTCCATATCCCAGGTATAGACAATTGGGAAGCGGATTATCTCAATCGTCAGACTTTACATCCGGGAGAGTGGTCTCTTCACCCAGATGTGTTTTTTCAAATTGTTTAGATGTGGGAGCTTCCAGAAATAGATCTGATGGCATCTCATCTAAACAAGAAACTTCCCAGGTACCTGTCCAGGTCCAGGGATCCTCAGGCGGAGGCAGTGGATGCATTGACACTTCTTTGGAGTTATCAACCTGCTTATATTTTTCTGCCTCTAGTTCTTCTCCCAAGAGTGATTTCCAAAATCATCATGGAGCAATCGTTTGTGCTGAGGTTTTGGTATGCGGATCTTGTTTGGATGTCCAGTTGCCAACCTTGGCAACTTCTGCTAAGACCAGACCTTCTATCTCAAGGTCCTTTTTTTCCATCAGGATCTCAAATCATTAAATTTGAAGGTATGGAAATTGAACGCTTAGTGCTTAGTCATAGAGGTTTCTCTGACTCTGTAATTAAAACTATGTTGCAGGCTCATAAATCTGATTCTAGAAAGATTTATTATAAAGTTTGGAAGACCTACATTTCATGGTGTTCTTCTCAATACTTTACTTGGCTTTCTTTTAGAATTCCTAGAATTTTACAGTTTCTTCGGGATGGTTTGGATAAGTGTTTGTCTGCAAGTTCTTTGAAAGAACAAATTTCTGCTCTTTCTGACTTATTCCACAGAAAAATTGCTAAACTTCCTGATATTCATTGTTTTGTACGTTGGTTCGTATCAAGCCTGTTATTAAATCAATCTCTCCACCCTGGAGTCTTAATTTGGTTTTAAAGGCTTTACAGGCTCCTCTGCTTGAGCCTATGCATTCTTTGAACATTAAAATGCTTTCTTGGAAAGTTTTGTTTCTTTTGGCCATCTCTTCTGCTAAAAGAGTTTCTGAATTATCTGCTCTTTCTTGTGAGTCTCCTTTTCTGATTTTTCATCAGGATAAGGCGGTTTTGCGGACTTCATTTAAATTCTTACCTAAAGTTGTGAATTCCAACAATATTAGTAGAGAAATTGTTGTCCCTTCCTTGTGTCCTAATCCTAAGAATTCTTTGGAAAGATCCTTACATTCTTTGGATGTGGTAAGAGCTTTGAAATATTATGTTGAAGCTACTAAAGATTTCAGGAAGACTCTATTTGTTATCTTTTCTGGTTCTCGGAAAGGTCAGAAGGCTTCTGCTGTTTCCTTGGCTTTGTGGTTAAAGCTTTTGATTCATTACGCTTATTTGGAGTCGCATAAATCGCCGCCTCAGAGGATTACGGCTCATTCTACTAGATCTGTTTCCATAGACTCTTGCCAATATGAAGGAAATTAATTTATCAGGTAAATTCTTACATAAATTATGTTTTAGTTTAAACTCCAGTAAACATAAGCTATGATAATATAGAAGTATTCTTTGCTAAATATTTGTAGGCTGTTGATAGTTAATGTACTTTGGGCTAGATTACAAGTGGATCGCAAAACATTTTGTGATAGTTTGCGCTTCTTTTACATTGCGCTCATATTACAAGTTTAGTGAAATCTCGATTGCGCTAGCACAATCACGATTTATGCTAGAATCCTTACTACGATCTCAGAGCTGTGGTTAACTGTTTTCCAAAAATAAGTGTCACAAAACACATAAAAAATACATTACAAAGTACACTTACACTTATAATAACAATGGCTAATAAAATTAATTAAAAATAATATTGCACACAAAAGTTAAAAGGGCTCAAAGATATGGGTTTAGAAAAAAAATTATATATGTATGTGTACAGATGTATTTATATGTGTATATATGTATTTACTGACATATTCTCTTATAAACACATAAATATATGTATATAAGTGCATTCGAACCTTTTGCCGTTAAGTAGATGAAAACATGATAAAGCATATTTATGCAATATTTATATTTAATAAAGTGTTTAACTATGTTTACTGTAATCATTTCACATTCCAATGTTCTGCACATAGCCAAATATATTTAAAGTATTTTTAAATAGATATTCCTATATATATCTGTATATATCTATAACTAATATAACTAATCTATAACTAAATATATATAGTTATAAATATATATTTGTTTAAAAAAACATCAGATATATGTAGAAAAGTTTATTTATGAATAAATAAATAGAACATATTACATTATGTAAAGAACATTGCAATATGAAATCTTCATATTTTCATGTCGGTTTAGCGCTATTGCGAATATGTTATGGTGTTTGCACGAGAGTGTGGGGTGTTAGTTTTTTTTTTCAACTTTTCTTCTCCATTAATTTCTATGGGGGTTACCGCAGGGGAAAAAATTGTATACTTTCATTTTGTAATACTAGTGCAACCCGACTAGTGCAAAAATAAAAATCGTAGCTGAGTTTTTGCCATAGTGGAAACACAAAAATACTGCTCCACTTGTAATCTAGCCCTTACTGTATAGTTTATTTAGTGCCAGTAACAATATAAATACTGTCTTCCCATTTAGCTGATCAAGACCTTTCTCAGGTGATGACTTCCCAAGGGTTGGTGTCTTCCTCCAATGGACAACATGAAATTACGCTGACTATTAATAATTCAAGTCTGAGCCATGTTTTGGCTCATGCTACTGGTACCACACCTACTACATCAACTGGATCACCACAGGAAATAACTCTTACCATATCTGGTTAGTGAAAGTCTTTTAAGAAATATGTTTTACTTTTTAGAACTTTTTTTACACCAAGTTTGGGTGTCTGTAGACTGTACTTTATTACAACATGTGCACTGTAATCTCTTCTGGTGAGATGTAAGTAATGAAATGCACATGTAACAATGATCAAAATTACTTACATTTAATCTGAATCAAATGTAATGCATTCTGATTGTGCATTACCCTACTTCCCACTATACTGATAATGGTTTGAATCCCAGGCTATAACAACTAAATAATATAATAAGACACTGAATATAACCTAGATAACATTGGTCATTAGCTTCACTGCTAACCTTGCAAAGCCTTGTCATTTATGTTTTTTTTGTGCTTTTCTGCCTAGCTAGGATAAAAGCAATTATTTTCTAGACTCCAAAGGGTTGTTTGTCTGTAATCTCCTGATGCATTCTATTTTTCAGCCTGATATTGTTTTTCCATAAGCTTTGATGATGTTCAATTTTGCTTAATTAGGTCAGGATATCATGCAACTTGGCTCTTCTGGAAGCAATGAACTGACTGGGAACTTGCGACTGAACACAGCTGCAATAACTAATCAGTCATCTGAAACCTCTTTATCATTAAGCAGTGATCATATTTTGTCACAGGCCACTACATTGACAACTACCTCAGGTAACGTAAAAAAAAGAAATAATAATTTTGAGATCTGAGTTTCTCTTAAAAAAATAAATAATAAACCTTCAAAATAAATTCAAGAGCAATATGCATGCATTTTTGTGTGTTGGAGTGTTAAAAGAAAACACTGTAAAATTAGCTATAAATCTGTAACCTGTAACAAATACATTAGATATAAACTTAAAATAAAACAAATATGTTTAATGCATTACATAGAATACTGCTTTCTTTATGTTTTATTTATAAGCAGTTGAGCATATTAAGCTCCCTTTTACTTGGAAATGTGTTTTATACTAGTAAATGTGCACTGTGGAATTAAGAGCTAACCTTTAACCCCTTAAGGACCACAGCACTTTTCCATTTTCTGTCCGTTTGGGACCAAGGCTATTTTTACATTTCTGCTGTGTTTGTGTTTAGCTGTAATTTTCCTCTTACTCATTTATTGTACCCACACATATTATATACCGTTTTTCTTGCCATTAAATGGACTTCCTAAAGATACCATTGTTTTCATCATCCTATACTATAAAAGGCCAAGTGTGTTTGTCCGAAGCTGTCATGCGCAGTATAGACAGCACGAGGACAAACACACCTGGCCTAAGTCCCTAACTGTTCTGCCGACTGCGCCGAGCAGAAGTGGGCGTGGCCGAGCGTGAAAGGGGCGGAGCCTAACGCGAAGGCCCGCGAAGGGGCGGGGCCTAGCTTGAAGGGCCGTGGAGAGAGCTCAAACAGCTCAAGAGAGGGTGGAGAGATGTGGGGAGAGGGGGGGAGATGTGGAGTGAGGGGGAAGATGTGGAGAGAAGGGAGAGATGTGCGGAGATGTGGAGAGATGTGGGGAGAGGGGGGAGATGTGGAGAGAGGGGGGAGGTGTGGAGAGAGGGGAGAGATGTGGAGAAAGGGGGGAGATGTGGAGAGAGGGGGAGAGATGTGGAGAGATGTGGGGAGATGTGGAGAGATGTGGGGAGAGGGGGGAGATGTGGAGTGAGGGGGGAGATGTGGAGTGAGGGGGGGAGATGTGGAGTGAGGGGGGAGATGTGGAGAGAGGGGAGAGATGTAGGGAGATGTGGAGAGAGGGGGGGAGATGTGGAGAGAGGGGGGAGATGTGGAGAGATGTGGGGAGAGGGGGGAGATGTGGAGTGAGGGGGGGAGATGTGGAGAGAGGGGAGAGATGTAGGGAGATGTGGAGAGAGGGGGGAGATGTGGAGAGAGGGGGGAGATGTGGAGAGATGTGGGGAGAGGGGGGAGATGTGGAGTGAGGGGGGAGATGTGGAGTGAGGGGGGAGATGTGGAGAGAGGGGAGAGATGTGGAGAGAGGGGAGAGATGTAGGGAGATGTGGAGAGAGGGGGGAGATGTGGAGAGAGGGGGGAGATGTGGAGAGAGGGGGGAGATGTGGAGAGAGGGGGGAGATGTGGAGAGAGGGGGGGAGATGTGGAGAGAGGGGGGAGATGTGGAGAGAGGGGGGAGATGTGGAGAGAGGGGGGAGAGAGAGACAGAGAGAGAGAGGAGAGAGAGAATGAGAGAGAGAGGGGGGAGAGGGAGAGAGAGACAGAGGGAGAGAGATAGAGAGAGAGGGGAGAGAGAAAGAGGGGAGATGTGGACGGAAAAAGAGAGAGGGGGGAGATAGAGAGAGAGAGGGGAGTGAGAGAGACAGGGGGGAGAGAGACAGAGGGGAGAGAGAGAGAGACAGAGGGGGGAGAGAGAGGAGGAGAGAGAGAGGGGGAGAGAGAGAGAGAGGGGAGAGAGAGAGGGGGGGGAGGGGGGGAGAGAGAGGGGAGAGAGATAGAGAGAGGGGGGAGAGAGAGAGGGGGGGGGGAGATAGAGGGGCAAGAGAGAGAGAGAGGAGAGAGAGGGGGAGAAAGAGGAGAGAGAGGGGGAGAGAGAGAGGGGAGAGGGAGAGGGGAGAGAGAGGGGAGAGAGAGAGAGAGGGGGGGAGGGGGGAGAGAGAGAGATAGAGGGGAGAGAGAGAGAGGAGAGAGAGAGGGGAGAGAGAGAGAGGAGAGAGAGAGGGGAGAGAGAGAGAGGTGAGAGAGAGAGAGAGGGGAGAGAGAGAGAGGGGGGGAGAGAGAGGGGTGAGAGAGAGAGAGGGGAGAGAAAGAGAGAGAGGGGGGAGAGAGAGAGAGGGGGGGAGAGAGAGAGAGGGGGGGAGAGAGAGAGAGGGGAGCGAGAGAGAGATAGGGGGAGAGAGTGCAAAAGAGAGGGGGAGAGAGAGAAAGCAAAAGAGAGTGGGAGGGAGAGAACGCCAGGGGTGGGACCACTGTACTGCAAAAAATGGCCCGTGTGAACGGGCTTTAGGACTAGTATCTTATAATTTACTATAAAAAAATTATAAAATATGAGAAAAAAATGGAAAAACACACTTTTTCTAACTTTGACCCCTACAATCTGTTACACATCTACAACCACCAAAAAAACACCCATGCTAAATAGTTTCTAAATTTTGTCCTGAGTTTAGAAATATCCAATGTTTACATGTTCTTTACTTTTTTTGCAAGTTATAGGGCAATAAATACAAGTAGCACTTTGCTATTTCCAAACCACTTTTTTTCAAAATAAGCGATAGTTACATTCGAACACTGATATCTTTCAGGAATCCCTAAATATTCCTTGACATGTATATATTTTTTTTAGAAGATATCCCAAAGTATTGATCTAGGCCAATTTGGGTATATTTTATGCCACCATTTTACCGCCAAATGCGATCAAATAAAAAAAAAACATAATTTATATAAGAACTTACCTGATAAATTAATTTCTTTCATATTGGCAAGAGTCCATGAGCTAGTGACGTATGGGATATACATTCCTACCAGGAGGGGCAAAGTTTCCCAAACCTCAAAATGCCTATAAATATACCCCCCACCACACCCACAATTCAGTTTAACGAATAGCCAAGAAGTGGGGTGATAAGAAAGGAGCGAAAGCATCAACAAGGAATTGGAATAATTGTGCTTTATACAAAAAATCATAACCACCACAAAAACGGGTGGGCCTCATGGACTCTTGCCAATATGAAAGGTTACCCTTTGAGGAATCAAGGAACTTTTTGGTAAATTGATCCTCCAACCATGTTTTTGAAGAAACAACAATTGTGTGAGATTCTGCAGAATGTAAAGACTGAGCAAGTACCAAGATATCGTCCAAATAAGGAAACACCGCAATAGCCCGCTTTCTGATTACAGAGAGAAGGGCACCGAGATACTTTGAGAAGATCCTTGGAGCTGTTGCTAGGCCAAAAGGAAGAGCAACAAATTTGTAATGCTTGTCTAGAAAAGAGAATCTCAGGAACTGATAGTGATCTGGATGAATTGGAAAATGAAGATAAGCATCCTGTAAGTCTATTGTGGACATATAATGCCCTTGCTGAACAAAAGGCAAAATAGTCCTTATAGTCACCATTTTGAATGTTGGTATTCTTGCATAACGATTCAAAATTTTTAGATCCAGAACTGGTCTGAAAGAATTCTCTTTCTTTGGTACAATGAACAGATTTGAATAAAACCCCAGACCCCGTTCCAGATATGGAACTGGCACAATTACCCCAGATGACTCCAGGTCTGAAACACACTTCAGAAAAGCCTGAGCCTTTACTGGGTTAACTGGAATGCGTGAGAGAAAGAACCTTCTCACAGGCAGTCTTACCTTGAAACCTATTCTGTACCCTTGAGAAACAATGTTCTGAATCCAATGATTTTGAATTGAATTGATCCAAACATCTTTGAAAAATCATAGTCTGCCCCCTACCAGCTGTGCTGGAATGAGGGCCACACCTTCATGCGGACTTGGGGGCTGGTTTTGATTTTCTAAAAGGCTTGGATTTATTCCAGACTGGAGAATGCTTCCAATTGGAAACCGTTCCTTTAGGGGAAGGGTCAGGCTTCTGTTCCTTATTCTGACGAAAGGAACGAAAACGGTTAGCAGCCCTAAATTTACCCTTAGATTTTTTATCCTGAGGCAAAAAAGCTCCCTTCCCCCCAGTGACAGTTGAAATTATAGAATCCAACTGAGAACCAAACATTTTATTACCTTGGAAAGAAAGAGATAGCAACGTTGACTTAGAAGTCATATCCGCATTCCAAGATTTAAGCCATAAAGCTCTTCTAGCTAAAATAGCTAAAAACATATACCTGACATCAATTCTAATGATATCAAAAATGGCATCACAAATGAAATTATTAGCATGTTGAATTAGCTTAACAATGCTATACACATTATGATCTGGTACTTGTTGCGCTAAAGCCTCCAACCAAAAAGTTGAAGCTGCAGCAACATCAGCCAAAGAAATAGCAGGCCTAAGAAGATGACCTGAACATAAATAAGCCTTCCTTAGATAAGATTCAAGCTTCCTATCTAAAGGATCTTTAAAAGAAGTACTATCTGCCGTAGGAATAGTAGTACGTTTTACAAGAGTAGAGATAGCCCCATCAACTTTGGGGATTTTTTCCCAAAACTCCAATCTATCAGACGGCAAAGGGTACAGTCTCTTAAACCTTAAAGAAGGAGTAAATGAAGTACCCAAACTATTCCATTCCCTAGAAATTACATCTGAAATAGCATCAGGAACTGGAACAACCTCTAGAATAACTACATGAGGTTTAAAAAACGAATTTAAACGTTTACTGGTTTTAATATCAAGAGGACTAGACTCCTCCATATCCAATGCAATCAACACCTCTTTTAATTAAGAATGAATTAACTCCATTTTAAATAAATATGAAGATTTGTCAGTGTCAATATCTGAGGCAGAATCTTCTGAACCAGATAGATCCTCATCAGAGATAGATAAATCAGAATGCTGGTGGTCATTTAAAAATTCATCTAATTTATGAGAAATTTTAAAAGACCTTTTACGTTTACTAGAAGGAGGTATAACAGACAGGGCCTTCTGAATAGAATTAGAAACAAATTCTCTCAAATTAACAGGAATATCCTGAACATTAGATGTTGAAGGAACAACAACAGATAATGGACTACTACTAATGGAAATATTGTCTGCTTTTGAAAGTTTATCATGACAACTAACACAAACTACAGCCGGAGGAACAGTTACCACAAGTTTACAACAAATGCACTTAGCTTTGGTAGAACCGACATCAGGCAGCAGCATTCCAGAAATAGATTCTGATACAGGGTCAGATTGAGACATCTTGCAATATGTAATAGAAAAAACAACATATAAAGCAAAATTATCAAATTCATTAAATGACAGTTTCAGGAATGGGAAAAATGCAAACAGAATAAGCCTCTGGAAACCAGAAGCAAAAAGAAACCAAGACTTAAATAATGTCAAAAAAACTGACGCCAAGTATGACGCCCACAATTGACAAATTTTTTGGCGCCAAAAATGTCTGCAACAAACACGAGCATCATAGATGACGCAACTACGTGAAAACTCTTGGCGCCAACTAAGATGCCAGAAATGACGTCATAACGTCAACAAACGTAATTCTCACGCCAACAATGTCTCGCGCCAAAAATGACCCAATAAATTATAGCATTTTTTGCTTCCGCGAGCCTAACAGCCCGCAATTTAGAAGAAAAGTCAATTTGAAAAATTTTCAGGTAAGAAAATTTTTTATTCATATGCATTTCCCAAAATGAAACTGACAGTGTGGAAGAAGGAAATATACTGATTAACCTGAACCATGGCAAATATAAGTATAAAACATATATTTAGAACTTTACATATAAAGTGCCAAACCATAGCTGAGAGTGTCATAAATAAAATAAGACATACTTAACAAAAGACACTCATCTAAATATAGCAGATAGCCAAACTAGTACTGAAACGAGAATCAGCAGAGTTAATGGTATATAAGAGTATATCGTCGATCTGAAAAGGGAGGTAGGAGATGAATCTCTACTACCGAAAACAGAGAACCTATGACATAGATCCCCGTTAGGATGACCATTGCATTCAATAGGTAATACTCCCTTCACATCCCTCTGTCATTCACTGCAATCTGAAAGGAAAACCGGGCTTCAGAATGCTGCGAAGCACATATCAACGTAGAAATCTAGCACAAACTTACTTCACCCCCTCCATAGGAGGCAACGTTTGTAAAACTGAATTGTGGGTGTGGTGGGGGGTGTATTTATAGACATTTTGAGGTTTGGGAAACTTTGCCCCTCCTGGTAGGAATGTATATCCCATACGTCACTAGCTCATGGACTCTTGCCAATTACATGAAAGAAAATCACTTTTTTCACAAACTTTAGGTTTCCCACTGAAATGATTTACAAACAACTTGTGCAATTATGGCATAAATGGTTGTAAATGCTTCTCTGGGATCCCCTTTGTTCAGAAATAGCAGACATATATGACTTTGGCGTTGCTTTTTGGTAATTAGAAGGCCGCTAAATGCCACTGCGCACCACACGTGTATTATGCCCAGCAGTGAAGGGTTATTTAGGGAGCATGAAGGGAGCTTGTAGGGTTAATTTTAGCTGTAGTGTAGTAGACAACCCCAAGTATTGATCTAGGCCCATGTTGGTTTCACCGCCAAATGCGATCAAATTAAAAAAAACATAAAATATTTCACAATTTTAGGTTTCTCACTGAAATTATTTACAAACCGCTTGTGCAATTATGGCGCCAATGGTTGTAAATGCTTCTCTTGGATCCCCTTTGTTCAGAAATAGCAGACATATATGGCTTTGGCGTTGCTTTTTGGTAATTAGAAGGCCGCTAAATGCCGCTGTGCACCACACGTGTATTATGCCCAGCAGTGAAGGGGTTAACTAGGGAGCTTGTAGGGTTAATTTTAGCTTTAGTGTAGAGATAAGCCTCCCACCTGACACATCACACCCCCTGATCCCCTCCAAACAGCTCTCTCCCCTCCCCCACCCCACAATAGTTCCCACCATCTTAATTACTGGCAGAAAGTATGCCAGTACTAAAATAAGTTGTTGTTTTTTTATTATTCTGCTGTGTAGGATCCCCCCTTAGCCCTTAACCTCCCTGATCCCCCCCCCCAAACAGCTCTCTAACCCTCCCCCTCTACCTTATTGGAAGCCATCTTGGGTACTGGCAGCTGTCTGCCAGTACCCAGTTTACAATAATAAAAAAAAAATTCCGATTTTTTTTTGTAGTGTAGCTCCCCCCCAAAGACCAACCCCCCCACCCCCTCTCAGATCTTTTAGATCTTTTATATACCAATTCCCTTCCTCGTCTCTCTCTCACTTAATATCACAAAATTGTCCCATAGTGTAGCAGTTCGCGCCCGTGCACGCGTGTGCGGCCGTGCGCACTCCCGATGACTCAGCCCACGATCACGCCTCTCAAGACTGATCTGCCAATACCGATGGCCGCCCATCCGCCTCCCACATCAGCTCCCACCCACCAACGATTACGGCCATCGATGTCCGATGCAGAGAGGGCCACAGAGTGGCTCTCTCTGCATCGGATGGCTAAAAACAGTTATTGCAGGATGCCTCAAATAACGAGGCAACACTGCTATAACAGGAAAGTGGCTAGAAGTGATCAGGATCGCTTTCACCGCTTTTTAAAGACCAACGATGTACAGGGTACGTCCTCGATCGCTAACTGCATTTTTTTGCAGGACGTACCCCATACGTCGTTGGTCATTAAGGGGACACTAAACCCAATTTTTTTCTTTCATGATTCAGATAGAGCATGCAATTTTAAGCAACTTTCTAATTTACTCCTATTATAATTTTTTCTTCGTTCTCTTGCTATCTTTAATTGAAAAACAAGGCATCTAAGCTAAGGAGCCAGCCAATTGTTGGTTCAGCACTTGTTTATTTGTGATGTTCAATCAGCAAGGACAACCCAGGTTGTGAACCAAAAATGGTCCGGCTTTTAAACTTACATTCTTGCTTTTTAAATAAAGATAGCAAGAGAATGCAGAAAAATTGATAATAGGAGTAAATTAGAAAGTTGCTTAAAATTGCATGCTCTATATGAACCATGAAAGAAAAAATGTTGGTTCAGTGTCCCAAAATAAAACACCCCCTAATCTAATGCTAAACTACCAATAGCCCTTAAAATTACTTTTTGTAGGGCATTGCCCTAAGTTAAACAGCTCATTTGCATTTAAAAAAATTCTAAGTCTCCCTCTAACAGTAAAACCCACCACCCACCAAACCCCCCAAAATAAATAAACCTAACACTAAAAAAAACCTAAACTACCTAACCCCCCCTTAAAGGGCATTTATATGGGTATTGCCCTTAAAAGGGCATTCAGCTCTTTTACTGCCCTTAAAAGGGCATTCAGCTCTTTTACTATGCCCATTGAAACCCTAATCTAAAAATAAAATTAAAAAATATAAAAAATCATAGCTCTAACCCCCAAATAGGTACTCACCGTTCCTGAAGTCCGGCGGAGAAGGTCCTGTTCCTGGCGGTGAAGTCCTCTTCCAAGCGGGGACCTCTTCTTTCTTCTTCCAAGACCAAGCCGGCGCGGAGCAGAGAGAACATTTTAAATCAGCCAATAGGATGAGAGCTACTCAAATCCTATTGGCTGTTCATCAGCCAATATGATTTGAGTAGCTCTCATCCTATTGGCTGATTAAAATGTTTCAGCCAATAGGAATTCAAGGTACCCCATATTTAAACGCTTACCTTGAATTCACTATGCAGTGTACGGCGGCGATTATACGAAGAGGATGCTCCGCGGTCGCCGGTCCTGCTCTGCGCTCATCTCCGCTCCGCAACGGCTTGGTCCTG
Source organism: Bombina bombina (assembly GCF_027579735.1). NCBI lineage: Eukaryota > Metazoa > Chordata > Amphibia > Anura > Bombinatoridae > Bombina > Bombina bombina. The sequence goes on along the minus strand of NC_069503.1, from coordinate 766,889,464 downwards.
GATGAAGACGAAAGAGGTCTTTGCTTGAAAGAAGATGCCGGCCGCTTGGAAGAAGACTTCACCCCCTGGAACAGGACCTTCTCCGTCGGACTTCAGGAACGGTGAGTACCTATTTGGGGGTTAGAGTTAGGATTTTTTTTATTTTTGGGTTTGTTTTTTTTTAGATTAGGGTTTTAATGGACAATCATAAAAGAGCTGAATGCCCTTTCTTTACTATGGCATGGAGAGTCCAGTAAGTCATTCCAATTACTAGTGGGCTATTCAACTTCTGGCCAGCAGGAGGAGGCAAAGAGCACCCCAGTAAAGCTGTTAAGTGTAACTTCCCTTATCCATAATCCCCAGTCATTTTCTTAGCCTCTGTAAATGGAGGATGTTTGAAGATGGCGTCTGAAGATATTTAATCCTTTTATGGGTACTTTTCCCTGCAAGCAAGGATTAGGGGCTATGCTGTGTCCATGTTAATCTCTTTAGTAAGATTAATGGTGGCTATTAGCAGTTAGAAAGCGGCAAGGTTGTCTTTGCTTTATTTCTAACATTATAGAAAGCCAGGGTTGGTTACTTTGTTCTTTCTTATTTTTCAGGTCCCTGTCAGCAATCTGATGAGGCTAACAGACCTGTAGCTGTTGTGACTGCTCCACGACAGAAGATCCTAGAGGGTAAGTCCTTTTGTGTTTTCATGCCCTCATAGGGGATCTATGCGGGAGACTCTGTAGTGGGTGCCCTATGTGGCCCCTAAATTCCCTCTTAGTGAGTCTGAATAAGATGATATATTCCGGGCTTAGGATATTTTTTTTTTGGCCTTTTGAGCAGGTTGGGGTTTTAATATTCCCACTACAGATGAACTGACACCCTTTAGTGTAGGGGAGGGTGTCTGTGGCAACTTTTATCTAGTGGCCATTTGGGAGACAGAGCTCCTTTTGCAGTCTCTTTTTTTCCCCTTCTATTTCAGCCTTGACGTTCCGGTTTAAAGTAGGGGTTTTTACCTTTATTGGTGAACCGTAACAGGCTGTATAGTTTTTTTTCCCCAGACAGTTTCCCTCTATCAGCATAGTTTTTGGCAGTTTACATTTACTGGCCTTTTTATTTCTAACTCCCTCAATTGTTGTAGACAAGTATCTGGCGTGAACCGCTGCCCTAAGCTTCCTCAGTGTTTCACCGGCAGGAGGGTAAAGTTTTCTTTCCCACCTAGGACAGGGTTGTTTGTGATGCACTTGTCAAACAACCGTTGAGGGAGACAAGATGGTGCCAATGTGTAGGGCTGCGCTATACTTAGCTGATCTCTCTAAGGGACACATCAGGTTGTATGTACCTTACATTGGTTTGGTGCTATACTTAGATCTGTTTAGTTATACGATCACTATGCAGTCCTCAAAACCTATGTATATCTGGGTTAGGACTTGAGACGGCCGGTGGCGGAATAATGTTTATGATATTTAGCGCTTTTACAAGCACAATTTTACTCTAAGATACGTGGCTTTTCTGATACTTTTTCCTCCTAGCAAAATCAGTAGAGATGACGCTCTTTTTAACTCCCTGGGGGTTTGTGTTAATCTTGCACTGCACAGTTTCCTGCCGGTACAGTTTCCCCAACCCACAAGGCTGAGTGGGTATGGAGACATGTACATATTATAACTTATGTCTTTATAACTCTTTTATTTATTTCTATATATTAATATAGATATTTTCTTATGTCCTTAATACTTTATGGGTTAATTAAATTTTTCTGCATATGGATCTGTGCTGTTCTTTCTCATGCTGAGGTAATTTTTCACGCTGAGGTGATTTCTCTTCTTTCCTCTAAGTGAAATACATGTATTTTATCTTAAAAAAGCTGTACATCCATCAAGGATTACAGTGGCAACCTGTGGCAAGTATTGCTACGGTTTGCGGGACCAGCATTTTATTGGTGCGATGCCTTGTCTGATCTGATATCAGAAGAATACAATAGAGGAGATCCAAGATAGGATCAAAGTTCTTTATTTGGCCAATACCTTTATCTGCGATGCTATCATACAGGTAATTAGACTTGGAGCTGAGAGGTCTAGCTTCACTGTTCTAACAGATTACGAGTTTTGAGCGCTATAGGGAAATTAACGACCGCAACATTTTCAGCGTCATTTCACCTCCCTATAGCGCTGCTATTACAGGTTTAGAAAAAGCAGGCTTGTGCGGACGAAAAGGGTTGTGTTGAGCTCCATACCGCACCGAAATCAAGCGCTGCTTTGACGTGCTCGTGCACAATTTCCCCATAGACATCAATAGGAAGAGCCAGCAAAAAAAAAGCCTAACACCTGCAATCGCGGAAACAAAAGCTCCGTAACGCAGCCCCATTGATGTCTATGGGGAATGAAAAAGTTATGTTTAAACCTAACATAAAAACCACGTCTAAAAACCCCTAATCTGCCGCCCCCGACATCGCCGCAACCTACATAATGTTATTAACCCCTAATCTGCTGCCCTTAACTATGCCGCCACCTAAATAAAAATATTAACCCGTAATCTGCCGCCCTTAACATCGCCGCCACCTACATTACAGTTATTAACCCCTAATCTGCCACCCCCACTATACTAAAGTTATTAACCCCTAAACTTCTGGCCTCCAACATCACTAACACTAAATAAATATATTAACCCCTAAACCTAACCCTAAGCATAACCATAATGTAACCCTAAGCCTAAGTCTAACCCTAACACCCCCTAACTTAAATATAATTAAAATAAATCTAAATAAATCTTACAATTATTACCTAAATAATTCCTATTTAAAACTAAATACAAACTTACCTGTAAAATAAAACTAAGCTAGCTACAATATAACTAATAGTTATATTGTAACTATCTTAGGTTTTATTTTTATTTCACAGGTAAGTTTGTATTTATTTTAACTAGGTAGACTAGTTAGTAAATAGTTATTAACTATTTACTAACTACCTAGTTAAAATCAATATAAACTTACCTGTGAAATAAAACCTAACCTGCAAAATAAAACCTAACTAAAAACTAACATTACAATAAAATAAATTAAATTATTAAAATACAATTTTCTAATTTACAAAAAAAAAATAAGCACTAAATTACAAAAAATAAAAAAACACATTATCAAAAAGGGGTTGATAATCTTTAAATATTGTTTGCGATGCGGGAGGGCGGTGGTTTAGGGGTTAATAGGTTTATTATAGTGGCGACGATGTCGGGGAGCGGGGAAATAGGGGCTCATAATTTTTTTTAGTGGTGGCGATGTCCAGGGCGGCAGAATAGGGGTTAATAAACTTATTATAGTGTTTGCAATGCGGTAGGGCCTCGGTTTAGGGGTTAATAGGTAGTTTATGGGTGTTAGTGTACTTTTTAACACTTTAGTTATGAGTTTAATGGTACAGCTTTGTAACGTAAAACTCATAACTACTGACTTTAGATGGTGGTACAGATCTTGTCGGTTATAGGGTGTACCACTCACTTTTTGGCCTCCCAGGCAAACTCGTAATACCGGCGCTATGGAAGTCCCATTGAAAAAGAACTTATTTAAAAGTGCGGTACTGACGTTGCGTGACGGCCAAAAAGGAGTGTGGTGCACATATACCTACAAGACTTAGCAGCGTTAGGGAAAAAGCAGCGTTATGCTTCATAACGCTGCTTTTTCCCTAACGCCGCTAAGTCTAACTAAAGTGTTAAAAAGTACACTAACACCCATAAACTACCTTTTTCACTCATAACGCAAAACTCGTAATCTAGCTGTTTGTATGGGCCTCGTCTGGCGGAAATCATTTCAGTGATTTCGGGTAGAAACTTATCTTTACTACCTCAAGACAAGAAGAATAGTCCTAAGGGTCCACAGACTTCTAATTTTCATCTTTAAAGAACAGAATTCCTCCTCTTCTTCTTCTAATCAATGTCCAATTGGAAATCCAGCCAGCCTTTGAATAAGGGAAAGCAAATCAAGAATCCTTCCGCTGACTCTAATTCAGCATGAAGGGTCTGCCTCAGATATGATTTTGGATCGGGTGGGGGGCAGGCTTTCTCTTTTTAAACTGGCTTGGAGGCGCAATGTCCCAGATCCATGGGCTGTGGACATAGTATCTCAGGGTTACAACATAGGATTCAGATCTTCCCCTCCAAGGGGCAGATTTCTCCTGTCAAGACTATCCTCAAACCAAGTAAAGTGGGAGGCCTTCTTAAATCACGTAGAGGCCCTTTCCTTCCTTGGAGTTATTGTACCAGTCCCTCTAGAGGAACAAGGTCAAGGATTCTATTCAAATCTATTTGTGGTTCCCAAAGAGGAGAGAACTTTCCGTCCCATCCTAGACCTAAAGTGTTTCATCAAATTCCTCAGGGTTCTGTCCTTCAAGATGGAAACTATTCGTTCCCTTCTTCCATTGGTTCAGGAAGGTCAGTTCATGACGACCAGAGACCTGAAGGACGCGTACTTACACGTTCCCATTCACTGGGATCATCACCGGAGTTGGATCTCCAGTTTTTAAGGTTTGCCTTTCTGGACAAGCATTTCCAGTTTATTGCCCTTCCGATTTGGTCTTGCTTCAGCTCCCAGAATATTCACAAAAGTTCTGGGAGCCTTTTTTACAGTGGGATTACCTAGGATTTTGCTGTGGCACCTTATCTAGTCGACTCAGGTGTCATCTTTTCATCTAGCAAAATCTCATACAGAGATGTTGTTGTCTTTTCTACGTTCCCACGGGTGGAAGGTGAATCTGGAAAAGAGTTTTCTAGTTCCAACTTCAAGAGTGTGTTTCCTAGGGACATTCATAGATTCCCTGTCCATGAAGATTTTCCTGGCGGACGTCATAATATCCAAACTTATTGCTTCTTGTCTTTCTCTCCAGTCTGCCACTCGTCCATCAGTGGCTCAATGCATGGAGGTAATTTGTCTGATGGTGGCTTCCATGGACATTATTCCATTTGCTTGGTTCCATCTGTGACCGTTGCAGCTTTGCATGCTCAGTCAATGGAACTGAGACCATTCGGATTTATCGAGGATAGATCTGGACCCCCTAACAAGAGACTCTCGTGGTGGATTTCACAGGAACATCTGTCTCGGGGCACTTGCTTCCTGAGACCTTTCTGGGGTATTGTGACTACGGACGCCAACCTGTTAGGCTGGGGAACTGTCGTGGGTTCTCTAAAAGCTCAGAGCCTGTGGTTTCTGGAAAAATCTTCTCTTCCCATAAACATCTTGGAGTTGAGAGCATCTTCAATGCCTTGACAGCTTGGCCTCAATTATCTTTAGTCTGGTTTATCAGATGCCAGTCGGACAACATCACCTCAGTGGCTTACATCAACCACCAGGGAGGAACTCAGGGATTCAGGGTCCATTCCTTCATCCAAATCTAGATTCTCTGAAGTTGATTGCTTGGAGATTGAACGCCTAGTCCTCTCTAGATGTGGTTTTTTGGAAGCGGTCATTGATACTATGCTTCAGGCTCGTAAACCAGTTTTCTTTCTTAAGACACGGTGAGTCCACGGAATTATCAATTACTGTTGAGAATATCACTCCTGGCCAGCAGGAGGAGGCAAAGAGCACCATAGCAAAGCTGTTAAGTATCACTGCCCTTCCCACAACCCCCAGTCATTCTCTTTGTCTTCAGTACAAGGAGGAGGTGAAGTTTAGGTTTTGTTTATTTTTGCTATCGCTTCTGCTCGTAGAGTGTCGGAACTCTCAGCTTTGCAGTGTGATTCGCCTTATCTTATCTTTCATTGTACTAAGTTAGGTTCCTTCTAAAGTAAATTTAAATCAGGAAATTGTTGTTCCTTCTCTTTGTCGTAGTTCTTCTTTTCTAAAGAACGTTTGTTGCACAACTTGGTGGTTGTGTGTGCTTTACAATTTTATTTACATACGACTAAAGATTTCTCCAGTCTTCTGTCCTGTTTGTTTGTTTGTTTGTTTCTCTGGGAAACGTAAGGGTCAGAAAGCTTCTGTTATTTCTCTTTCCCTCTGGTTTAGAGGTATAATTGCTTTTGCTTATGAGACTGCTGGGCAGCAGTCTCCTGAGAGAATTAAAGCTCTTTCCACTAGGGCTGCCTCTTCTTGGGTTTTCAGAAATGAAGCTTCTGTGGAATATATTTGCAAGGCTGCAACTTGGTCTTTTCTGCATTCCCTATCAAAATGTTACAAATTGTATTATTTTGCCTCGACTGTGGTTCTTTTGGAAGAAAGGTTCTTCAAGCAGTGGTGCCTTCTGTTTAGGTTACCTGTCTTTTCCCTCCCTAATCACCTGTGTCCTCTAGCTTAGGTATTGATTCGAAACAGTAATTGATGATTCCCTGGACTCACTGTGTCTTAAGAAAGAAAATAAAATTTATGCTTACCTGATAAATTTATTTATTTCTTGACATGGTGAGTCCTCAGCCCTCCCTATTTTCCTGACTGTTTTTTTTATATAAACCTCAGGCTTCTCTGCACCTTGTGTTGTTTCCTTTCTCTCCTTTTCCTTCGGTTGAATGACTGGGGGTTGTGGGAAAGGAAGTGATACTTAAAGGGACACTGTACCCAAATTTTCTCTTTTGTGATTCAGATAGAGCATAACATTTTAAGCAACTTTCTAATGTACTCCTATTATCAAATTTTCTTCATTCTCTTGGTATGTTTATTTGAAAAACAAGAATTTAAGTTTAGATGCCTGCCCATTTTTGGTGAACAACCTGGGGTGTCCTTGCTGATTGGACAGCACCAATAAACAAATGCTGTCCATGGTTCTGAACCACAAATTTGCTGGCTCCTTAGCTTAGATGCCTTCTTTTTCAAATAAAGATATCAAGAGAATGAAAAAAAATTGATAACAGAAGTAAATTAGAAAGTTGCTTAAAATTGCATGCTTTATCCGAATAATGAAAGAAAAAATTTGGGTTCAGTGTCCCTTTAACAGCTTTGCTGTGGTGCTCTTTGCCTCCTTCCCAGCAGTAATTGATGATTCCGTGGACTCACTGTGTCAAGAAATAACATTTTTTATCAGGTAAGCATAAATTTTGTTATTTTGCAGGATTTTTCATAAAATATTGCATAAATAGCTTTTTTTTTGGTGTGAAGCAAAAGGATTTTCCTGGAGTCGGTGAGGATTCCCCGAATTTTATCTTTTCTTCAGGAATGACTGGAGAAAGGTTTGTCAGCCAGTACTTTAAAAGGTCAGATTTCTGCACCGTTTATTCTTTTGCACTAACGTCTGGCAGATTTACCAGATGTTCAAGCTTTTGTTCAGTCCCTGGTCAGAATCAGGCCTGCATTTAAACCTGTTGCTTCTCCTTGGAGCCTTAACCTAGTTCTTAAAGTTTTGCAGCAGGCTCTGTTTGAGCCGATGCATGTTGTTGATATAAAATTGTTATCTTGGAAAGTTTTGTATCTCCTTGCTATTTCTTCAGCTCTGCAGTGTGATTTCCTCGTTATTTATTTTTCATGCAGATAAGGCGGTCCTTCATACTAAATTGGGGTTTCTCCCTAAGGTGGTGTCGGATCGAAACATTAATTAGGAAATTGTTGTTCCTTCTTTTTGTCCTAATCCTTCTCATAAGGAACGTCTTTTGCATAACCTGAATGTTGTGCATGCTCTAAATTTTTTCCTACAAGCTACTAAAGATTTTCGGCAATCTTCTCCCTTGTTTGTTGTTTTCTCTGCAAAGCGTAAGGGTCAGAAGGCCACTACTCTTTTCCTCCGGTTAAGAAGTATGATTCGTTTTGCTTATAAGACTGCTAGACAACAGCCTCCTGAGAGAATTACGGCTCATTCCACTAGGGCTGTCTCCTTATCTTGGGCTTTCAAAAATGAAGCTTCTGTGGAACTTATTTGCAAGGCGGCAACATGGTCCTCTTTGCATACTTTTTCCAAATTCTACAAATTTGATACTTTTGCCTCAGCTGAGGCCTTTTTGGGAGAAAGGTTCTTTAAGCGGTGGTGCCTTCTGTTTAGGTCCCCCTTCCTTGTTCTCCCTCCCTGTTTATTCCGTGTCCTATAGCTTGGGTATTGGTTTCCACTAGTAATTGGAATGACGTTGTGAACTCCATAGGAGAAAAAACAAAATGTATGCTTACCTGATAAATTTCTTTCTTTCTGGGCATGGAGAGTCCACGACCCCGCACTCTTTATCTTTATAATTTGGCAGTTTTTTTGAGTAGACCTCAGGTACCTTTTCACCCTTGTGTTTTTTCTTTTTCCATCTCCTTCGGCTGAATGACTGGGGATTATGGATAAGGGAAGTTACACTTAACAGCTTTGCTGGGGTGCTCTTTGCCTCCTCCTGCTGGCCAGGAGTTGAATATCCCACTAGTAATTGGAATGACGTTGTGGACTCTCCATGCCCGGAAAGAAAAAAAAATTATCAGGTAAGCATACATTTTGTTTTTATGGGCAGTAAAAGATCTAAATGCCTTTTTAGGGGAAATGCGCATACAAATGCCCCTTTAGAGGCAATGGGTAGTTTAGATTTTTTTAATGTTAGGTTTATTTATTTTGGGGGGTTTGGTAGGTGGTTGGTTTTACTGTTAGGGGGGGGGGCATATCATTTTTTTAAATGCAAAAGAGCTGTTTAACCTAGGGCAATGCCCTACAAAAAGCCATTTGAAGGGCTATTGGTAGTTTAGCATTAGATTAGGGGGTGTTTTTATTTTGGGGTGACTTTTTTATTTTCATAGGGATTAGGTTTCATTTTTTTTATTTTGGATAATTTTGTTTATTATTTTCTGTAATGTTAAACTTTTTTATTTTTGGTAATTTTAGATTAATTTATTTTAATTTAATCTTAGATTTATTTTTCTAAATATTCTTAGGTTTTTTTATTTTAATTATAATTTAGTATTTTATTATTTTATGTAATTTGGGGTTAATTTAGTGGGTGTTAGGTTAGGGGGCTTAGTAATTAAATTAGTTATTTGTGTTGTGGGGGTTAAGTGGATTAGGGGTTAATAGGTTAATTAGGGTACTTGCATTGTGGGGGTTTGGCGGATTAGGGATTAATAGTTTTATTAGTATTATAGCATTGTGTGAGTTTTTTGTGAGTTTTTGGTGGTTTAGGGGTTAATAGTTTTATTAGGATTATTGCATTGTGTGGGTTTGGCGGATTAAGGGGTTAATTGAGTTATAAGGTTTGTTGCAATGTGGGTTAATGTCAGATTAGGGGTTAATCATTTTATTATGTATATTGTGTTGTGGTGGGTTGACGGATTAGGGTTTAATAGATTTATGAGGTTAGATTGCGATGTGGGGGTTGGCGGATTAGGGATTAATACATTTATTTAGTTATTGCCGTGGGTATTGGTGGTTGACAGGTAGGTTGATATTGCACATAAGTTAGATGTTAGTTACTATTTTCAGGGGGTTACGGTGCTCACATACTCAGCGTGTCTTGCTCCGCCTGCCTATGTGTGGCGAGGTGAAAATGGAGTAACATTTCTCCATTTTTGCCGCGTAAGTCCTTGCGTTGAATATGCGATACTGATTTGCAACACTGTTCTATGTTAGCTTATGGGAGTAAAAATTGCGGGCGACGGGTGAAATATATGCGCCACATTTATATGCAGCGCCGTATATGTGATAGTAAAAATCGGTGTAGCCGGCTTTTGCAGGTGACACCGCATATGTAATCTTGTAAAAATGTAATTTTTAAACAGTGCTACTGTGTTGTGTTTTGGGTTTTTACTGGCGGTCTGTGCAGTAGCTTCTGTAGCTTGAACACTTTGTTGTTTTCATGGGTTATTATGAAGCAGTTATTATGGACAATCCAAACAGTGAAACAAGTGGTGAGTCCTTTTTACCTAACATATTACAATCTGTGACAAAGGGACATAAAACCCTACAATTTTAATCAACTTTCTAATTTACTTCTATTATTATTTTTTCTTTGTTTTCTTGTTATCCTTTTTTGAAAGGCAGGGATGTAAGCTCAGGAGTGTGCACGTCTCTGCAGCACTATATGGCACTGGCAGCATTTTTGCAACAGTGTTATACATTAGCAAGCTGCACTATTTCAGGTCATGTACTGCTTAAGAAATGTAAATGGCAGACAGAAACAGGGGCACCACACTGCCTAGCACAGTCAGATCAATAGATGATGATAGCAAATGAAGATGCTCATCTATGTTGTTGCACCAAGGCAGTGAGGTGTAAATGAGGCGGACTGAACTCCCGTCAAACACCAACACTTGTAGTCAGCAATCTTCAAGTTAGTCATTGTTTTTATTCCCTTTCCATGTATGGTTCCGGCAGATGGGTGCTCTTCAATGAGCAAGCCACTTTATTCTCGTCCTCCCCACTTCGTCTACCCTGCCGTAAACTTCTGTAAGTCCATCAACTCTCTGCATCTACTTTCTTGTCAACTCTTAGTCTTCGGCCAGTAACAGAATAGGATAGTCACATGGTATTGGCATCAGCAATAACTTTTTAACATCAGAACAGTCCTCTGGCCCTGCAGCCAGAGAAACATTTGTTCATATGTATGCAATGGTTTGGTGCACACCTTTTTTTTTTTACACTTTACACTCTTCGCATATTTATGCTTTGGGTTTGCGCGCCATTTTTTTTGGCGCCTTTCAGTGCGCATTTATAGTAGTTGAATTTTTGCACCATAATAAAAACTTTTGTATAATGCGTCACTATTGGTGCGTTTGAATTGCGCACTTCGTTACTCATCAAAGATGCCCTTTTTAGCAATCTTTATTCCCTCTATACATTTTGCATTTGAAATTTGCACAAACTGATATTATTTACTTTCCTAGGCTTCATTTGCTTAGCGCTTTAACGTCCTTGCAATGCTCTATATAGTGGGCATATTTTTTGCTTTTCCTCAAAAATGCCGTAATGGAGCAGCACTAATCTGTCCTTAAAGTTATCATGGGAACTGAGTCTTTTGAACACCTTTCTACCAAAGCGAATGGTGCTTATTGTAAAACAACTAAAGTAGCTCCTTCAGCTCATTTATGTGACTCATGCTTAGATTTCTAATTGCATACATATCAATCTAATGATGTTTCTATGTGTACTAATGCACCTACAGTCTCCTCCTTACAGATGGATGCTGATGGCGTGCCTCTAGAAATGAAAATGTTTATTACTACTGCCATTACGAAGGATCTAGCTGCACTACCGCCTTCAAATAAGCGAAAAAAGGTCAGTTTGATCTTTTGCTAGTAATAGAAGTACTGACCTACAAAATACTGAAGTATCTTCGAATGATGAGGATTCCACTAATAGTGAGGCTTCCTCCTTTTTATTTAAAAGAAGAACATATTCGTTCTCTTTTGAAGGAAGTCTTAGTCACTTTAGGGATTGAAGAAGCTAAACCTTCTAATAATAAACCCTGTAATTGTTTGAATTCAGTATATAAAACTGTTGTCAATCTCTCTAAGATTTTCCCTATACCTGATGTTGTCCCTGATATCATTGCTAAAGAATGGTCTAAACCAGGTGTCTCTTTTAACACTTCTTCAAGGTTTAAACTATATACTTTACCTGCTGCTAACTTAGAGTTATGGGAAGTTGATCGGGCCATTTTTACTCTGGCTAAACGCACTACTATTCCTCTAGAACAATGTTTCTCAACCGCAGTCCTCAAATACCTCAACAGTCCAGGTTTTTATTATAGCTGAACTAAAGCACAGTTGAAATAATCAGCTGATGGGTGAGAGCAGGTTAGTAACCATGGTTACTGATCCGCTAATGATTTCACCTGTGCTCTAGTTCAGTTATAATAAAAACCTGGACTGTTGGGGGTACTTTAGGACTGTGGTTGAAAAACACTGCTCTACAAGACAGTATTTCTTTTAAAGACCTTTTAGATCTTTTCTAAGAAGTGCATATTTACATACTGGCTATATTCTTAGACCAGCTATATCTATTGCTAATGTGGCTCCTGCTTCTACTTTCTGTCTATCCAGTCTCGCTTAGCAGTTGTCCTCTGACCCAGAATGATCTTGAATTTATTTCAATATGCAAACAATTTTATTTGTGATGCAGTATTTGATGATATGAAAATTAACATCAAAAATATGTCTTTATGTCTCTATGCTGATATGGTATCTAAACCTAGATTACTATCTCTTTTTTTCAAGGAAAGAAATTGTTTGGGTCTCAACTGGTTTCTATTATTTCTACTATCACTGGAGGTAAGGGAGTTTTCCTTCCCCAGGACAAAAAGTCAAAAGGGAAATTTAAAGCTCCCAATTGTTTTCATTCCTTTTGTCAGAACAAAAAACTGACTCCTCCCCTAAACCCTCTTGCTCAGTCTGGAGACCCTCTTCAAATTGGAATAAATCCAAGCAGAATAAAAAATCTAATCCAGCCTCTAAAACCTCATGACGGTACAGCCTCCAATCCAGTATTACTAGTAGAGGGCAGATTAAACCTTTTTTTCCAAAATCTTGGTTACAATCTGTCCAAATTTCCTCAATTCAAAACATTATTTCTCAGGGCTATCGCATTGGATTTAGAATACAACGTCCTACAGGACATTTTTTTTTTTCTCTTGTAAGGTGTATCCAGTCCACGGATTCATCCTTTACTTGTGGGATATTCTCCTTCCCTACAGGAAGTGGCAAAGAGAGCACACAGCAGAGCTGTCCATATAGCTCCCCCTCTAGCTCCACCCCCCAGTCATTCTCTTTGCCGGCTCTAAGCAATCGGAAGTGTAAAGTGAATGTGGTGTTAGAATTGTAGTTTTTATTTTCTACAAGCACTACTTAATGACAAATGGTTTTTTATTGGAAAATATCGTTTTTTGTGACACTTTGAAGGTTCCTTTGGGTTTCTTTCAGGGGTTGTTACCCACATGGCTATTATTAATACACTTAGGAGTGTTTCTTTAGGCCTCACAGCACCGGAGTAAGGTGGGAGGGGCCTAATTTTGCGCCTCAAATGCGCAGTTTAATTGACTAGATCTTCAGGCTGTTTCACATGGAGGGTCCTGCTACAGTTTGAGGGCCCATAAGAAGCTTTTTCCCCACAAATCTGACTCCCAAGGGCAGGTAGGGCCACAGTAGAGCTGTGGAAAGGTGCTGAAGTTGTTTTAACCGGTCTGTTGCTTAATATTGATCCAGTTTGGGCATTAAGGGGTTAATCGTTTTTATTGCTAGTTGTGCAATCTTACTAATGCTTTAGGTACACACTGTAAAAATTTCGAAAAATTTGCTGCATTTTTCACTGTTTTGAAAAATTGTGTGCCTTTTTTATCTCTTAAAGGCACAGTAACGTTTTTTGCAAAGTGTGTTTTTACTTGATTAAAGTGATTTCTAAGCCTGTTTGTCTTACTACTAGTCTGTTTAAACATGTCTGACACCAAGGAAAATCCTTGTTCAATGTGTTTAGAAGCCATGGTGGAACCCCCTCTCAGAATGTGTCCCACTTGTTCTGATATGTCTATACACTTTAAAGAACATATTGTTGCACTTAAAAATGTGGCCCAAGATGATTCTCAGACAGAAGGTAATGAGGTTAGCCCGTTAAAATCTCCCCAAGTGTCACAACCAGTTACGCCCGCTCAAGCGACGCCTAGCACCTCTAGCGCCTCTAACTCTTTTACCTTACAAGACTTGGCGGCAGTTATGGATAATGCCCTCTCAGTGTTTTTATCTAAACTGCCCGTGTTACCTGCAAAGCGTGATAGCTCTGTTTTAAGAACAGATTATGAGCATTCTGACGCTTTAGTAGCTGTATCCGATATACACTCACAACGCTCTGAAATGGGGGCGAGGGATGTGCTGTCTGAGGGAGAAATTTCCGATTCGGGAAAGGTTGCTCCTCAGACAGACTCATATACGTTGGCTTTTAAATTTAAACTAGAACACCTCCGCTTATTGCTCAGGGAGGAATTAGTTACTCTGGATGACTGCGACCCTATGGTGGTTCCAGAGAAATTGTGTAAAATGGACAAGTACCTAGAAGTTCCTGTTTACACTGATGTGTTCCCGGTCCCTAAGAGGATTGCGGATATCGTTACTAGGGAGTGGGATAAACCAGGTATTCCCTTCGTTCCCCCTCCTGTTTTTAAGAAAATGTTCCCCATATCTAACCCCATGCGGGACTCGTGGCAGACGGTTCCTAAGGTGGAGGGGGCTGTTTCTTCACTTGCTAAACGCACAACTATACCAATCGAAGACAGTTGTGCTTTTAAAGACCCTATGGATAAAAAATTAGAGGGTTCACTTAAGAAAATTTTTGTTCAACAAGGTTTTCTTCTCCAACCTATTGCATGCATTGTTCCTGTAACTACTGCAGCTGCTTTCTGGTTCGACGCGCTGGAAGATGCGCTCCAGACGGAGACCTCATATGAGGACATTATGGACAGAATTAAGGCTCTTAAGCTGCCTAATTTTTTTATCACAGATGCCGCTTTCCAAATAGCTAAGTTAGCGGCAAAAAATTCAGGTTTCTTTCATGTAATTAGCAAGAGTCCATGAGCTAGTGACGTATGGGATATACATTCCTACCAGGAGGGGCAAAATTTCCCAAACCTCAAAATGCCTATAAATACACCCCTCACCACACCCACAAATCAGTTTTACAAACTTTGCCTCCTATGGAGGTGGTGAAGTAAGTTTGTGCTAGATTCTACGTTGATATGCGCTCCGCAGCAGGTTGGAGCCCGGTTTTCCTCTCAGCGTGCAGTGAATGTCAGAGGGATGTGAGGAGAGTATTGCCTATTTGAATTCAATGATCTCCTTCTACGGGGTCTATTTCATAGGTTCTCTGTTATCGGTCGTAGAGATTCATCTCTTACCTCCCTTTTCAGATCGACGATATACTCTTATATATACCATTACCTCTACTGATTCTCGTTTCAGTACTGGTTTGGCTTTCTACTACATGTAGATGAGTGTCCTGGGGTAAGTAAGTCTTATTTTCTGTGACACTCTAAGCTATGGTTGGGCACTTTTATATAAAGTTCTAAATATATGTATTCAAACATTTATTTGCCTTGACTCAGGATGTTCAACGTTCCTTATTTCAGACAGTCAGTTTCATATTTGGGATAATGCATATGAATAAATCAATTTTTTTCTTACCTTAAAATTTGACTTTTTTCCCTGTGGGCTGTTAGGCTCGCGGGGGCTGAAAATGCTTCATTTTATTGCGTCATTCTTGGAGCGGACTTTTTTGGCGCAAAAATTATTTTTTTTCTGTTTCCGGCGTCATACGTGTCGCCGGAAGTTGCGTCATTTTTGACTTTTTTTGCGCCAAAAGTGTCGGCGTTCCGGATGTGGCGTCATTTTTGCTGCCAAAAGCATTTAGGCGCCAAATAATGTGGGCGTCTTTTTTGGCGCTAAAAAATATGGGCGTCACTATTGTCTCCACATTATTTAAGTCTCATTATTTATTGCTTCTGGTTGCTAGAAGCTTGTTCACTGGCATTTTTTCCCATTCCTGAAACTGTCATTTAAGGAATTTGATCAATTTTGCTTTATATGTTGTTTTTTCTATTACATATTGCAAGATGTCCCAGATTGACACTGAGTCAGAAGATACTTCTGGAAAAACACTGCCTGCTGCTGGATCGACCAAAGTTAAGTGTATCTGCTGTAAACTTGTGGTATCTGTTCCTCCATCTGTTGTTTGTAATGAATGTCATGGCAAACTTGTTAATGCAGATAATATTTCCTTTAGTAATGTTACATTACCTGTTGCTGTTCCGTCAACATCTAATACTCAGAGTGTTCCTGTTAACATAAGAGATTTTGTTTCTAAATCCATTAAGAAGGCCATGTCTGTTATTCCTCCTTCTAGTAAACGTAAAAGGTCTTTTAAAACTTCTCATTTTTCAGATGAATTTTTAAATGAACATCATCATTCTGATTCTGATAATGGTTCCTCTGGTTCAGAGGATTCTGTCTCAGAGGTTGATTCCTACGGCAGATAGTACTTCCTTTAAGGATCCTTTAGATAGGAAGATTGAATCCTTTCTAAGAAAAGCTTACTTATGTTCAGGTAATCTTCTTAGACCAGCTATATCTTTAGCGGATGTTGCTGCAGCTTCAACTTTTTGGTTAGAAGCTTTAGCTCAACAAGTAACAGATCATAATTCTCATAGCATTGTTAATCTTCTTCAACATGCTAATAACTTTATTTGTGATGCCATCTTTGATATCATTAGAGTTGATGTCAGGTATATGTCTCTAGCTATTTTAGCTAGAAGAGCTTTATGGCTTAAAACTTGGAATGCTGATATGTCTTCTAAGTCAACTTTGCTTTCCCTTTCTTTCCAGGGTAATAAATTATTTGGTTCTCAGTTGGATTCTATTATCTCAACTGTTACTGGAGGGAAAGGAACTTTTTTACCACAGGATAAAAAATCTAAAGGTAAATTTAGGTCTAATAATCGTTTTCGTTCCTTTCGTCACAATAAGGAACAAAAGCCTGATCCTTCACCCACAGGAGCGGTATCAGTTTGGAAACCATCTCCAGTCTGGAATAAATCCAAGCCTTTTAGAAAACCAAAGCCAGCTCCCAAGTCCACATGAAGGTGCGGCCCTCATTCCAGCCCAGCTGGTAGGGGGCAGATTTCGTTTTTTCAAAGAAATTTGGATCAATTCAATTCACAATCTTTGGATTCAGAACATTGTTTCAGAAGGGTACAGAATTGGCTTCAAGATAAGGCCTCCTGCAAAGAGATTTTTTCTTTCCCGTGTCCCAGTAAATCCAGCGAAAGCTCAAGCATTTCTGAAATGAGTTGGCTGGAGTAATTATGCCAGTTCCAGTTCTGGAACAGGGGCTGGGGTTTTATTCAAATCTCTTCATTGTACCAAAGAAGGAGAATTCCTTCAGACCAGTTCTGGATCTAAAAATATTGAATCGTTATGTAAGGATACCAACATTCAAAATGGTAACTATAAGGACTATCCTGCCTTTTGTTCAGCAAGGGCATTATATGTCCACAATAGATTTACAGGATGCATATCTGCATATTCCGATTCATCCAGATCACTATCAGTTTCTGAGATTCTCTTTCCTAGACAAGCATTACCAGTTTGTGGCTCTGCCGTTTGGCCTAGCAACAGCTTCAAGAATTTTTACAAAGGTTCTCGGTGCCCTTCTGTCTGTAATCAGAGAACAGGGTATTGTGGTATTTCCTTTCCTTGGTACTTGCTCAGTCTTCACATTTAGCAGAATCTCATACGAATCAACTTGTGTTGTTTCTTCAAGATCATGGTTGGAGAATCAATTTACCGAAAAGTTCATTGATTCCTCAGACAAGGGTAACCTTTTTAGGTTTCCAGATAGATTCAGTGTCCATGACTCTGTCTCTGACAGACAAGAGACGTCTAAAATTGATCTCAGCTTGTCGAAACCTTCAATCACAATCATTCCCTTCGGTAGCCTTATGCATGGAAATTCTAGGTCTTATGACTGCTGCATCGGACGCGATCCCCTTTGCTCGTTTTCACATGCGACCTCTTCAGCTCTGAATGCTGAACCAGTGGTGCAGGGATTACACAAAGATATCTCAATTAATATCTTTAAAACCGATTGTACGACACTCTCTGACGTGGTGGACAGATCACCATCGTTTAGTTCAGGGGGCTTCTTTTGTTCTTCCGACCTGGACTGTAATTTCAACAGATGCAAGTCTGACAGGTTGGGGAGCTGTTTGGGAGTCTCTGACAGCACAGGGGGTTTGGGAATCTCAGGAGGTGAGATTACCAATCAATATTTTGGAACTCTGTGCAATTTTCAGAGCTCTTCAGTCATGGCCTCTTCTAAAGAGAGAATCGTTCATTTGTTTTCAGACAGACAATGTCACAACTGTGGCATACATCAATCATCAAGGAGGGACTCACAGTCCTCTGGCTATGAAAGAAGTATCTTGAATACTGGTATGGGCGGAATCCAGCTCCTGTCTAGTTTCTGCGGTTCATATCCCAGGTATAGACAATTGGGAAGCGTATTATCTCAGTCGCCAAACGTTACATCCGGGCGAATGGTCTCTTCACCCAGAGGTATTTCTTCAGATTGTTCAAATGTGGGGCCTTCCAGAAATAGATCTGATGGCTTCTCATCTAAACACGAAACATCCCAGATATCTGTCCAGATCCAGGGATCCTCAGGCGGAAGCAGTGGATGCATTGTCACTTCCTTGGAAGTATCATCCTGCCTATCTCTTTCCGCCTCTAGTTCTTCTTCCAAGAGTAATCTCCAAGATTCTGAAGGAATGCTCGTTTGTTCTGCTGGTGGCTCCAGCATGGCCTCACAGGTTTTGGTATGCGGATCTTGTCCGGATGGCCTCTTGCCAACCGTGGACTCTCCCGTTAAGACCAGACCTTCTGTCGCAAGGTCCTTTTTTCCATCAGGATCTCAAATCCTTAAATTTAAAGGTATGGAGATTGAACGCTTGATTCTTAGTCAAAGAGGTTTCTCTGACTCTGTGATTAATACTATGTTACAGGCTCGTAAATCTGTATCTAGAAAGATATATTATAGAGTCTGGAAGACTTACATTTCTTGGTGTCTTTCTCATCATTTTTCCTGGCATTCTTTTAGAATTCCGAGAATTTGGCAGTTTCTTCAGGATGGTTTGGATAAAGGTTTGTCTGCAAGTTCCTTGAAAGGACAAATCTCTGCTCTTTCTGTTCTTTTTTTTTTTTTTTTTTTTTTTTTTTTTTATTGAGGTTAAAATAGCAAATATATAACAGTCTCATCAACAGGTTACACTTCACAATACGCATTGAACTGACATGACGTGACAATTTAGGCACCTCAGTTTTAAAATCTTGTAGGTTCGCAGTGTCCTCAGACAAACAGGTCCAATCAAGGGACCAAAAAGTTAACAAAGCAATTGAGGGCATGTTAATGGAGATAATAGTAAACATTTGCAGTTTCAGCATTCACAGAGTTAATACAAATTCTGGAGTGAACACACAATATCAAAATAGAGAAATATAAACCTAGTTTCCTATCAACACTGAACAGTTATATAAGTATAGACATAAAAGAGACTATTATCATGGATACATTACAGGGGAGCAGGAAAACATAAACAAGCTTAAATTTCCTGTATTGAAACCCTGAGAGCCATTTTACATAAATGCATGGGAAAGACTGGGTCATGGCTCTGCGGGTGGGACAGAGACTACTACACTCTGTCAAAAAAAGTATGCGGAGGAGAGAGGACTCAACCCTGACCGCACAAGAATGGGGGGGGGGCAGAGGGCAGTCCAGCAATGTCATATTTTTCTGTTGCTAGTTAGCATATCTAACACGTTAAACAGCCCTAGATTCACCCAAGAGAAAAATAGAGTATTATCATGGAGATTTAACATCAATTCACACAGAAGAATTAACTAGTTTAACACACTTCAAGTAATAGTTACTTAGACTGATTTTGAGATGCATAGGCAATACAGTATGTCCGCAAGCAACTCGCACTGCAAACTGAACATAGTGAAACTCTTGCGTTTGCAATACAATTAAGTAGCTATGAAGTCACATGAGTCAGCAAAACAACTGTAAGAGAGATACCCTACACATGCAAAAATAGGTGGTTACCTAAAACAATCTATCCAACACTAGTTAGGATCTACAGTACAGGATATAGTGCTTTAGTGGTTTAGTGAAACTGAGATTAGTAAGCACAGCCCATGCACAAGTCTATCTTGGGCAATTAACTATGCTGGGAAAAGTATTCCTCACATTTTCAGCTATTGAGGCTCTAAATTACATAACTAGTAGTGTTAAAATATATAGGCAATCATATTGCCCATCAATAAGACATTGTTACTCAAGATTTATGCTTGTATGGGCTCCAATCAAAAAACTAAGCTCTAATAGCACTATCCTGTCAGAACATGTGGCTTCATAAATGAAGACTGCCCACCTATAGTTAGGAACTAGAACATTACCGGCCATAAGCCTCTTATAGGACCACCAAATAATAAAAACATAGACTGTAGGAAGAAAATCACACATTTTCAGGTATTGCTGAGACATAAGATTACAAAAGGATCATGAGAAAACAGGTCCAAATCTACACATTATCAGATATACAGCTTCCTCTATAGTATAATCAGTCATTGTGCCTAAGAGCAAGGGTCAATGGGAGGAGCATTTGTTAAATAAAATACTTGAGTCTGTACAATTGGTATCCGCTGCTATAGTAAAGATCAGAGAGCACCAGTTCTTGTAATACATCAGTCACAAATAGCAATGACCTTACTCACAGTTCTTAACCCACACCAGATCTACGGGCGCTTGGGCAGTGAGAGAAATATAACAGCCTCCAATCCATACCCAATGTGAGGAAGCAAGCATGGAGAAGGGCCATGGGGGCACCAGTAAAATCTAGGGTGCCTTGAATATGTATGAAAGTGACCTCTACTTGCGGGGAGTCGGGAATCAAAAAAGTGTACCGTAAGTCTCTTGCGGCCTTCATAGGCGCTCTTGGTAGGTCTGGGTAGCATTCCGGGGAGCCTACCACTCTAGTCCAGGCATTCATCCATATCCCGTTATGGGGGTCTTCCTTTTCTGAGCGAGTCTGCATGTCCCCCAAAGTTACACCGCCTCCCGCAGTGTCACTTCGTGATCCAACAGCAATTACTACTGCGGCCGGGTTGTCACTCTGAGGTGCCAAGTCATCAGGGGTTTGTGACTCACACGTCTGCTCCCAGGGACTCCCAACACTCTGTCGCACTTCAGCATCGGACGTCTGAACCCCTGTGAATGCGTGAGCAGGACTATCAGGTATCATCTTCAGAGTCAATGCTGCGTCCCTTGCCAACTTTCTATTTTTCAGGTCATTGCTCACTGTGTTGATAGACAGTATAATACCGTCTATTCTTTCATAGAATATTCTCTCCACTTCCTCCATGTAGGTCCGCAGTGCAATGTGCAGCTCCTCCATGACAGAGGATCTAGTGCGCTGTGTAGCTCAATATCCACTTCGTTAGGGTTCTCAGCCTTCAAGGGGCCCCGACATCCGCTAGGCCTAGTTTGTGTTAGGCTTCATTACTCTCCTCTGCCCCCAAGAAAGCCCTTCTAAGTCACTGGATAGCTTCCCCAACAGTTGTAGGGCACATCTATCACGAATAAGCTATATTTTGATAGGGTACAGACTCAGCAATTTTAGTAAAATAGGTGCCGTTTTCCAGAGCTACTGTACCATGCGTCTGCTCTGTTTGGGCGCCAGCTCCGCCCCCCTTTCTGTTCTTTTTCACAGAAAGATTGCTAATCTTCCTGATATTCATTGTTTTGTACAATCTTTGGTTCGTATAAAACCTGTCATTAAGTCAATCTCTCCTCCTTGGAGTTTGAATTTGGTTCTGGGAGCTCTTCAAGCTCCTCCGTTTGAACCTATGCATTCGCTGGATATTAAATTACTTTCTTGGAAAGTTTTGTTTCTTTTGGCCATCTCTTCTGCTAGAAGAGTTTCTGAATTATCTGCTCTTTCTTGTGAGTCTCCTTTTCTGATTGTTCATCAGGATAAGGCGGTGTTGCGAACTTCTTTTAAATTTTTACCTAAGGTTGTGAATTCTAACAACATTAGTAGAGAAATTGTGGTTCCTTCATTGTGTCCTAATCCTAAGAATTCTAAGGAGAGATCATTGCATTCTTTGGATGTAGTCAGAGCTTTGAAATATTATGTTGAAGCTACTAAGAATTTCCGAAAGACTTCTAGTCTATTTGTTATCTTTTCCGGTTCTAGGAAAGGTCAGAAGGCCTCTGCCATTTCTTTGGCATCTTGGTTAAAATCTTTAATTCATCTTGCTTATGTCGAGTCGGGTAAAACTCCGCCTCAAAGGATTACAGCTCATTCTACTAGGTCAGTTTCTACTTCCTGGGCGTTTAGGAATGAAGCTTCGGTTGATCAGATTTGCAAAGCAGCAACTTGGTCTTCTTTGCATACTTTTACTAAATTCTACCATTTTGATGTGTTTTCTTCTTCTGAAGCAGTTTTTGGTAGAAAAGTACTTCAGGCAGCTGTTTCAGTTTGATTCTTCTGCTTATAATTTCAAGTTTATTTCATTATAAGATTTAAACTTTATTTTGGGTGTGGATTATTTTCAGCGGAATTGGCTGTCTTTATTTTATCCCTCCCTCTCTAGTGACTCTTGCGTGGAAGATCCACATCTTGGGCAGTCATTATCCCATACGTCACTAGCTCATGGACTCTTGCTAATTACATGAAAGAAAACATAATTTATGTAAGAACTTACCTGATAAATTCATTTCTTTCATATTAGCAAGAGTCCATGAGGCCCACCCTTTTTGTGGTGGTTATGATTTTTTTGTATAAAGCACAATTATTCCAATTACTTATTTTTTTTGCTTTCGCACTTTTTTCTTGTCACCCCACTTCTTGGCTATGCGTTAAACTAATTTGTGGGTGTGGTGAGGGGTGTATTTATAGGCATTTTGAGGTTTGGGAAACTTTGCCCCTCCTGGTAGGAATGTATATCCCATACGTCACTAGCTCATGGACTCTTGCTAATATGAAAGAAATGAATTTATCAGGTAAGTTCTTACATTAGTTATGTTTTTGCCATTTTAGCACGCAGGGCGTTATGGCTAAAGTCCTGGTCGGCCGATGTGTCGTCAAAATCCAAACTATTGAACATCCCTTTCAAAGGAAAGACCCTCTTTGGGCCTGATTTGAAGGAGATTATTTCAGAAATCTCTGGGGGAAAAGGCCATGCTCTCCCCCAGGACAAGTCCTTCAAGACGAAGAACAAACAAAATAATTTTCGTTCCTTTCGGAATTTCAGGAGCGGTCTCGCTTCATCCTCCCCTGCTGCAAAGGAAGAGGGTAACACTTCACAACCCAGGGCAGCCTGGAAACCTTACCAGGGCTGGAACAAGGGTAAACAGGCCAAGAAGCCTGCAGCTGCCTCCAAGACAGCATGATGGGGTTGCCCCAGATCCGGGACCGTATCTAGTAGGGGGCAGACTCTCTCTCTTCACTCAGGCCTGGGCAAGAGACGTACACGATCCCTGGGCCTTAGAGATTGTTTCCCAAGGATATCTTCTAGAATTCAAGGACTCCCCTCCAAGGGGAAGGTTCCATATTTCTCGTCTGTCTACAGACACGACAAAGAAAGAGGTGTTCTTACGCTGTGTAGAAGACCTACATACAATGGGAGTGATCCACCCAGTTCCAATTGCGGAACAAGGGCTGGGGTTTTACTCAAACCTGTTTGTGGTCCCCCAAAAAAGAAGGAACTTTCAGACCAATCCTGGATCTCAAAATTCTAAACAAATTCCTCAGAGCCCATCATTCAAGATGGAGACCATTCGGACAATCTTACCAATGATCCAGGAGGGTCAATATATCACTACCGTGGATCTAAAGGATGCATATCTACACATTCCTATCCACAAAGATCATCACCAGTTTCTCAGGTTCGCCTTTCTGGACAAGCATTATCAGTTTGTGGCTCTCCCTTTCGGGTTGGCCACTGCTCCCAGAATTTTCACAAAGGTGCTAGGGTCCCTCCTGGCGGTGCTAAGACCGCGGGGCATAGCAGTGGCGCCTTATCTAGACCACATCTTAATTCAGGCGTCGACTTTCCAAAGAGCCAAGTCTCACACGGAAATTGTGGTGGCCTTTCTGAGGTCTCACGGGTGGAAGGTGCACATCAAAAAGAGTTCTCTCTCCCCCCTCACAAGAGTTCCCTTCCTAGGAACACTAATAGACTCGGTATTAATGAAAATATTTCTGACGGAGGTCAGAAAGTTAAAACTCTTAATTATTTGCCGAGATCTTCATTCCATTCCTCGGCCATCTGTAGCTCAGTGCATGGAGACAATCGGATTAATGGTAGCGGCAATGGACATAGTCCCTTTTGCACGGATACATCTCAGACTACTGCAACTATGCATGCTCAGACAGTGGAATGGGGATTATGCAGATTTGTCTCCTCAAATACAGATGGACCAGGGGACCAGAGATTCTCTTCTCTGGTGGTTGTCTCTGGGTCACCTGTCTCAGGGAATGTGTTTCCGCAGACCAGAGTGGATCATCGTAACGACCGACACCAGTATGTTGGGCTGGGGTGCAGTCTGGGATTCCCTGAAAGCTCAGGGTTCATGGTCTCGGGAAGAAGCTCTTCTCCCGATAAACATTCTGGAACTGAGGGCGATATTCAACGCGCTTCAGGCATGGCCTCAACTAGCTGCGGCCAAATTTATCAGATTTCAGTCGGTCAACATCACGACTGTAGCTTATGTCAATCATCAAGGGGGAACAAAGAGTTCCATAGCAATGATGGAAGTAACCAAAATAATCAGGTGGGCGGAGGATCACTTTTGCCACCTCTCAGCAATTCACATCCCAGGAGTAGACAACTGGGAGGCGGATTTTCTAAGTCGTCAGACTTTTTACCCGGGGGAGTGGGAACTCCACCCGGAGGTATTTGCCCAGCTGACTCAGCTATGGGGCACTCCAGAATTGGATCTGATGGCGTCCCGTCAGAACACCAAGCTTCCTCTTTACGGGTCCAGGTCCCGGGATCCCCAGGCGGTGCTGATAGATGCTCTTGCAGCGCCTTGGTCCTTCAATCTGGCCTATGTTTTTCTACCATTTCCTCTCCTTCCTCGTCTGGTTGCCAGAATCAAGCAGGAGAGGGCTTCGGTGATTCTAATAGTGCCTGCGTGGCCACGCAGGACTTGGTATGCAGACCTAGTGGACATGTCATCTGTGCCACCATGGACACTGCCAATGAGGCAGGACCTTCTAATACAGGGTCCTTTCAAACATCCAAATCTAATTTCTCTGCGTCTGACTGCTTGGAGATTGAACGCCTAATTCTATCAAAGCGTGGTTTCTCTGAGTCGGTTATTGATACCCTGATTCAGGCTAGACAGCCTGTCACCAGGAAAATCTACCATAGGATTTGGCGAAAATATCTTTTTTGGTGCGAATCCAAGGGTTACTCATGGAGTAAGGTTAGGATTCCCAGGATTTTGTCCTTTTCTCCAAGATGGATTGGAGAAAGGATTATCAGCTACTTCCTTAAAGGGACAGATATCTGCTTTGTCTATTCTTTTTCACAAACGTCTGGCAGAGGTACCAGACGTTCAAACGTTTAGTCAGGCTTTAGTCAGAATCAAGCCTGTTTATAGACCTGTGGCTCCACCATGGAGTCTGAATTTAGTTCTTTCAGTTTTGCAAGGGGTTCCGTTTGAACCTTTACATTCCATAGATATTAAGCTTTTATCTTGGAAAGTTTTGTTTTTGGTAGCTATCTCTTCTGCTCGAAGAGTTTCAGAGTTATCTGCTTTACAGTGTGATTCACCTTACCTGGTTTTCCATGCAGATAAGGTAGTTTTACGTACCAAACCCAGTTTTCTTCCTAAGGTTGTGTCTAATAGGAATATTAACCAGGAAATTGTTGTTCCTTCTCTGTGTCCTAATCCTTCGTCGAAGAAGGAGCGTCTGTTACACAATCTTCATGTGGTTTGTGCTTTAAAGTTCTATTTACATGCAACTAAGGAGTTCAGACAAACAACTTCTTTGTTTGTTATCTATTCAGGTAAGAGGAGAGGTCAGAAGGCGACCGCTACCTCTCTTTCGTTTTGGCTGAAAAGCATCATCCGTTTGGCCTATGAGACTGCTGGCCAGCAGCCTCCTGAAACAATTACTGCTCATTCTACCAGAGCAGTGGCTTCCACATGGGCTTTTAAAAATGAGGCTTCTGTTGAACAGATTTGTAAGGCAGCGACTTGGTCTTCGCTGCATACTTTTTCCAAATTTTACAAATTCAATACTTTTGCTTCTTCGGAGGCTATTTTTAGGAGAATGGTTTTGCAAGCAGTGGTGCCTTCCGTTTAAGGTACCTGTCTTGTTCCCTCCCTTCATCCGTGTCCTAAAGCTTTGGTATTGGTATCCCACAAGTACAGGATGAATCCGTGGACTGGATACACCTTACAAGAGAAAACAGAATTTATGCTTACCTGATAAATTACTTTTTCTTGTGATGTATCCAGTCCACGGCCCGCCCTGTCATTTTAAGACAGGTGTTTTTTTTTTTTTAAAACTACAGTCACCACTGCACCCTATGGTTTCTCCTTTTTCTTCCTAACCTTCGGTCGAATGACTGTGGGGTGGAGCTAGAGGGGGAGCTATATGGACAGCTCTGCTGTGTGCTCTCTTTGCCACTTCCTGTAGGGAAGGAGAATATCCCACAAGTAAAGGATGAATCCGTGGACTGGATACACCACAAGAGAAAGTAATTTATCAGGTGAGCATAAATTCTGTTTTTTCTCACCCTTATTTCAAAACATCCTATAAAAGTTCAGGCTTTTCTCAAATCTGTCTCAGATATGGAAAATATGGGAGTAATTGTTCCAGTTCCTTTACAGGAACAGGGGATGGCATTTTATTCAAATCTCTTCATTGTACCAAAGAAGGAAAATTCTTTCAGACCAATTTTGGATCTTAAAACTCTAAAAAAAAAAATTGTAAGAATTCCAACTTTCCAAATGGAAACTATAAGGACTATTCTGCCTTTTTTTCAACAAGGTCACTTTATGTCCACAATAGATTTTCAGGATTCTTAACCTTTACATCCCAATTCACCCAGAATATTACCAGTTTCTGAGGTTCTCTTTTTTGGAAAAGCATTATCAGTTTGTTGCTCTTCCGTTTGGTCTAGCTACAGCTCCAAGAGTATTTACCAAGGTTTGCAGTGCCCTTTTATCTGTAATTAGAGTTCAGGGTATTGCAGTATTTCCTTAGCTGGATGATATCTTGGTACTAGTTCAATCTTTTCATTTAGCAGAATCTCACACAAAACAACTATTGTTGTTTCTTCAAATACATGGTTGGAGGATCAATTTACCAAAGAGTTCCTTGATTTTTTAGACAAAGGTCACCTTTTTAGGTTTCCACATAGATTCAGTGTCCATAACTCTTTCCCTGACACAAAAGAGACAAATAAAATTGATTTCAGCTTGTCTGAACCTTCAGTCTCTCTCATACCCTTTAGTGGCTTGGTGTATGGAAGTACTAGGCCTCATAAATGCAGCCTTGGACACAATTCCATTTGCTCGAATTTCATATGAGACCTCTTCAGCTTTGTATGCTGTGCAAATGGTGCAAGGATTATACTCAGATATCTCAACACCCATCTATCTCTGACTTGCTATTATTATCTATTATTCAAGGGGCTTCTTTTGCTCGTCCTACCTGGTCTGTGATCACAATAGATGCAAGTCTTTCAGGTTGGGGCGCTAATCTAAAAAATGCTACTGAAAAATCCTTGCATTCTTTGGCTGTTGTTAGAGCACTGAAAATATTATGTTGATGCTACTAAGGAACTCTGACAGACTTCTAGTCTGTTTGTTCTTTTTTCTGGTCCTAAGAAAGGCCAGAAAGCCCCTGCTATTTCTTTAGCCTCTTGGTTGAAACTTGTGATTCACAGATTATTTGGAGGCGGGTCAGCCTCCGCCTCAGAGAATTACAGCTCATTCTACTAGATTGGTTGCTACATCCTGGGATTTCAAGCTTCAGTTGATCAAATTTGCAAAGCGGCCTTTTCTAAATTTTACCATTTTTGCCTTGTCAGAAGCAGCTTTTGGTAGAAAGGTCCTTCAGTCAGTTGTCCCAGTTTGATATTTGTGCCTATGTGAATGCTTACCTTTCTGTTCTTATTTCTAGGAACATCATTGGTTTCTGAGTTTTGCTTTTTTGGACAAGCTTTTTCAGTTTCGTCTGGCTACAGCTCATAGAATATTCTCTAACATTCTGGATACCCTCTTATCTGTAATCAGTTTTCAGGCTATTGCAGTGTTTCCTGGCCTAGATTATATATTGGTCCAATTTCCATCTTTTATTTCCCTCCTACAGACTGTTGTTGTTTCTTCAACAACATGGTTGGAATTGTTCTTTTCTAAATAGTTTACTGGTCCCTCAGATAAAGGTTGCTTTTCTGGGGGTTTTATAGATTCAGTTTCTATGAGTCTTTCTTTGGCAGTGCAAAGACGGTTATAGCTGTGGTTAGCCTGTTAGAACCTTTAGTTTGTTTGTTTTTTCTTCCGTTGCTCTTTGCATGGAGGTGTCAGGTCTCATGTTTTTGGCCTTGGTTGTTATTCCGTTTGCTTGCTACCATATGAGTCCTCTTCAGCTTTGTATCTTTTTCCAATTATACTGGGACCTTTCTCAGTTGCCTCTGAGTACTTATTTACATTCCGTAACAAGTCTGTTTCTATCTTGTGCATGTCAGTGTATCCCAGGTTTGGCACAGATCTAAGTCTAACAGTAAATGGGTACTCACATTTATTCAGAGCACCCTAATGTGCTAGTAGAAGCGGACTGATAGAGTCGTTTTTTTTAGTTTGTTTTTAGTTTTTCGGTTAGTTTTTAATGTGTTTTTAATTAAATTCTTTTTTAACTGAAAGCAGTTTGGCAAGCCATTCTTTTATACAGCATATACTAACCCTATTTGGACAAACACCACTTGGAAACCAGCTTCCACATACCTGTACAAGTTGGATACGCTGTTGTCTGTTCCTGATACCAGGAGGGTTGAACTGATATGCCCGCATCTATCAGTCCCCTTCTACTAGCACATTAGGGTGTTCTGAATAAATGTGAGTACTCATTTACGGTTATATCTGTGCCAAACCTAGGATACACTGATACGCACATGAGGCTCCCCTATATTTGTTTGCTGGTTAAGAATCACCAGATCCATTTTGGGAGGAGTGCAGCCAAGATTTAAGAACTATTATATGTTGTATATGTTTAATTACACATTAATATACAGGGAGTGCAGAATTATTAGGCAAATGAGTATTTTGACCACATCATCCTCTTTATGCATGTTGTCTTACTCCAAGCTGTATAGGCTCGAAAGCCTACTACCAATTAAGCATATTAGGCGATGTGCATCTCTGTAATGAGAAGGGGTGTGGTCAAATGACATCAACACCCTATATCAGGTGTGCATAATTATTAGGCAACTTCCTTTCCTTTGGCAAAATGGGTCAAAAGAAGGACTTGACCGGCTCAGAAAAGTAAAAAATAGTGAGATATCTTGCAGAGGGATGCAGCACTCTTAAAATTGCAAAGCTTCTGAAGCGTGATCATCGAACAATCAAGCGTTTCATTCAAAATAGTCAACAGGGTCGCAGGAAGCGTGTGGAAAAACCAAGGCGCAAAATAACTGCCCATGAACTGAGAAAAGTCAAGCGTGCAGCTGCCAAGATGCCACTTGACACCAGTTTGGCCATATTTCAGAGCTGCAACATCACTGGAGTGCCCAAAAGCACAAGGTGTGCAATACTCAGAGACATGGCCAAGGTAAGAAAGGCTGAAAGACGACCACCACTGAACAAGACACACAAGCTGAAACGTCAAGACTGGGCCAAGAAATATCTCAAGACTGATTTTTCTAAGGTTTTATGGACTGATGAAATGAGAGTGAGTCTTGATGGGCCAGATGGATGGGCCCGTGGCTGAATTGGTAAAGGGCAGAGAGCTCCAGTCCGACTCAGACGCCAGCAAGGTGGAGGTGGAGTACTGGTTTGGGCTGGTATCATCAAAGCTGAGCTTGTGGGGCCTTTTCGGGTTGAGGATGGTGTCAAGCTCAACTCCCAGTCCTACTGCCAGTTTCTGGAAGACACCTTCTTCAAGCAGTGGTACAGGAAGAAGTCTGCATCCTTCAAGAAAAACATGATTTTCATGCTGGACAATGCTCCATCACACGCGTCCAAGTACTCCACAGCGTGGCTGGCAAGAAAGGGTATAAAAGAAGAAAATCTAATGACATGGCCTCCTTGTTCACCTGATCTGAACCCCATTGAGAACCTGTGGTCCATCATCAAATGTGAGATTTACAAGGAGGGAAAACAGTACACCTCTCTGAACAGTGTCTGGGAGGCTGTGGTTGCTGCTGCACGCAATGTTGATGGTGAACAGATCAAAACACTGACAGAATCCATGGATGGCAGGCTTTTGAGTGTCCTTGCAAAGAAAGGTGGCTATATTGGTCACTGATTTGTTTTTGTTTTGTTTTTGAATGTCAGAAATGTATATTTGTGAATGTTGAGATGTTATATTGGTTTCACTGGTAAAAATAAATCATTGAAATGGGTATATATTTGTTTTTTGTTAAGTTGCCTAATAATTATGCACAGTAATAGTCACCTGCACACACAGATATCCCCCTAAAATAGCTATAACTAAAAACAAACTAAAAACTACTTCCAAAACTATTCAGCTTTGATATTAATGAGTTTTTTGGGTTCATTGAGAACATGGTTTTTGTTCAATAATAAAATTAATCCTCAAAAATACAACTTGCCTAATAATTCTGCACTCCCTGTAGTGTTAGACTGTGATATATACATAGATAAGCTATTTTAGAGCACCCCCTACTGTTATCTCTGATAGTTCTGTTTCTATCTTGGTAGATGAGCTATTGGCTTTTTATGCAGGGGGCTTCTTTTGTCTATAATCTCTACAGATGCAAGTTTTTTTCAGGATGGGGGAGCCATCTGGGGATCTCAGAAAACATAAGGAGTTTGGTTTCCTCCGGAGGCTAGGTTACCTGTTGATATTTTTAAACTCCATGCAATATTCAGGGCCCTTCATAGTTGGCCTCTATTATGAGTTCCCTAATTATGAGGATAGTATCTCTATTTCTTTCCTGGGCAGAAGTAAGAGTGGTCTCTTCTTCTGTTTATGCTCTATCAGATAATATATATTTGGGGTCGCCCATTAATTCTCAATTTTTCCAGGTACTGTGTAAGATCTGTGCTTTTTTTTACAGGATAGTTTGGATAATGGTTTATCCACCAGTTCTTTTGAAGGGTCAGTCTTTTTCTCCTCTTTAGTTATGCTTTGTAAGAAGATTGCTAATCTTTCTGACATTCATGGTTTAGTCCTAGCCAGGTAGAATTAAGCCTGTTCTCAATTTTTCCTCCTTGGACCCTTTGTTTGGTATTGAGAATTTTGCAGATTCCTCATTTGAGCCCATGCATCTGGTGGATATTAAACTTCTTTCTGGAAGTTTTGTATCATTTAGCTATTTCATCTGTTAGAAGAATTTCTACTCTTTTTTGCGTTCCTCCTTATTTTACTTCCTAAGATAGGGAGAGTCTACAACTTAATTCCTTACTGTTGGGAAATACAACACCTGGCCACCAGGAGGAGGCAAAGACACCCTACCCAAAGGCTTAAATATCCCTCCCACTTCCTAATTACCCCAGTCATTCTTTGCCTTTCGTCACATAAGTAGGATGTGAGCCCCCTTATGTGATTTTTCATGCAGATAAGGCAGTTTTAAGTACTAAATTAGGTTTTCTTCCTATGGTTGTGTCAGATCGCAACATCAATCAGGAGAATGTGGTTCCTTCCTTGTGTCCTAATCCTTCATCAAAGGAACGCTTACTTCACAATTTGGATGTGGTTCACACCTTGAAGTTCTATCTTCAGGCTACTAAGGAGTTTAGACAATATTCCTCCTTGTTTGTTGTCTATTTGGGTGAAGCGTAAGGGGCAGAAGGCTACTTCGACTTCCCTATCTTTTTGGTTAAAGGGCCATTATGCACTCATTTTTTCTTTGCATAAATGTTTTGTAGATGATCTATTTATAAAGCCCATAAAGTTTTTTTTTTTTAAAAATGTATAATTTTGCTTATTTTTAAATAACATTGCTCTGATTTTCAGACTCCTAACCAAGCCCCAAAGTTTTATAAGAATACCGTCAGCTACCTTCTCCAGCTTGCTCCTGTTTGTGTAAAGCAGTGCTTTCCAAACTGTGTGTCGGGACACACTAGTGTGTCGGCAGCAGTGTGTAGGTGTGTCCCTGCTTCAGCACAAATTGTTTTAAATTTAATTTTTTTTTTTTATATTGTTTTTTGGTTTCTGACTTTCCACCTGCCTGCTACGCATATCACATGGTTGACACGTGATTGATACCTAGTGGGTCACAGTGATCAACTTAACCAATTGGCACAGCTCAGTGGGAACTGAAACTATTACCATTGGCGGATTTGGCGGCACATTGGCTCTTGACTGCACATGTAGTCTCCTTAATTGGCTCGTGACTGCAAGTGTAGCCAGTGAGTGGGACAGCAGTGTGTTTGCAGCGTGGGCAGTAGTCAGGCGGACTCACAGAGCTCTGAGGGTGGCAGCTTAAACGCTGAGTTGAAGTCAGTGGGTTTTTTTTAGAACTAGCTCCCAGTAGTGCATTGCTGCTCCTGCTCTTGATATATGGATAGGAAGTGGAAGCTTAAAAATGCTTGATGATGAAATGTGAGTGTCTTTATCTAATATTACACCAAATATTCTGAAACTGTGTTCATCCCATCAACCTCATACATCCCATTAAAATAGTAAGTAGCTATTGGTGGTAAACTTTTTAATTCTTGCACATACATACTGTTACTTGTAAATACATTTTGTTATTATATAATTTATGTATGTGTCCGTATCTTTTAAAACAAGTTAGTTTAACCTCCTTTTCTCCAACATAGGTGTGTCCGGTCCACGGCGTCATCCTTACTTGTGGGATATTCTCTTCCCCAACAGGAAATGGCAAAGAGCCCAGCAAAGCTGGTCACATGATCCCTCCTAGGCTCCGCCTACCCCAGTCATTCTCTTTGCCGTTGTACAGGCAACATCTCCACGGAGATGGCTTAGAGTTTTTTAGTGTTTAACTGTAGTTTTTATTATTCAATCAAGAGTTTGTTATTTTGAAATAGTGCTGGTATGTACTATTTACTCAGAAACAGAAAAGAGATGAAGATTTCTGTTTGTATGAGGAAAATGATTTTAGCAACCGTAACTAAAATCCATGGCTGTTCCACACAGGACTGTTGAGAGCAATTAACTTCAGTTGGGGGAACAGTGTGCAGCCTCTTGCTGCTTGAGGTATGACACATTCTAACAAGACGATGTAATGCTGGAAGCTGTCATTTTCCCTATGGGATCCGGTAAGCCATGTTTATTACGATTGTAAATAAGGGCTTCACAAGGGCTTATTAAGACTGTAGACTTTTTCTGGGCTAAATCGATTCATTATTAACACATATTTAGCCTTGAGGAATCATTTTATCTGGGTATTTTGATATAATAATATCGGCAGGCACTGTATTAGACACCTTATTCCTTAGGGGCTTTCCCAAAGCATAAGCAGAGCCTCATTTTCGCGCCGGTGTGGCGCACTTGTTTTTGAGAGGCATGGCATGCAGTCGCATGTGAGAGGAGCTCTGATACTTAGAAAAGACTTTCTGAAGGCGTCATTTGGTATCGTATTCCCCTTTGGGCTTGGTTGGGTCTCAGCAAAGCAGATACCAGGGACTGTAAAGGGGTTAAAGTTTAAAACGGCTCCGGTTCCGTTATTTTAAGGGTTAAAGCTTCCAAATTTGGTGTGCAATACTTTTAAGGCTTTAAGACACTGTGGTGAAAATTTGGTGAATTTTGAACAATTCCTTCATGTTTTTTCGCAATTGCAGTAATAAAGTGTGTTCAGTTTAAAATTTAAAGTGACAGTAACGGTTTTATTTTAAAACGTTTTTGTACTTTGTTATCAAGTTTATGCCTGTTTAACATGTCTGAACTACCAGATAGACTGTGTTCTGAATGTGGGGAAGCCAGAATTCCTATTCATTTAAATAAATGTGATTTATGTGATAATGACAATGATGCCCAAGATGATTCCTCAAGTGAGGGGAGTAAGCATGGTACTGCATCATTCCCTCCTTCGTCTACACGAGTCTTGCCCACTCAGGAGGCCCCTAGTACATCTAGCGCGCCAATACTCCTTACTATGCAACAATTAACGGCTGTAATGGATAATTCTGTCAAAAACATTTTAGCCAAAATGAACACTTGTCAGCGTAAGCGCGGCTGCTCTGTTTTAGATACTGAAGAGCATGACGACGCTGATATTAATATTTCTGAAGGGCCCCTAACCCAGTCTGATGGGGCCAGGGAGGTTTTGTCTGAGGGAGAAATTACTGATTCAGGGAACATTTCTCAACAGGCTGAACCTGATGTGATTGCATTTAAATTTAAGTTGGAACATCTCCGCATTCTGCTTAAGGAGGTATTATCCACTCTGGATGATTGTGACAAGTTGGTCATCCCAGAGAAACTATGTAAAATGGACAAGTTCCTAGAGGTGCCGGGGCTCCCAGAAGCTTTTCCTATACCCAAGCGGGTGGCGGACATTGTTAATAAAGAATGGGAAAGGCCCGGTATTCCTTTCGTCCCTCCCCCCATATTTAAAAAATTGTTTCCTATGGTCGACCCCAGAAAGGACTTATGGCAGACAGTCCCCAAGGTCGAGGGAGCGGTTTCCACTTTAAACAAACGCACCACTATACCCATAGAGGATAGTTGTGCTTTCAAAGATCCTATGGATAAAAAATTAGAAGGTTTGCTTAAAAAGATGTTTGTTCAGCAAGGTTACCTTCTACAACCAATTTCATGCATTGTCCCTGTCGCTACAGCCGCATGTTTCTGGTTCGATGATCTGATAAAGGCGGTCGATAGTGATTCTCCTCCTTTTGAGGAGATTATGGACAGAATCAATGCTCTCAAATTGGCTAATTCTTTCACCCTAGACGCCACTTTGCAATTGGCTAGGTTAGCGGCTAAGAATTCTGGGTTTGCTATTGTGGCGCGCAGAGCGCTTTGGTTGAAATCTTGGTCGGCTGATGCGTCTTCCAAGAACAAGCTACTTAACATTCCTTTCAAGGGGAAAACGCTGTTTGGCCCTGACTTGAAAGAGATTATCTCTGATATCACTGGGGGTAAGGGCCACGCCCTTCCTCAGGATCGGCCTTTCAAGGCAAAAAATAAACCTAATTTTCGTCCCTTTCGTAGAAACGGACCAGCCCAAGGTGCTACGTCCTCTAAGCAAGAGGGTAATACTTCTCAAGCCAAGCCAGCTTGGAGACCAATGCAAGGCTGGAACAAGGGAAAGCAGGCCAAGAAACCTGCCACTGCTACCAAGACTGCATGAAATGTTGGCCCCCGATCCGGGACCGGATCTGGTGGGGGGCAGACTCTCTCTCTTCGCTCAGGCTTGGGCAAGAGATGTTCTGGATCCTTGGGCGCTAGAAATAGTCTCCCAAGGTTATCTTCTGGAATTCAAGGGACTTCCCCCAAGGGGGAGGTTCCACAGGTCTCAGTTGTCTTCAGACCACATAAAAAGACAGGCATTCTTACATTGTGTAGAAGACCTGTCAAAAATGGGAGTGATTCATCCTGTTCCATTAAGAGAACAAGGGATGGGGTTCTACTCCAATCTGTTCATAGTTCCCAAAAAAGAGGGAACGTTCAGACCAATCTTAGATCTCAAGATCTTAAACAAGTTTCTCAAGGTTCCATCGTTCAAGATGGAAACCATTCGAACTATTCTTCCTTCCATCCAGGAAGGTCAATTCATGACCACGGTGGATTTAAAGGATGCGTATCTACATATTCCTATCCACAAGGAACATCATCGGTTCCTAAGGTTCGCATTCCTGGACAAACATTACCAGTTCGTGGCGCTTCCTTTCGGATTAGCCACTGCTCCAAGGATTTTCACAAAGGTACTAGGGTCCCTTCTAGCTGTGCTAAGACCAAGGGGCATTGCTGTAGTACCTTACTTGGACGACATTCTGATTCAAGCGTCGTCCCTTCCTCAAGCAAGGGCTCACAGGGAACAATAATAGACTCCTTAGAAATGAGGATTTTTCTGACAGAGGCCAGAAAAACAAAACTTCTAGACTCTTGTCGAATACTTCATTCCGTTCCTCTTCCTTCCATAGCTCAGTGCATGGAAGTGATCGGGTTGATGGTAGCGGCAATGGACATAGTTCCTTTTGCGCGCATTCATCTAAGACCATTACAACTGTGCATGCTCAGTCAGTGGAATGGGGACTATACAGACTTGTCTCCGAAGATACAAGTAAATCA
Source organism: Bombina bombina (assembly GCF_027579735.1). NCBI lineage: Eukaryota > Metazoa > Chordata > Amphibia > Anura > Bombinatoridae > Bombina > Bombina bombina. The sequence continues at coordinate 766,853,635 of NC_069503.1, read as the reverse complement.
GAGGACCAGAGACTCACTCCGTTGGTGGCTGTCCCTGGACAACCTGTCACAAGGGATGACATTCCGCAGACCAGAGTGGGTCATTGTCACGACCGACGCCAGTCTGATGGGCTGGGGCGCGGTCTGGGGATCCCTGAAAGCTCAGGGTCTTTGGTCTCGGGAAGAATCTCTTCTACCGATAAATATTCTGGAACTGAGAGCGATATTCAATGCTCTCAAGGCTTGGCCTCAGCTAGCGAGGGCCAAGTTCATACGGTTTCAATCAGACAACATGACAACTGTTGCGTACATCAACCATCAGGGGGGAACAAGGAGTTCCCTAGCGATGGAAGAAGTGACCAAAATCATTCTATGGGCGGAGTCTCACTCCTGCCACCTGTCTGCTATCCACATCCCAGGAGTGGAAAATTGGGAAGCGGATTTTCTGAGTCGTCAGACATTGCATCCGGGGGAGTGGGAACTCCATCCGGAAATCTTTTCCCAAGTCACTCAGCTGTGGGGCATTCCAGACATGGATCTGATGGCCTCTCGTCAGAACTTCAAAGTTCCTTGCTACGGGTCCAGATCCAGGGATCCCAAGGCGGCTCTAGTGGATGCACTAGTAGCACCTTGGACCTTCAAACTAGCCTATGTGTTCCCGCCGTTTCCTCTCATCCCCAGGCTGGTAGCCAGGATCAATCAGGAGAGGGCGTCGGTGATCTTGATAGCTCCTGCGTGGCCACGCAGGACTTGGTATGCAGATCTGGTGAATATGTCATCGGCTCCACCTTGGAAGCTACCTTTGAGACGAGACCTTCTTGTTCAGGGTCCGTTCGAACATCCGAATCTGGTTTCACTCCAGCTGACTGCTTGGAGATTGAACGCTTGATTTTATCGAAGCGAGGGTTCTCAGATTCTGTTATCGATACTCTTGTTCAGGCCAGAAAGCCTGTAACTAGAAAGATTTACCACAAAATTTGGAAAAAATATATCTGTTGGTGTGAATCTAAAGGATTCCCTTGGGACAAGGTTAAGATTCCTAGGATTCTATCCTTCCTTCAAGAAGGATTGGAAAAAGGATTATCTGCAAGTTCCCTGAAGGGACAGATTTCTGCCTTGTCGGTGTTACTTCACAAAAAACTGGCTGCTGTGCCAGATGTTCAAGCCTTTGTTCAGGCTCTGGTTAGAATTAAGCCTGTTTACAAACCTTTGACTCCTCCTTGGAGTCTCAATTTAGTTCTTTCAGTTCTTCAGGGGGTTCCGTTTGAACCCTTGCATTCCGTTGATATTAAGTTATTATCTTGGAAAGTTTTGTTTTTAGTTGCAATTTCTTCTGCCAGAAGAGTTTCAGAATTATCTGCTCTGCAGTGTTCTCCTCCTTATCTGGTGTTCCATGCAGATAAGGTGGTTTTACGTACTAAACCTGGTTTTCTTCCAAAAGTTGTTTCTAACAAAAACATTAACCAGGAGATTATCGTACCTTCTCTGTGTCCGAAACCAGTTTCAAAGAAGGAACGTTTGTTGCACAATTTGGATGTTGTTCGCGCTCTAAAATTCTATTTAGATGCTACAAAGGATTTTAGACAAACATCTTCCTTGTTTGTTGTTTATTCCGGTAAAAGGAGAGGTCAAAAAGCAACTTCTACCTCTCTCTCTTTTTGGATTAAAAGCATCATCAGATTGGCTTACGAGACTGCCGGACGGCAGCCTCCCGAAAGAATCACAGCTCATTCCACTAGGGCTGTGTCTTCCACATGGGCCTTCAAGAACGAGGCTTCTGTTGATCAGATATGTAGGGCAGCGACTTGGTCTTCACTGCACACTTTTACCAAATTTTACAAGTTTGATACTTTTGCTTCTTCTGAGGCTATTTTTGGGAGAAAGGTTTTGCAAGCCGTGGTGCCTTCCATTTAGGTGACCTGATTTGCTCCCTCCCTTCATCCGTGTCCTAAAGCTTTGGTATTGGTTCCCACAAGTAAGGATGACGCCGTGGACCGGACACACCTATGTTGGAGAAAACAGAATTTATGTTTACCTGATAAATTACTTTCTCCAACGGTGTGTCCGGTCCACGGCCCGCCCTGGTTTTTTAATCAGGTCTGATAATTTATTTTTTTAACTACAGTCACCACGGTACCATATGGTTTCTCCTATGCAAATATTCCTCCTTAACGTCGGTCGAATGACTGGGGTAGGCGGAGCCTAGGAGGGATCATGTGACCAGCTTTGCTGGGCTCTTTGCCATTTCCTGTTGGGGAAGAGAATATCCCACAAGTAAGGATGACGCCGTGGACCGGACACACCGTTGGAGAAAGTAATTTATCAGGTAAACATAAATTCTGTTTTTGCTAGTACAACTGAATTACTGTGTCGTGAAATGATGTAGGTCTGCAAAGTGTGTCACCAACATGAAAAGTTTGGAAAGCTCTGGTGTAAAGGGTTTTTTCATATGCAAAAGAAGGGGGAGGGGGATTGTCTTATTTCCCACTTGCAGTGGGCTTTCCAACTGCCTTTTCAACAGAGCTAAACTGACAGCTTCTAAGTAAGTTTTTAAACCATTTTATACTGGATTTTTATATCGGTATCTGTGCATCTTATTCTTTATAGTAGTGTCTATTACATGCAGTTATTTGAAAATGAGTGTATACTGTCCCTTTAAGGAGTGTCATCCTCTTAGCTTATGAGACAGCAGGACATCGTCCTCCTGAGAGGATAACGGCTTATTCCACTAGAGCAGTGGCTTCCTCTTTGGCCTTTAAGAACGAGGCCACTATGGATCAGATTTGTAAGGCGGCTACCTGGTCCTCTTTACATACTTTTTCAAAATTTTACAACTTTGGCTGAAGTAGCTTTCGGTAGAAAAGTTTTGCAGGCTGTGGTGCCCTCAGAATAGGGTCCGCCTCTTCCTTTTTGTGCCCTCATGTTATTCATTCAGTGTCCACTGGAGCTTGGGTATAGTTTTCCCAACAGTAAGGAATAAAGCTGTGGACTCTCCCTATCTTAGGAGGGAAAACATAATTTATGCTTACCAGATAAATTCCTTTCCTTACAGATAGGGAGAGTCCCCGGCCCCCGCACGTTTTTTCTTATCTATGGGCGGCCCCCTATTATTTATTTTATACTTCTGGCACAATTTATACCCTAATATTTCTCCTACTTTTCTTTGTTCCCTCGGCAGAATGACTGGGGTAATGAGGAAGTGGGAGGGATATTTAAGCCTTTGGGTGGGGTGTCTGCCTCCTCCTGGTGGCCAGGTGTTGTATTTCCCAACAGTAAGGAATGAAGCCATGGACTCTCTCTATCCTGGAAGGAATGGAATTTATCTGGTAAGCATAAATTATGTTTTTGTAGTGTTAGTGTTCTCAGGCAAACTTTTAGTTTGTTCCTTTTGCTGGTTCTAGGATGGTTCTAGGAAGTTCAGAGAGTTTCTGCTGTTTCTTTGGCTTCTTGGTTGAAGCATTTGATTCATAGAGTTTTCTTGGAGGTAGCTTTCTGCTCATTTTTTCAAACCAGTTGCCACTTCAAGTGTTTTTACAATGTTTTATCAGTGGACCAATTTTTGCTAGTTAGCTATTTAGTCTTTGCATATTCCTTCTACCATTTTAATGGTCTTGCTTCTTCTGAAGCAGCCTTTGGTAGGGTGTCCTTCAGGCAGTTGTCTCAGGTTGATTTATTTTTGCCTGTTTGTTATTCTTTATTGCCTTTTTTAGGCTCTGTTGGGGTTGTGGATTTAGTTTCTCTTAGATCCCACCCTTTTTTGTTATTACTCGTGGACTCCACAGCTTGGGTATTCTTACCTGATAAATTAATTTCTTTCATGGTGGTGAGAGCCCATGAGACCAAACCCTGTTTTTTTCTGAGTTGTTTTTTTTCCTTTTTTGCGCACATCTTTTTTCACTTCTCCATTTTGTTGGCTCTTATTACTTTTCCTTCCTCTTTGTGCTCGGCTATACATTAGACTGAGGTACTTGTAAGGTTGGAGGGGTTTTATAGAGTTCTTATGGTTCGGGAGTGGTAGAGAAGAGTAATCCCTAAGAGTAATGAATCATGGACTCTCACCACCATGAAAGAAATGACTTTATCAGGTAAGCATAAATTATGGGTTTTTTTTGGCAGTTTGAAGTCTATGGGAGAAGTTACCGCGGTTGAGATAGTTTAAGCTCTAGCAGAAACGCTAAATTGCACTCCACTTGTAAACTAGCATTTTGTGTGAAATGGTTGAAGTTACTTCACTGTTATTTAATCAGCTGCTCACCTGCTGGTTATGCGAACAGTTGTAAGATTTTCTGCTATATATGAGTTGTAAATAGTGTTGTTCTAGATACATAATGCACATAATGAGAACGTAGCTTCAAAGACCTCCACATTATTTTGAATATCAGTTTTTACTGTAATGGATTCTTCTGTTCTTGTGTTTCATTATTTCGTCCTTGATAAACTCACTGACTCATGGAACCACTTCTCTTTAATGGCCTCGCCTATTGCATATCTTTTAACTCATTTGCTTCCATACAGTCTTCTGAGATTAAAGGGTTAAGTTGATAAGAGAACATTTAATGTGAATGGTTTTCTTCTTTTATTTTATATCAGAATTAACAACATCCACTGGCAGTCTTCCTTGTACAACTTCAATGACGCAGGCCCCCATAACTACTCAAAATTTAGTTATGTCGTCTGGAGTTGGGGGAGATGGTAGTGTTACCCTAACACTTGCTGACACACAGGGCATGCTGTCTGGAGGACTGGATGCAGTCACTCTTAATATCACTTCACAGGTATGGATGCATGTAACAAATAACAGATTTGAATTTAGAAATTAAATGTATTTAAATTAAAATGATGAAATAAAATTAAATAGAATTGAAAATGTATAGTTCTTTATTAAAGGTACACTAAAGTAAAAATGACTCTTTCATGATTCAGATAGAGAACACCATTGTAAATAACTTTTCAATTCACTTCCATTATCAAAATGTGCATAATATTTTTTATATGCACACTTTCTGATGCAGCTGCTCTTACTAAAGGGTCATGAAACCCACATTTTTTCTTTCATGATTTAGAAAGAGCATGTAATGTTAAACAACTTTATAATTTACTACTGTTATCCAATGTGCTTCATTCTCTTGATATCCTTTGCTGAAAAGCATATATAGATAGGCTCAGTAGCTGCTGATTGATGGCTGAACAAAGATGCCTCGTGTGATTTATTCACCCATGTGCATTGCTATTTCTTCAACAAAGGATATCTAAAGAATTAACAAATTAGATAATAGAAGTAAATTGGAATATTGTTTAAAATTGTATCCTCTACCTGAATCATGAAAGACAATTTTTGGGTTTAGTGTCCCCTAAACATGTGCAAGAATTCAAGTATATGTATGTCAATGCATTTTGTGATTTGCTGATGGCTGTCACATGACGCAGGGGAAGGAAAATGTAACTAACTGAAAACTAAAATCTACTTATCTGAAATGTAAGTGCTATTGATTTGTCTTTTTTATTATTCATTTAATGATTATGCAATTATACTGTATTTATTAGTCCTTTAAATAGACAATAAACATACATTGTAGAATCAGTGCATAACAATATTAAAATAACAACAACTTTTAATTCGCATGAATTTTTATACATTTTAATTGTGTTGTGAGGTGAGCGCTACAGAAGTGATTGGAAAAAAATGTTTGGGACTGAGGAGCAGTTAGAGAGGTTTGTCTGTCTGTTTAACATCCTTTTAAAGGAGATACTTGTTATCACCAGTTTACCCAGTTTGTAACAGTAATGGAAACTAGGCCTTTGATGGAAACAAATTATGCAAGGCCCAAGCAAAAGTAAACCACAACAGCATTGATGATGTCTTCCTAAAAATAAATGTTTAACTTTACTCTTAATATCAGTGTACCCTGTACGTCAGCTATTGTTTTTACTCTAATGGGTTAAATAGTGCAGGTCCTGCCTACAGCTGCTATTTACAAATGCAACAGGGAGTGAGTCATGTAGTAATAGTATTTGTTACAGCTGTCAAAACCTGTGCTATTACAGGGCTAAAAACTTAAAAGGGATAGTAAACCCAATTTCCATGATTCAGATAGAGCGTGCAATTTTAAGCAACTTTCTAATTTACTCCTAGGGGCCGATTTATCATGGCCCGAATGGGGGCAAATACCCCTGTTTCCGCAGGAGCCTTCAAGCCCGCCGGAAACAGGAGTTTAGAAGCAGCAGTCTTAAGACCGCTGCTCCTTAACTTTCCGCTACCTCTGAGGCTGCGGACATCAATCCATCAGATCGAATACGATTGGGTTGATTGACACCCCCTGCTAGCAGCCGATTGGCCGTGGATCTGCATGGGGCGGCATTGGACTATTAGTTCACCAGAACTGCTTGTGCAATGTTAAATGCCAACAGCATATGCTGTCTGCATTCAGCGATGTCTGGCGGACATGATACACTACAGCGTATCATGTCCGCCAGACATTAATAAATCGGCCGCTATTATCAAGTTTTTTTCCTTCTCTTGGTATCTTTATTTAAAAAGCAGAAATATATGTTTAAGAGTCGGCACATTTTTGGTTCAGTACCTGGGTTGCACTTGCTTATTGGTGGCTAAATGTAACTAACCAATCAGCAAGTGCAACCCAGGTTCTGAACCCAAAATGGGCCGGCTCTTAAACATACATTTCTGCTTTTCAAATAAAGATACCAAGATAAGGAAGAAAAATTGATAATAGGAGTAAATCAGAAAGTTACTTACAATTGCATGCTCTATCTGAATCATGAAAGAAAAAATGTGGGTTTACTATCCCTTTAAGGACACACGGTCTACAGGGTGAATTTGTGTTGTTAAGGGGTTAATGCTGTGCAATCAATATTTATATAATTTCCATTCATTTTATAATTACATTTTTAAACATCCAAACAATTGCAATCATAAATGAACATTTACGTGATTTTTTATTTTTTTAAATAATAGTGTTAAGTAACACAAACGGATCATGCATCAAAACATTAAATGGCACTCAAAACATACACAGATGGTTTTTCTACACTTCCATTGTGTTGGTTTTGAATGTAATTGAGTTTGATTTTGTAAGTATGACAAGCTGCTTGAAATACCAGTGTCTAATTGCAAGATAATAAGGGGTACGGATTGGAACAGGTTCAAAACCCCACAAAAACCATGTAATGTTTATTTCATGGGTGTTCTGATGGGTGGCAATGTCTGCCTTAGTTTTTTTTTATGTTTATTAACAACAAAAGCATTCATTGTTAATCATTTGGAACCAGGGTGGATTTGATTTAAATCAAATTGATTTAAAGGGTTATAAAATGTAAAAAAAAAATTAATGATTCAGAAAGAGCAGGCAATTTCTACTTTACTTCTATTATCAATCTTTCTTCTTTCTCTTGGTATCTTTTGTTTAAAAGCAGGGATGTATGCTTAGGAGGCGGCCCATTTCTAAAGCACTATACGGCAGCAGTTTCGCAAAATGATTATCCATTTGCAAGAGCACTAGATAGCGCCACTATTTCCTGCCATGCATTGCTCCTCATGCCTAGCTGTATCTAGCTAACGTGACGATACATAAAGAAAATGAATATGTCTTCACTGAATCCAAATTATCATGCAGAATCAATTTACTTTAACTGTTTTCTCTATAACATTTTGGATACTGTTGATATAAAATAAAGTAATGGATCATATTCTGGGAAAAACAGTCACTGAACGTAAATTAATTGCTCAATATGTCCCTGAAAATAGCATTTGCAAGGAGTTCTTAATTAGCACAGCTTGCTAGATTTTATTTGTAGTAAGCCTTCTTAAGTGGAATCATAGTCTCTGAACCACTGAAGACATTAGCACTAATTCAAAGACGCTTGTGGTAAGAACATTTAATCAAGTTGCCATTGTATCTAGTATCTAGGAAATATAATTTGAGGCTACAGAAAAAGCTGTTTATTAGTACATAGTTGGCAACACCACCTGGTAGCATAGTAACATAGTAGATGAGGTTGAAAAAAGACCAAAGTCCATCAAGTTCAATCTATACAAATCTAACAAAAAAAATGCTCACAGACTGTGAAGTTTATTAAGTTCATAAAGCTTTTTTTTTTTTTTTTTTTTTTTTAATAATCACAATAATTATTTAGGGTACATCATTTAATCAAATTGAAGATTAAAAGGTGTGCAGTTTTACGTAGAGAAATCATATATTTATTATCATTTATTTTTCCTACAAGAACATGTAAAATATGCTGTGACAATATGGTTTAAATATGTTGAAGCATGGGTTAATATGTTGTATCTCAGTTCTTTGAGATATATTTCATATCATGGCAAATATGGTATGTGATATAGCTTCTGCAGTTCTTACAAGAATTTTCACATTTCAAAACCTCTAAAATTCTGAATTAGAATGAAGTTGCTTGCAACTGATCATGCCATTGTGCAATTACATTGTAGATAATAGAACTCAAAGATTTGAACTAAATAGTGAACCATTTGAATAAATTGTGATTGGATCGCAATCAAATTGAAGGAGAACTTCAAGCAATGCTCTAAACTATCCCTTTTTTCTCTATGTGGTATATTTTTTTATGAGAACTATATATTTTCCTATTTTTTATAGCATTTATCCAGATATCTATGCTTGGAATAAAAAATGACACAATTTTCTTTTCTTTTTTAATAAAAAGGGATTTGTTCTGTTAAAAGAAATATAGCCTTTTCTATCAGTCATTGTGTCTTTTATATTTTTAATACATGTCCTTCAAGAAGACAATGAGTGTTTCTTTCTTAAGACACGGAGGCCTAGATTTGGAGTTCGGCGGTAGCCGTCAAAACCAGCGTTAGAGGCTCCTAACGCTGGTTTTGGCCACCCGCTGGTATTTGGAGTCAGTGATTAAAGGGTCTAACGCTCACTTTTCAGCCGCGACTTTTCCATACCGCAGATCCCCCTACGCCATTTGCGTATCCTATCTTTTCAATGGGATCTTTCTAACGCCGGTATTTAGAGTCGTTTCTGAAGTGAGCGTTAGAGCTCTAACGACAAGATTCCAGCCGCCTGAAAATAGCAGGAGTTAAGAGCTTTCTGGCTAACGCCGGTTCATAAAGCTCTTAACTACTGTACCCTAAAGTACACTAACACCCATAAACTACCTATGTACCCCTAAACCGAGCTCCCCCCACATCGCCGCCACTCGATTAAAATTTTTAACCCCTAATCTGCCGACCGCCACCTACGTTATACTTATGTACCCCTAATCTGCTGCCCCTAACCCCGCCGACCCCTGTATTATATTTATTAACCCCTAACCTGCCCCCCACAACGTCGCCGCCAGCTACTTAAAATAATTAACCCCTAATCTTCCGACCGCAAAGCGCCGCCACCTACGTTATCCCTATGTACCCCTAATCTGCTACCCCTAACACCGCCGACCCCTATATTATATTTATTAACCCCTAATCTGCCCCCCTCAACGTCGCCGACACCTGCCTACACTTATTAACCCCTAATCTGCCGAGCGGACCTGAGCGCTACTATAATAAAGTTATTAACCCCTAACCCGCCTCACTAACCCTATCATAAATAGTATTAACCCCCTAATCTGCCCTCCCTAACATCGCCGACACCTAACTTCAATTATTAACCCCTAATCTGACGACCGGAGCTCACCGCTATTCTAATAAATGTATTAACCCCTAAAGCTAAGTCTAACCCTAAGACTAACACCCCCCTAACTTAAATATAATTTACATCTAACGAAATAAATTAACTCTTATTAAATAAATTATTCCTATTTAAAGCTAAATACTTACCTGTAAAATAAATCCTAATATAGCTACAATATAAATTATAATTACATTGTAGCTATTTTAGGATTAATATTTATTTTACAGGCAACTTGGTATTTATTTTAACCAGGTACAATAGCTATTAAATAGTTAAGAACTATTTAATAGCTAAAATAGTTAAAATAATAACAAATTTACCTGTAAAATAAATCCTAACCTAAGATATAATTAAACCTAACACTACCCTATCAATAAAATAATTAAATAAACTACCTACAATTACCTACAATTAACCTAATACTACACTATCAATAAATTAATTAAACACAATTGCTACAAATAAATACAATTAAATAAACTAGCTAAAGTACCAAAAATAAAAAAGAACTAAGTTACAAAAAATAAAAAAATATTTACAAACATAAGAAAAATATTACAACAATTTTAAACTAATTACACCTACTCTAAGCCCCCTAATAAAATAACAAAGCCCCCCAAAATAAAAAATTCCCTACCCTATTCTAAATTAAAAAAGTTACAAGCTCTTTTACCTTACCAGCCCTGAACAGGGCCCTTTGCGGGGCATGCCCCAAGAATTTCAGCTCTTTTGCCTGTAAAAGAATAAATACAATACCCCCCCCCCCAACATTACAACCCACCACCCACATACCCCTAATCTAACCCAAACCCCCCTTAAATAAACCTAACACTAAGCCCCTGAAGATCTTCCTACCTTGTCTTCACCATCCAGGTATCACCGATCCGTCCTGGCTCCAACATCTTCATCCAACCCAAGCGGGGGTTGGCGATCCATAATCCGGTGCTGAAGAGGTCCAGAAGAGGCTCCAAAGTCTTCCTCCTATCCGGCAAAAAGAGGACATCCGGACCGGCAAACATCTTCTCCAAGCGGCATCTTCGATCTTCTTCCATCCGGAGCGAAGCGGCAGGATCCTGAAGACCTCCAGAGCGGAACATCCATCCGGACCGACGACTGAACGACGAATGACTGTTCCTTTGAGGGACGTCATCCAAGATGGCGTCCCTCGAATTCCGATTGGCTGATAGGATTCTATCAGCCAATCGGAATTAAGGTAGGAATTTTCTGATTGGCTGATGGAATCAGCCAATCAGAATCTAGTTCAATCCGATTGGCCGATCCAATCAGCCAATCAGATTGAGCTCGCATTCTATTGGCTGATCGGAACAGCCAATAGAATGCGAGCTCAATCTGATTGGCTGATTGGATCGGCCAATCGGATTGAACTAGATTCTGATTGGCTGATTCCATCAGCCAATCAGAAAATTCCTACCTTAATTCCGATTGGCTGATAGAATCCTATCAGCCAATCGGAATTCGAGGGACGCCATCTTGGATGACGTCCCTTAAAGGAACAGTCATTCGTCGTTCAGTCGTCGGTCCGGATGGATGTTCCGCGCTGGAGGTCTTCAGGATCCTGCCGCTTCGCTCCGGATGGAAGAAGATCGAAGATGCCGCTTGGAGAAGATGTTTGCCGGTCCGGATGTCCTCTTCTTGCCGGATAGGAGGAAGACTTTGGAGCCTCTTCTGGACCTCTTCAGCACCGGATTATGGATCGCCAACCCCCGCTTGGGTTGGATGAAGATGTTGGAGCCAGGACGGATCGGTGATACCTGGATGGTGAAGACAAGGTAGGAAGATCTTCAGGGGCTTAGTGTTAGGTTTATTTAAGGGGGGTTTGGGTTAGATTAGGGGTATGTGGGTGGTGGGTTGTAATGTTGGGGGGGGGGTATTGTATTTATTCTTTTACAGGCAAAAGAGCTGAAATTCTTGGGGCATGCCCCGCAAAGGGCCCTGTTCAGGGCTGGTAAGGTAAAAGAGCTTGTAACTTTTTTAATTTAGAATAGGGTAGGGAATTTTTTATTTTGGGGGGCTTTGTTATTTTATTAGGGGGCTTAGAGTAGGTGTAATTAGTTTAAAATTGTTGTAATATTTTTCTTATGTTTGTAAATATTTTTTTATTTTTTGTAACTTAGTTCTTTTTTATTTTTTGTACTTTAGCTAGTTTATTTAATTGTATTTATTTGTAGCAATTGTGTTTAATTAATTTATTGATAGTGTAGTGTTAGGTTAATTGTAGGTAATTGTAGGTAGTTTATTTAATTATTTTATTGATAGGGTAGTGTTAGGTTTAATTATATCTTAGGTTAGGATTTATTTTACAGGTAAATTTGTTATTATTTTAACTATTTTAGCTATTAAATAGTTCTTAACTATTTAATAGCTATTGTACCTAGTTAAAATAAATACCAAGTTGCCTGTAAAATAAATATTAATCCTAAAATAGCTACAATGTAATTATAATTTATATTGTAGCTATATTAGGATTTATTTTACAGGTAAGTATTTAGCTTTAAATAGGAATAATTTATTTAATAAGAGTTAATTTATTTCGTTAGATGTAAATTATATTTAAGTTAGGGGGGTGTTAGTGTTAGGGTTAGACTTAGCTTTAGGGGTTAATACATTTATTAGAATAGCGGTGAGCTCCGGTCGTCAGATTAGGGGTTAATAATTGAAGTTAGGTGTCGGCGATGTTAGGGAGGGCAGATTAGGGGGTTAATACTATTTATGATAGGGTTAGTGAGGCGGATTAGGGGTTAATAACTTTATTATAGTAGCGCTCAGGTCCGCTCGGCAGATTAGGGGTTAATAAGTGTAGGCAGGTGGAGGCGACGTTGAGGGGGGCAGATTAGGGGTTAATAAATATAATATAGGGGTTGGCGATGTTAGGGCAGCAGATTAGGGGTACATAGGGATAACGTAGGTTGCGGCGGTTTACGGAGCGGCAGATTAGGGGTTAAAAAAAATATGCAGGGGTCAGCGATAGCGGGGGCGGCAGATTAGGGGTTAATAAGTGTAAGGTTAGGGGTGTTTAGACTCGGGGTTCATGTTAGGGTGTTAGGTGCAGACGTAGGAAGTGTTTCCCCATAGGAAACAATGGGGCTGCGTTAGGAGCTGAACGCTGCTTTTTTGCAGGTGTTAGGTTTTTTTTCAGCTCAAACAGCCCCATTGTTTCCTATGGGAGAATCGTGCACGAGCACGTTTTTGAGGCCGGCCGCGTCCGTAAGCAACTCTGGTATCGAGAGTTGCATTTGCGGTAAAAATGCTCTACGCTCCTTTTTTGGAGCCTAACGCAGCATTTGTTTGAACTCTCGATACCAGAGTTAATTTTATGGTGCGGCCAGAAAAAAGCCCGCGGAGCGTTAACAGCCCTTTTACCGCCGAACTCCAAATCTAGGCCGGAGTGTCCACGTATCATCAATTACTGTTGGGAATATCACTCCTGGCTAACAGGAGGAGGCAAAGAGCACCACAGCAAGACTGTTAAGTATCACTTCCCTTCCCACAACTCCCAGTCATTCTCTTTGCCTTACGTGCAAGGAGGAGGTGAAGTTTAGGTGTCTGTACAAGATACTTTTATCAAGATTTTTTTATTTTGGAAGCCTGAGCAGGTTTGCTCTGATCTTCCCTGACAAGCTGGGTTTAGTTGTACTCCATGTTAGTCTCTTCAGTAGGGCTGTGCTAGCTTTAAAGTAGTTGGGAACTTGTGGGGTGGGCCTCACTGCGTTTTCCTGACAAGTTTGCTGCCCTTCAACAGTATGCCAAAGTAGGCTTACTCTGTTCATCCTTTATTCACAGGGCTCTGTGAGGAGTGGCTTCCTCTCATACCTGGTGCTGTCTCCCTGACAGGCAAGGGTGCAGGTAAGTGCCATTTTATTTCTATAAACAGAGAATCCTGGCACTTAAGAATTTTATTTTCTGCACCTCATATTGGGACAAATTTTTTCCTGAGATCAGAATTATTAGACAGGCTGGCAGGTCATTGTGTGAGACAGGACGTTAGGAGAGAGTGTTTGTTACATTTCAGACATATTAATGGTGACAAACTTTATTGGTGGCTCAGTCAGTAACCCAAAAGCAGTTTAGGAGTAGTCTGCTTGCGTTGCAGTCATGCTCTACTCTGTTTTTTAAAACTATTAGATTCAGCCCGTATTCACAGCTATGACGTCATAGGGGGCGGGCTTCTTCTCCCCAGACGCAGCGCACACTTTTACTTGGCGCTTTTTCTCCAGAGTGTAACTACGTCTGTGTCCTATTCTTCATTTTGGCCCCTGCTTGTTCCCGGTATCATTCTGGGTGGAATCCGCAGTGGTGTAGGGGGTGCCAGAGAGGTAGTGTATTAATTATTGGGGAATAATATATTCTTGATAAATAAAAAGGTTTTGCTTTCATATCATAATTATCGGGCATTGATTTTCTCCTTAGCAGGAGTCTTAAAAAGACAGTACCGTTTTTTTTTTAAATATTTTTTTTTTAAATATTTTTTTTTAATTGGTGTTCCTTTTCTTGCAAAATGGACTTAGAGCCTATATCTGTTGAGAAGTGTAAACTTTGTTTGAATGCCCAAGTTGAGTCACCTTTGCCTTTTTGTGGTTCTTGAGTTGAAAGAACTTTATTGTACAAAGACAGATTGTTTGATTCTGAGCCACCATTCTCTCAAGTGGATACTGTTCAGGATATGCCACAGTCTTTTCCACAAGTGTCCCAAACTGTGCTATCATCTCACACAGTGCCCTGCGCTTCCTCACAATCTCCTGATGGAGTGTTTTTGAAAGTTGAAATTGTGGCCCAGGTTTCCTCTGCGGTATCTGAGGCGCTAGCGGCCTTCCCTATGCTGCAAGGGAGACGTAAGAGGAAGATTTGTGAATCAGACAGTAAGCTATCCGACTCATCTCAGGCTAACCAGGTTGCTGAGGCCAATGAAACTAGTAATTCAGGTAAGGGGGATAGATTTTTAAATGTTCTCAGGGATAACTTCTTGTCACAATTAATAGAGGAGCCAACTAGGAGTAAAGCTATATTGGATTTAGTGCTATCAAACAATACAGATATAATATCAAACATAGAAGTCAAAGAACATTTGGGTAACAGTGATCATAACATGGTCACATTTGAAATCTCTTTTCATATGCAGTGTCTTAAAGGTTTAGCTAAGACTTTTAACTTCAAAAAAGCAAAATTCAACGATTTAAGGAAATCATTAAATAATATAAGTTGGGACAATGTATTCTCTAATAAAAATACAGAGAATAAATGGATAATATTTAAAACTTTGTTAAATAAATATACATATCAACAAATACCATATGGTTATAAAAATAAAAATAAAAAATCAAAGCCGTTGTGGATAAATAAAAATGTGTTAAGAGAAATTAGGAAAAAACGTAGGGCATTTAAATTATTGAAAGAAAATAGTACAGACTCAACATACAATATTTATAAGGAATGTAACAATGCATGCAAAAAAGCAATCAAATTAGCCAAAATTGAAAATGAAAAATGAAGTCTAACCCTAAAAGGTTCTTTAAGTACATAAATAGCAAAAAATCTAAGAAGAATAATATAGGTACATTAAAATGCGTGGAGGGTAGCATGATGAATAATGACAGGGAGAAGGCTGATGTACTAAACCAGATTTTTTTCTTCAGTATACACGAGAGGAACCATTGGATGATACTTTGGAACAAAATAGAACATGTCAGTCCATACCATTAACTGGGTTATGTCTCAATCCACGATACTTCCTAACTACCCCAACAATAGGCAACTAATAGACATACACTCCCTTATTTCTGTAGAGATATAGATATATTTTTCTACCAGTGACCTTATTGTCAGTGAAATCTCCATCTAGTGGTCTTGGAGGTAGCTAACCTACCTGTGCACTTTCCTACCATTACTATTTATAATTATAAATAAGGGGAAAGGGGCCTCCAGTTTCTTTTTCCTTTTGATTTTAATTTGAATCTTTATTTTAAAAAATCTTATTAAAAGTTATGTTTTAACTTTCCCAATTTCTCTTCAAACAAGTCCAGGCATAGAGTGCTATATGTGCAGTCTTTTGGGAGGTTCTTTCCTCTCTATTGTTCAGTATATTACATACGGCACAGCACCACTTTTCTGCTACTATTATTACTGAAGACATGATCTATATATTGTGTCAGCTAACTTTAATATAGAAAAGCTTGCCATAGTGGTGCCACTGTATTTGTAGTGTGTTACATTAACTGGGTTATGTTTAGAGGATATCAGGAAAAAACTGGATAATATTAAGGTAAATAAAACTCCAGGCCCAGATGGAATACACCCAAGGGTGTTAAAGGAACTTAGCACTGTTATAGACAAGCCTCTACTTTTAATTTTTCAAGACTCATTATCCTCAGGCATGGTACCCCAGGATTGGCGTAAAGCTGATGTGGTGCCACTCTTCAAAAAGGGAAGCAGGGATGATCCAGGAAGCTATAGATTAGTTAGTCTGACATCAATAGTGGGGAAGATATTTGAAGGGATTATATTGATGAGCATATTCGTGTAAACATGATTATGAGTTCTAATCAGCATGGTTTTAGGATAAATAGATCATGTCAAACTAATCTAATTTGATTCTACGAGGAAGTAAGTAAAAATATAGATAAAGGGGAATCAGTTGATGTGATATACTTAGATTTTGCAAAGGCATTTGATACAGTGCCACATGAGAGATTAATGCACAAAATTAAGGGACTGGGAATAGCTGAAAATGTTAGCTCATGGATAAATAACTGGATAAAAGATAGGGAGCAACGAGTAGTAGTAAATGGATCATACTCAGATTGGACAAAGGTAATCAGTGGAGTCCCCCAGGGATCAGTACTGGGCCCCATTCTTTTTAATATTTTTATAAATTACTTGGAGCAAGTTAAGTAAGGTCATTAGGTCAGATCAGCATGAACTTTCATTACAAAGGGATCTGCAAAAATTAGAAGTATGGGCAAGTAAATGGAAAATGAGATTTAATACGGAAAAATGCAAGGTTCTACATTTTGGAAGTAAAAATAAGCAGGCAACGTATATTTTTTAAATGGGACAAGACTTCGCCAAACAGAGGAGGAAAGGGATTTGGGAGTAGTAATAGATAACAAGCTAAAGATGGGTGCACAATGCAGGGCAGCGGCTTCAAAGGCTAATAAGATACTAGCATGTATTAAAAGAGGCATTGATTCAAGGGAGGAAAGCATAATTCTGTCACTATATAAAGCCCTGGTAAGACCTCACCTTGAGTATGGAGTGCAGTTCTGGGGACCATTCGCAAAAAAAAATATTGCAGAACTAGAAAAAGTTCAGAGAAGGGCCACAAAGCTAATAAGGGGATTGGGGAAATTAACCTATGAGGAGAGGCTAGCCAAACTGGGTCTGTTTTCTTTAGAAAAAAGGCACTTGAGAGGTGACATGATTACTTTATATAAATATATTCAAGGCCCATATTCAGAGATGGCAGAAGCTCTGTTTATTCCAAGAAAATTGTTTCTGACAAGAGGTCACAATTTAAGGTTGGAGGAAAGGAGATTTAATCTCCTGCAACGGAAAAGTTTTTTCACTGTAAGAGCAATAAAATTGTGGAACTCATTACCAAAGGAGGTAGTGAATGCCAATACCCTAGATTACATTTAAATTCATGGATATGACTGCTAGTATTAAATGAGTCACCCTTTAGTAGGGTTATTTAAGCTTAACTGGAGCTTTTTGTAAGTATTTTAGATTTGTATAGGTTGAACTCAATGGACTTCAGTCTTTTTTCAACCTTATCTACTATGTTACTATGCTCTTTCCCATAAGTTGGAAGAGGAGGATACTTCGGTGGCTTCTGAGGGTGAAGTACAGATTTGGATAGTGAAATTCCTTCTTCTGATGCTGAAGTAGTTTCCTTTCCAATCAAGCTTGAACACCTCTGTGTCTTGTTAAAGGAGGTTTTAGCTACCTTGGACGACTCTGATACGCCTATCGTTGTTAACCCTAAGAAGTCTAGTAAATTAAATAGATACTTTGATGTCCCCTTTCCTGTGGAGGTGTTTCCAGTGCCAGACTGTGCAACAGTGATTATTAGCCGGGAATGGGAGAAACCAGGAATTCCTTTCCTTCTTAATATGGGAAGAGTCCACAGCTGCATTCCTTACTTGTGGGAAATACTGAACCTGGCCACCAGGAGGAGGCAAAGACACCCTAGCCAAAGGCTTAAATACCTCCCCCACTCCTTCATAACCCTAGTCATTCTTTGCCTTTCGTCACAGGAGGTTGGCAGAGAAGTGTCTGAAGATTTCGGAGTAGTCTCTTATGGAGGGTAGTACTCTTCAAGATGGGACTGGAGTTTTAAGTAGTCCTGTCAGCCTCTCAGTGAGAGCATGGATTAAAGTTAGAGTCCAGAGATGCAGGGAGAGTCTTTCTGCGAAACCATCCCGACTCATATTAACAGCTCCATAAGCAATCAGCGTTGACGTTTTGCTGCCTGCTTTCTTCACTCAAGTCCATGGCAGAAGCAGCGCTACTATCTATCAAACTTGAAGTACCGTGTTACTGTTCCACGGCATAGATTCTGGTAAGATCGTTTAATTTTTTATACATGTATGATAACGCAAGAAGATAGGGTCACGGTGTGACTCCTTTTATCTGTATAGAATCAAGGGTTAATATCTCCTGAGGGGGATTATTGAACAGTTGGGAATAATCTTATATGTTAATTTGATTTTATGCTGCTTTTATGTGTGAGATGTTATGGGCTCATAGGCTGTTATGAAATATACAGGTTTCACTTTCATCTTGAGAGCTGTGCAGCTTAAAGTTTTGAGTGCTTTTTCTCATAGCAGAGATGGTCCTGCATTATGGAGTTTCCATTCCCTCTTTCCTGGCTGGGTGTGTATCAGAGAGGAGTCATAAATCTCTGTACTGTCTGGGTCAAAGGAGGTGGGGAATGCCCCAGCCATTGGGGTATAAGAGTGCCGTTTTTGTGAATAAAATAAGATTGTTTTATTTTCTATAGTTCTCCGGTTATTGCACTAGCGACGGAGGATTAAGTTACTTTAGAGGGTAATCCCTCTATTCCTAAAGAGTAATTCCTGTTCATATTGTGAGGAGGCCTTAGATCCGCCCTCTCAATTATGTTCCATATGCCTTGATAATTTGATAATATCAAACATGTTTGATACCACTGAGCCGTCCATCTCTGAGGAGTTGTCGTCCAGTGAGGTGCGTACCCTACATTCTTCTCTCTCTACACATGCAGTTTCCCGTAGCATTGCTGATCCTCCATCTGGATTGGGCCTTTTTTCCCAGACGTTACTGAGCAGTTCAGACGGTGGTGTCTGCATTCTTTAATGCTTTTCCTCGCCCTGCCAAGCGCAAGCGATAGGTTACATATTGCACTCCTTCCCAGAGTACATCAGATAATTTATTGGATTTATCTTATAAGGTTATCCGAGGATGAAGTCCTTTCTGAGACTTCAGAGTATGAACATTCTGGATCTAAGTCTGCTGTCTCTAAACCTCCGGGGGTGGAGGAACCAGACTTTAGTTTTAGGAATTTGCGCTTTCTTCTAAAGGAAGTTTTGGCGAATTTAGAGGTTCCAGAGACCAAATTGCCTGATGAATCTTTGATTCCTAAATTGGATAGAGTTTGGGGAGCGGGTGGTACCTTATCCTTCCCTGCTCCTGTTAGATGGCGAACATTATTAAGAATGAATGGGACAGGATTGGATTCCTCTTCCTCCTCTTCTTTTTTTAAATGTTTCCCAGTCCTGGACTCCCAATGGAGTTGTGGGGTTCCCTACCAAAAAGGGATGGCGCTATCTTCACCCTTGTTAAACATACTGCTATCCCGCTTGAGGGTAGCTCTTCATTTAAAGAGCTCATGGATAAAATATAGAAACTCTGTTAAGAAAGATGTTTCAACATACGGGATATTTGTTTCAACCGGCGGCGGCTGTTGCCGCAGAAACTACCTACGGGTGCGACTCCTTATAGGATTTGATCGGGGTGGAGAGGTTCCCTCGACGTTATTCAGGAAAGAATTACGGCCTTGAGGGTTGCTAATTCTTTTATCTGTGATGCTATTAAGCAGATTATTTGCCTGAATGCTAAGGCTTCAGCTTTTCTGCTCAGGCCCGTCGGGCTCTGGCTGACGTCATGATGGATATGACTTCTAAGTCTAGACTTCTTTCCCTCCCCTTTACGGGAAAGATTTTGTTTGGTCCAGGCCTGGACTCAATTATCTCCATGGTCGCAGGGGGCAAGTGTGCCCTCCTACCGTAAGAGAATAAGAACTAGTCTAAGGGACAATTTTCGTTCTTTTCGTTCTGATAAAGCCCATTGTCAGCAGTCCTCCGCTAAGCCAGAGCAAACCAAGAGCTCTTGGAAGCCGGCTCAGTTCTGGAATAAAACCAAGTAGAGCAAGAAGCCCGCCGAGTTTAAGTCAGCATGAATGGGTGGTCCCCAGTCCTCTTGTGGATCATGTAGGGGGCAAACTGTCTCTCTTTTCAGTCACTTGGTTCAGGGATGTGCAGGATCCATGGGTCCTGGAGGTCATAGCTCAGGGTTACAAGATAGGTTTCAAGTCTCGGCCTCCCAGGGGCAGATTCCTCCTCTCAAACCTGCCTTCCTGACCAGAAAAGAGGGAAGCCTTTCTGGGGTGCGTACGGGATCTGTCCTCTTAGGAGTTATTGTCCGCAGAGAGAGGTTTGGGTAACTATTCAAACCTTTTAGTGGTCCCAAAGAAGGAGGGAACTATCCATCCGATTCTGGACCTAAAGTGCTTAAACAAGTTTTTATATGTCCCCTCGTTCAAGATGGAGACAATAAGGTCCATTCTTCCCCTCATTTGAGAAGGGCAGTTCATGACCACGATAGATATGAAGGATGCTCCCTTTACGTATCAATCCTCAAGGACCACTACCAGTTCCTAAGGTTTGCGTTCCTGGACCAGCACTTCCAGTTATTGCACTTCCGTTAGGTCTAGCTGCGGCTCCAAGAAATTTTTCGAAGAGTGGACCATTCGTAATCTTTCCTCTGTCTTCTTCGATCCCATGATAGAATTCCCGGGTACTATAATAGACTCCATAGACATGAGAATATTTCTAACAGACCAGAGACATTGCAAGCTAGCTTCAACATGTCTTGCCCTCCTTACGTCCTTAATGCCATCTGAGGCTCAGTGTATGGAGGTGATTGGGCTCATGGTGTCCAGCATGGACATCATTTCCTTTGCCAGGTTTCACCTCAGACTGTTGCAACTGCGCATGCTAAAGCAGTGGAACAGCGATCATTCAGGTCTGTCTCAACAGATTTCTCTGGACAAGTAATCGAGAGAATCACTCTCTTGGTGGTTTTGTCCGGATCTCTTGTACCGAGGGACGTCTGTCTTAAGACCATCCTGGGTGATTGTGACTATGGTTATGAGTCTGTCAGGATGGGGAACTGTTTGGGGTGCCAGGAAGGCACAGGGCCTATGGAGGAAAGCTCCCTCCCAATCTCATTTTGGAACATCGGCAATATACAATGCTCTGAAGGCTTGGCCTCTGCTGTGTTTGTCCCAGTTTATCACATTCCAATCAGACAATATAACCTTGGTGGCTTATATCAACCATCAGGGGGGAACAAGAAGCTCCCTAGCTATGAGGGAAGTATCTCGGATTCTGGAGTGGGCGGAGGCCCACATCTGTTTGCTGTCAGTGATCCACATTCCGGGTGTGGACAACTGGGAAGCGGATTTCCTCAGCAGACAATCTTTCATCCGGGGGAATGGTATCTCCATCCCGAAGTGTTTGCGGAGATTTGCAAAAGGAAGATCTTATGATGTCTCAATACCACGCTACCCAGATATGGGTCGAGGTACAGGGATCCTCAGGCGGAGCTTACAGATCCATTAGCGGTGCCCTAGAGGTTCAATCCAATTTATCTTTTCCGGCCGTTTACCACTAATTACTTGTGTAGTGGCTCGATTCAAGCAAGAGCAGGCATCAGTGATACTGATTGCTCCGTCTTGGCCGCGAAGGATATGGTTCGCGGATCTAGTGGGGATGTCCTCATCTCCTCCATGGAAGTTACCTTGTTGCAGGGATCTGCTGACCAAGGCCTCTTTGTTCATCAATGTCTAGATTCTCTGAGGCTGACTGCGTGGTGGAGATTGAACGCTTAGTCCTAGCCAAGAGAGGGTTTACTGAGAGAGTTATTTTTACTCTCATTCAAGCTCGTAAACTGGTTGCTCGTCGCATCTATCATAAGGTGTGGATGACCTACTTATTCTGTTCTCCAGGATGAACTGGAGAAGGGCTTTTCTGCAAGTCCCCTGATGGGACAGATTTTGGCCCTGTCTGTGTTACTGCACAAGAGGTTTGCTGAGCTTCTAGATGTGCAGTCATTTGTTAAGGCTCTGCTAGGATCAGACCTGTGTTTAGATCTAATGCTCCTCCTTGGGGTTTAAATCTTGTTCTTAAACTTTTACAACGGGCTCCGTTGGAGCCTATGCATGACGTAGGAAGGTTCCTTTTCTACTGGCTATTGCTTCTGCTCGCAGAGTATCTGTGATTTCTGCCTTGCAATGCATCCCTCCTTTCTTGGCTTCAATGCTGATAAGGCTGTTCTACGAACCAAGTTAGGTTTTCTTCCTAAGGTTGTGTCAATTCGCAACATCAATCAAGAGATTGTGGTTCCTTTCTTATGTCCTAATCCTTCTTCGTCGAAGGAATGTTTTCAATGTAATTCTGGATGTAGTTTGTGCCTTGAGGTTCTATCTTCAGGCCACAAAGGAATTTAGACATACTTTCTCTTTTTGTTCTCTTTTCTGGGAAGTGTGGGGGTCAGAGGGCCTCTTCGACTTCCTTATCTTTTTGGCTGAGGAGTGTCAGCATAGAGACAGCGGGACATAAGCCTCCTCTAAGGATTACGGCTCATTCTACGAGGGCAGTGGTTTCCTCTTGGGCCTTCAAAAATGAGGCCTCTATGGATCAGATTTGTAAGGCGGCTACATGTTTCTCCTTACATACTTTTTCCAAATTTTACAAGTTTGATGTTTTTGCTTCTGCAGAAGCAGCCTTCAGGAGAAAGGTTTTGCAGGCTGTGGTGCCCTCAGATTAGGGCCCGCCTCTATTTTTATTCCCTCCCATTAGCATTCCGTCTACCCTAGAGCTTGTGTATATGTTTCCCACAAGTAAGGAATGCAGCTGTGGATTCTTCCCATATTAAGAAGGAAAACTTAAATTATGCTTACCTGATAAAGTCCTTTCCTTCTGTATGGGAAGAGTCCACAGCTCCCGCCCGTGTTCTCCGATGGGCGGCCCTAAATTTAAATTTATTATTCTGGCACCATTTTCACCCTGATATTTCTCCTACTGTTCCTTGTTCCGTCGGCAGAATGACTGGGGTTATGAGGAAGTTGGGGAGGTATTTAAGCCTTTGACTGGGGTGTCTTTGCCTCCTCCTGGTGGCCAGGTTCAGTATTTCCCACAAGTAAGGAATGCAGCTGTGGACTCTTCCCATACAGAAGGAAAGGAAATTATCAGGTAAGCATAATTTGTTTTTTCCCATCTCCCCTGTCTTTAGGAAAATTTTTCCGGTGGCTGACTCCATCTAGGAGTTGTGGCAGACGGTTCCCAAGGTGGAAGGGGTGATTTCTACTCTGGCCAAGAGAACTACTATTCCTATTGAAGATAGTTGCTCTTTCAAGGACCCTATAGATAAGAAGCTGGAGGCCTTCTTAAAAAAGATGTATACTCATCAGGGATTACAATGGCAACCAGCAGTGTGTATTGCTACAGTAACTAGTGTGACAGCCTATTGGTTCAACGCTTTGTCAGATTCCCTCCAAGCTGAGACTTCTTTGGAGGAGATTCAGGATAGGATAAAGGCTCTCAAGTTAGCCAATTCCTTTATCACTGACGCTTCTTTGCAGGTCATTAAGTTGGGAGCCAAAATATCTGGTTTTACAATTTTAGCGCGTAGAGCGCTATGGCTAAAATCTTGGTCTGCAGACGTTTCTTCTAAATCTAAGCTTTTGGCAATCCCATACAAGGGAAAGACCTTGTTCGGGCTGGCCTTAGCAGAAATTATTTCCAATATCATGGGTGGTAAAGGATCCTTTCTGACTCAAGACAAGAAGAATAAGATGAAGGGACATCAGGCTAATTTTCGTTCCTTAAGTAACTTTAGAGGTAAGCCTTCCCCTGCCTCTACCAAGCAAGAACAATCCAAGTTTTCTTGGAAGCCCAGTCAGTCTTGGAACAAGGGGAAGCAATCCAAGAAACCCACAGCTGAATCCAAGTCAGCATGAAGGGTCTGCCCCGGATCCGGGACCGGATCAAGTGGGGGGCAGACTTTCTCAGTTTGTGCAAGCTTGGGAACAGATGTTCCAGACCCGTGGGCAGTGAACATAGTTTCCCAGGGGTACAAGTTAGAGTTCAAAACTTTTCCTCCCAGAAGCAGGTTCCATCTCTCAAGGTTATCTGTAGACCAGATAAAAAGAGAGGCGTTCTTGAAGTGTGTACAAGATCTTTCCCTCTTGGGAGTGATAGTTCCAGTTCCAAGTCAGGAACAGGGTCTCAAGTTTTACTCCAACCTGTTTGTGGTTCCCAAAAAAGAGGGAACTTTCAGGCCCATGCTAGAAGTTACTAAACAGATTCCTCAGAGTACCGTCCTTCAAGATGGAGACTATCCGCTCCATTCTTCCTCTAATTCAAGAGGGTGAATTCATGACAACCATAGACCTGAAGGATGCATACCTGCATATTCTCATTCATAGGGACCATCACAAGTATCTGAGGTTTGCCTCTCTAGACAAGCACTTTTAATTTGTTGCACTTCCATTTGGCCTTGCCACAGCTCCCAGAATTTTCTCAAAGGTCTTGGGAACTCTATTGGCATTAATTCGGTCCCGGGAATTGCAGTGGCACCTTATCTGGACAACATTCTGGTTCAGGTGCCATCCTCGCAACTAGCAGAATCTCATACAAAGATCTTGTTGGCGTTTTTTTTTCGTTCCTACAGTTGGAAGGTCAATTTGGAAAAGAGTTCTCTTCTTCTGACTACAAGAGTGATATTCTTAGGAACAATTATAGATTCTCTATCGATGAAAATATTTCTGACGGAGGTCAGAAGAGCCAATATTCTTACCGCTTGCCTGTCCCTACATTCGGCGGTTCGTCCATCAGTGGCCCAATGCATGGAGGAAATCTGGTTGATGGTGGCTTCCATGGACATAGTTCCTTTTGTTCGGTTCCACTTGAGACCTCTTCAGCTTTGCATGCTCGCTCAGTGGAACAGGGATTATACAGATCTTTCTCAGAGGATAGTTCTGGATGAATCAGCAATGGACTCCCTACCGTGGTGGCTGTCTCAAGAACATTTGGCCCAGGAGACATGTTTTCAGAAACCCTCTTGGGTAATTGTGACCGCGGATGCCAGCCTGTCAGGTTGGGGAGCAGTCTGGGACTCGTTGAAGGCGCAGGAACTTTGGTCTCAGGAGCAATCGGCTCTAACCATAAACATTCTAGAGTTGAGAGCAATCTTCAATGCCTTGATGGCTTGTCCTCAACTCGCTCTAGCCAGATTTATCAAGTTCCAGATGGACAACATAACCTCAGGGGGGAACTCTAAATCCTTAGCCATGAAAGAGGTGGCGTGAATCATTTAGTGGGCGGAGGCTCACAATTGCTGTCTATCTGCCATCCACATTCCAGGAGTGGACAATTGGGAAGCGGATTTTCTGAGCAGACAGACTTTTCATCCCGGGGAGTGGGAACTCCATCCGGAAGTGTTCTCAAGGTTAACAACCAAATGGGATTTTCCAGAATTGGAGCTGATGGTGTCTCGTCAGAACACAAAGCTCCCAAAATACAGGTCGAGGTCAAGAGACGCTCAAGCCTTTGTAATAGATGCTCTGTCAGTTCTGTGGAACTTCAGATTGGCTTATCTCTTTTCCCCGTTTGCTCTCCTTCCACGAGTCATCGCTCGGATCAAGCAGGAGAGAGCGTTGGTGATTCTAATAGCTCCTGCTTGGCCTTGCAGGGATCTGGTATGCAGATCTAGTAGAAATGTCATCTCTACCACTGTGGAGACTGCTGCTGAGGAAGGACCTCCTGCTTCAGGGGCCCTTCCTTCATCCAAATCTCGTTTTTCTGAAGCTGACTGCTTGGAGATTAAACGCTTGATCCTAGCTAAGCGTGGCTTTTCTGAATCGGTCATTGAGACTATGGTTCAGGCTCATAAGCCTATCACTAGAAAGATTTACCATAAGATAAATATCTTTATTGGTGTGAGTCTAAAGGATATTCTTGGAGTAGGATCAGGATCCCAAGGATCTTATCTTTTCTCCAGGAAGGCCTGGAGAAGGGGTTATCTGTTAGTACCCTCAAGGGTTAGATTTCTGCTCAATCTATTTTTCTACACAAGTGTCTGGCGGATGTTTCGGATGTACAATCTTTTTGTCAGGCTCTGGTCAGAATCAGGCCTGTGTTTAAATCTGTTGCTCCACCTTGGAGTCCTAATCTTGTTCTTAAAGTTTTGCAACAGGCTCCGTTTGAGCCTATGCATTCCATAGATATTAAGTTATTATCTTGGAAAGTTTTGTTTCTTCTGGCTATATCTTCTGCTCCGGAGGGTTTCTGAACTCTCAGCTTTGCAGTGTGACTCTCCTTATCTCATATTTCATGAAGACAAGGCAGTTCTTCTTACCAAGTTTGGTTTCCTTCCTAAGGTTGGTTCGGATAGAAATATCAATGAGGAAATTTTTGCTCCTTCTCTCTGTCCTAATCCTTCCTCTCACAAGGAGCGGTTGTTACACAACTTAGATGTTGTGCGGGCTCTTATATTCTATTTGCAGGCTACGAAGGGCTTTCGTCAGTCTTCTGCATTGTTTGTTTGCATTTCTGGAAACCGTAAGAATCATAAAGCTACTGCCACTTCTCTTTCTCTCTGGTTGAGAAGTATTATACGTTTGGCATATGAGACTGCTGGATAGCAACCTCCTGAGAGAATTACAGCTTATTCCACTAGGGCAGTTTCTTCTTCTTGGGCCTTCAAAAATGAAGCCTCTGTAGAAAAGATTTGTAAGGCTGCGACCTGGTCTTCTTTGCACACTTTTTCTAAATTCTATAAATTTGATACTTTTGCATCGGCTGAGGCTTCTTTTGGGAGAAAGGTTCTTCAAGCAGTGGTGCCTTCTGTTTAGGTTGCCTGTCTTGTCCCTCCCTAATCATATGTGTCCTCTAGCTTGGGTATCTATTTCCAACAGTAATTGATGATCTGTGGACTCACCGTGTCTTATGAAAGAAAACAAAATTTATGCTTACCTGATAAATGTATTTCTTTCTTGACACGGTGAGTCCTTGGCCCTCCCTTGTTTTCAGACAGTTTTTTTTTATATAAACCTCAAACAAAGAGCATGTTTCACTCTTGGCAGGTCCAGACATCCTAATGCTTATTTACAGAATATAAAAGCATTACAGCAAGAGTAGCTTGACAACTCTAAAACTGCTGGTATTTTTTGGTATTCTTTTTATTAAGAATCCATTTTTCGCAAGCAATCATAAACATGAATACAAGAAAGTTTACAAATTATTACTGTTAAATGCAAAGGAATTTTTAAAGGGACACTGAACCGAAATTTTTTATTTCGTGATTCAGATAGAGCATGCAATTTTAAGCAACTTTCTAATTTACTCCTATTATGAAATTGTCTTCATTCTCTTGGTATCTTTATTTAAAAAACAAGAATGTAAGTTTAGATGTCGGCCCATTTTTGATGAACAACCTGGGCTGTTCTTGCTGATTGGTGGATACATTCACCCAACAATAAAAAAGTACTGTCCAGGGTCTGAACCAAAAAATAGCTTTGATGCCTTCTTTTTCAAATAAAGATAGCAAGAGAACGAAGAAAAATTAGAAAGTTGCTTAAAATGGCATGCGCTATCTGAATCACGAAAGAAAAGAATTGGGTTCAGTGTCCCTTTAAGCTCAATAACATATTATTGTTAAAATTCCTCTTTAGAAGATGTTTATATGTTTTGATAGTTTGCCTAATCAACATTGTGTAGTTATTTAATATTTCATTTTTTAATAAAGACACAATACAAACAATAAAAACACATTTTTACTGCAGATTAGAAACATAAGCCCAACAAGTCTGCCCATATTTCTCATAAAATGTAAGCTTAAAGGGATATAAAACCCTAAAATTTTCTTTCATGATTCAGATAGAGCATACAATTGTAATACATTTTTGAATTTACTTCTATTGTCTAATTTGCTTTATTATTTTGGTATCTTTTGTTGAACAACATACCTGGGTAAGCTCAGAAGCTGGAAGCTAGCTGCTGATTTGTGGCTGCACATATATACGTCTTATCATTGGCTTACCAGTGTGTTCAGCTAGATCCTTCAATAAAGGAAGCAAAGATAATTGAGCAAAAACATAATTTATGTAAGAACTTACCTGATAAATTAATTTCTTTCATATTGGCAAGAGTCCATGAGCTAGTGACGTATGGGATATGCAATCTTACCATCTTACCAGGAGGGGCAAAGTCTCTCAAACCTCAAAATGCCTATAAATACACCCCTCACCACACCCACAATTCAGTTTAACGAATTGCCAAGTAGTGGGGTGATAAAGAAAGGAGTAAAAAGCATCAACAAAGGAATTTGGAAACAATTGTGCTTTATACAAAAATATCAAAACCACCATAAAAAGGGTGGGCCTCGTGGACTCTTGCCAATATGAAAGAAATGAATTTATCAGGTAAGTTCTTACATAAATTATGTTTTCTTTCATGTAATTGGCAAGAGTCCATGAGCTAGTGACGTATGGGATAGCAATACCCAAGATGTGGAACTCCACGCAAGAGTCACTAGAGAGGGAGGGATAAAATAAAAACAGCCATTTTCCACTGAAAAAAATTCATCCACAACCCAAAATCTAAGTTTATTCTCATAAATGAAAAGAAAAACTTAAAACATAAGCAGAAGAATCAAACTGAAACAGCTGCCTGAAGAACTTTTCTACCAAAAACTGCTTCTGAAGAAGCAAATACATCAAAACGGTAGAATTTAGTAAATGTATGCAAAGAAGACCAAGTTGCTACTTTGCAAATCTGATCAACTGAAGCTTCATTCTTAAAAGCCCATGAAGTGCAGACTGATCTAGTAGAATAAGCTGTGATTCTCTGAGACGGGGCTTGACCCAAATCCAAATAAGCTTGATGAATCAAAAGCTTTAACCACAAAGCCAAGGAAAAAGCAGAAGCCTTCTGACCTTTCCTAGAACCAGAAAAGATAACAAATAGACTAGAAGTCTTCCTGAAATCTTTAGTAGCTTCAACATAATATTTCAAAGCTCTTACCACATCCAAAGAATGTAAGGATCTCTTATAAGAATTCTTAGGATTAGGACACAAGGAAGGGACAACAATATCTCTATTAATGTTGTTAGAATTCACAACCTTAGGCAAGAATTTAAATGAAGTCCGCAAAACCGCCTTATCCTGATGAAAAATCAGAAAAGGAGATTCACAAGAAAGAGCAGATAATTCAGAAACTCTTCTAGCAGAAGAGATGGCTAAAAGGAACAACACTTTCCAAGAAAGTAGTTTAATGTCCAAAGAATGCATAGGCTCAAAAGGAGGAGCCTGTAAAGCCTTTAAAAACAAAATAAGACTCCAAGGAGGAGAGATTGATTTAATGACAGGCTTGATACGAAGCAAAGCCTGTACAAAGCAGTGAATATCAGGAAGTTTAGCAATCTTTCTGTGAAGTAAAACAGAAAGAGCGGATATTTGTCTCTTCAAGGAACTTGCAGACAAACCCTTATCCAAACCATCCTCAAGAAACTGTAAAATTCTAGGAATTCTGAAAGAATGCCAAAAGAATTTGAGAAGAACACCATGAAATATAAATCTTCCAAACTCGATAATAAATCTTTCTAGAAACAGGTTAACGAGCCTGTAACATAGTATTAATCACTGAGTCAGAGAAACCTCTATGACTAAGCATTAGGCGTTCAATTTCCATACCTTCAAATTTAATGATTTGATATCCTGATGGAAAAACGGACCTTGAGACAGAAGGTCCGGCCTTAATGGAAGTGGCCAAAGTTGGCAACTGGACATCCGAACAAGATCCACATACCAAAAAATATGAAGCCATGCGGGAGCCACCAGCAATACAAACGATAACTCCATGATGATTTTGGAGATTACTCTTGGAAGAAGAACTAGAGGCGGGAAAATATAAGCAGGTTGATAACACCAAGGAAGTGTCAACGCATCCACTGCTTCCACCTGAGGATCCCTGGACCTGGACAGGTACCTGGGAAGTTTCTTGTTTAGATGAGAAGCCATCAGATCTATTTCTGGAAGATCCCACATCTGAACAACCTGAGGAAACACATCTGGATGGAGGTACCACTCCCCTGGATGTAAAGTCTGACGGCTGAGATAATCCGCCTCTCAATTGACTATACCTGGGATATGAACCGCAGAAATTAGACAGGAGCTGGATTCCGCCCAAGCAAGTATCCGCGATACTTCTTTCATAGTTTGGGGACTGTGAGTCCCACCTTGATAATTGACATATGCCACAGTTGTGATATTGTCTGTCTGAAAACAAATGAACGGTTCTCTCTTTAACAGATGCCAAATCGCACGGAGTTCCAAAATATTGATTGGCAATCTCGCCTCTTGAGATTTCCAAACCCCTTGTGCTGTCAGAGATTCCCAGACAGCTCCCCAACCTGAAAGACTTGCATCTGTTGTGATCACAGTCCAGGTTGGACAAACAAAAGAGGCCCCTTGAACTATACGATGGTGATCTAACCACCAAGTCAGAGATATAGTCGAACATTGGGATTTAAGAATATTACTTGTCCTTGTATAATCCCTGCACCATTGGTTCAGTATAAGCTGGAGAGGTCTCATATGAAAAGGAGCAAAGGGGATCGCGTTCAATGCTGCAGTTATGAGACCTAAAACTTCCATGCACATAGCTACTGAAAGGAATGACTGAGACTGAAGGTTCCGACAGGCTGCAACCAATTTTAAACGTCTCTTGTCTGTAAGAGACAGAGTCATGGACACTGAATCTATCTGGAAACCTAAAAAGGTGACCCTTGTCTGAGGAATCAAGAAACTTTTTGGTAAATTGATCCTCCAACCATGTTTTCGAAGAAACAACACTAGTTGATTTGTGTGAGATTCTGCAGAATGTAAAGACTGAGCTAGTACCAAGATATCGTCCAAATAAGGAAACACTGCAATACCCCGCTCTCTGATTACAGAGAGTAGGGCACCAAGAACCTTTGAAAAGATTCTTGGAGCTGTCGCTAGGCCAAAAGGAAGAGCGACAAATTGGTAATGCTTGTCTAGAAAAGAGAATCTCAGAAACTGATAATGATCTGGATGAATCGGAATATGAAGATATGCATCCTGCAAGTCTATTGTGGACATATAATGTCCTTGCTGAACAAAAGGCAGAATAGTCCTTATAGTCACCATTTTGAAAGTTGGTACTCTTACAGAACGATTTAAAATTTTCAGATCCAGGACTGGTCTGAATGAATTTTCTTTCTTTGGGACAATGAATAGATTTGAATAAAACCCCAGACCCTGTTCCTGATTACCCCTGAAAACTCCAGGTCTGAAACACACTTCAGGAAAGCCTGAGCCTTTACTGGATTTGCTGGGATGCGTGAGAGAAAATATCTTCTCACAGGAGGTCTTACTCTGAATCCTATTCGGTACCCCTGAGAGACAATACTCAGAATCCATTGATTTTGGACAGAATTTGTCCAAACATCCTTGAAAAATTTTACGGCTAGATTTAGAGTTTTGTCGGTAAAGACCCGCGTAGCTAACGCTGCTTTTTTTCCCAATGCACCTTTCCAACAACGCTAGTATTTAGAGTTGTCTGAGGGGCTGCATTAGGCTCAAAAAAGGGTGCATTGAGCCTAACTTAGCTCCACTTCAACTCTCAATACCAGCGTTGCTTACGGTAGCGGTAAGCTGGGAAAACGTGCTCGTGCACGATATCCCCATAGGAAACAATGGGGCTGAGCTGGCTCAATAAAAACCTAACACCTGCAAAAAAGCAGCGTTCAGCTCCTAACGCAGCCCCATTGTTTACTATGGGGAAACACTCTCTAAGTCTACACCTAACACCCTAACATGAACCCCGAGTCTAAACACCCCTAACCTTACACTTATTAACCCCTAATCTGCAACCCCCGCTATCGCTGACCCCTTCATATTATTATTAACCCCTAATCTTCCGCTCCGGACACCGCCGCAACCTACATTATCCCTATGAACCCCTAATCTGCTGCCCCTAACATCGCCGACCCCTATATTATATTTATTAACCCCTAATCTGCCCCCCCCCAACGTCGCCGCTACCTAACTACACTTATGAACCCCTAATCTGCTGACCGGACCTCGCCGCCACTATAATAAATGTATTAACCCCTAAACCGCCGCACTCCCGCCTCGCAAACACTAGAATAAATTGTATTAACCCCTAATCTGCCCTCCCTAACATCGCCGCCACCTACCTACAATTATTAACCCCTAATCTCCAGCCCGCACCATCGCCGCCGGTGGGTTTTAATGTTGGGGGGGTTGTATATTTTTTTTTTACAGGCAAAAGAGCTGATTACTTTGGGGCATGCCCCGCAAAAAGCCCTTTTAAGGGCTGGTAAAAGAGCTGATTACTTTTGTATTTTAGAATAGGGTAGGGAATTTTTTATTTGGGGGGCTTTTTTTTATTTTATTAGGGGGCTTAGATTAGGTGTAATTAGTTTAAACTGCTTGTAATTCTTTTTTATTTTTTGTAATTTAGTGTTTGTTTGTTTTTGTATTATAGAATAGTTTATTTAATTGTATTTAATTGTAGGTAATTTATTTAATTAATTTAATGATAGTGTAGGGTTAGGTTTAATTGTAATTTAGGTTAGGATTTATTTTACAGGTAATTTTGTATTTATTTTAACTAGGTAGCTATTAAATAGTTATTAACTATTTAATAGCTTTTGTACCTAGTTAAAATAAATACAAAGTTGCCTGTAAAATAAATATAAATCCTAAAATAGCTACAATGTAATCATTAATTATATTGTAGCTATATTAGGGTTTATTTTATAGGTAAGTATTTAGTTTTAAATAGGAATAATTTAGTTAATTTTAGGAATATTATTTCGTTTAATATAAATTATATTTGTTAGGGGGTGTTAGGGTTAGGGTTAGAGTTATGTTTAGGGGTTAATAACTTTATTATAGTAGCGGCGACGGTGCGGGCGGGAGATTAGGGGTTAATAATAGTAGGTAGGTGGCTGCGATGTTAGGGAGGGCAGATTAGGGGTTAATACAATTTATTCTAGTGTTTGCGAGGCGGGAGTGCGGCGTTTTAGGGGTTAATACATTTATTATAGTGGCGGCGAGGTCCGGTCGGCAGATTAGGGGTTAATAAGTGTAGTTAGGTAGCGGCGACGTTGGGGGGGCAGATTAGGGGTTAATAAATATAAAATAGGGGTTGGCGATGTTAGGGGCAGCAGATTAGGTGTTCATAAGTATAACGTAGGTGGCGGCGATGTCCGGTCGGCAGATTAAGGGTTAAAAAATTTTATTAGAGTGGCGGCGATGTGGGGGGGCCCTGGTTTAGGGGTACATAGGTAGTTTATGGGTGTTAGTGTTCTTTATAGCACAGTAGTTAAGAGCTTTATATTCACGCGTTAGCCCATAAAGCTCTTAACTACTGACTTTTTTCTGCGGCTGGAGTCTTGTCGGTAGAGGCTCTACCGCTCACTTCTCCCAAGACTCCAAATACCAGCGTTAGGCAGATCCCATTGAAAAGATTGGATACGCAATTGGCGTAAGGGGATCTGCGGTAGCCTGGAATCGCAGTAGGGAAGTGAGCGGTAGACCTTTTCCTGGCTGACTCTAAATACCAGCGGGCGGCCAAAAGCAGCGTTAGGAGCCCTTAACGCTGCTTTTGACGGCTAACGCAGAACTCTAAATCTAGGCGATAATCTTCCCCCTACCAGCTGACCTGGAATGAGGGCCGCACCTTCATGTGGACTTGGGGGCTGGCTTTGGTCTCTTAAATGGCTTGGATTTATTCCAATTTGAGGAAGGCTTTCAATTGGAAACAGATTCCTTGGGGGAAGGATTAGGTTTCTGTTCCTTATTCTGTTGAAAAGAACGAAAACTATTAGAAGCTTTAGATTTACCCTTAGGTCTTTTATCCTGAGGCAAAAAAACTCCCTTCCCCCCAGTGACAGTTGAAATAATTTAATCCAACTGAGAACCAAATAACTTATTACCTTGGAAAGAAAGAGATAGTAATCTAGACTTAGAAGTCATGTCAATGTTGAAATTTTAGCACATACTTACTTCACCACCTCCATAGGAGGCAAAGTTTGTAAAACTGAATTGTGGGTGTGGTGAGGGGTGTATTTATAGGCATTTTGAGGTTTGGGAAACTTTGCCCCTCCTCATAGGATTGTATATCCCATACGTCACTAGCTCATGGAGTCTTGCCAATTACATGAAAGAAATTGATAATAGAAGAAAATTAGAAAGTTGTTCTATGGTTTTCATGTGCCTTTAATTAGTTAGGCATTCTTAACGTCACCCTCAGTGTTTGTCTTTACAAACTCTAATGGAAGTTGTGAAGAATTATTTCAGCAAATTACTCCTGAACCTGCTATACATTTCAACTTATGATTAGGACCCCATGTTGCTCTTTTTGTTAAAAATACTTTTAGCTTCAGCTTTATTAAGACCCTTTATATACTTGAAAGTATATTAATTAAGCTACACATAAATTGGTAAGCAAGTCTTTTATTTCTTTCATAAAGTGGTGAGAGTATATGATCTATTATGCATGGGGGATTCACTTCCTAGCCACTAGGAGGAGGGAAAGCTTTCAAGAGTACTTCATCCTTCCCACCTATGGTATGCTAGTCTAAATCTTTGCTTTCCAGGAGGTTGGTGAAGAAATTAGATGCTTCTGAATTTTATTGAGAGGGGTTTTTAGACTGACTTGAGACCTGTTTTCCCCGTCACACAACTACCACAGAGAGTCAAAGGGGAGACTGAAGTATGAGCCATTACTCACAGTGAAGGAGTTAGTCTCAAGCCCTCCTCCTGTTGGGTCGTTGGCATAGTCCTCACATATATCCTCTCCTGTAATGTGCTCAGCACTGGATGGGCTATCTACAGGAAGCAGTTGTCTCTGCAGCTCATAAGCACAGTGAATTGGGTGCCTGAGAAGTAAGTATAATTTTAGCACTCGCATATCCCACAGACTATTAGCAGGTACATTTGCAATGTCACATCATAGCTGAGGACCTTAGTATAGCAGACATTTTCACATTAGACCCTATATATTATTGTCCTCATTTATATGGAGGCTAGGGGAGCAATGGGACCTCTGTGTAGTGTGCACACTTAATTTTAAGATTTTTCTGTGAGAAATTGTATTTGTTCTGGTCTCTGGTTTATTTTATTGGGGCAATTTTTTTACTATCCGTGTTAACAATATGCATGGAGGTGTTTTTGTAGCAGGTCCACTTGTGTCTATCATGTCTGGAAACATCAGTGCACAGACAATTTTTACTTTAATTTATTCTGTGCAACGGCTTTTATAACAGCAGAAGAAGCCTGGCTGTGTTTTTGTGGCGCTCTCTGGTTCAGGGCTAAGGGAGTTCAGCAGGGAAGTGGTTAATTAGTTTTCCTGCCATGCAGGAGCCCGCCTTCACCTTGTCTCATCAGCACACTCAGGAGGGATACATTTTTCACAATTTTTTCATGAGCCAGGGTTTATTTTTTTTTGGTGTGTACTGGGCATCAGAGGTCCCTATTGCATACTTATTGTATTATTACTGCTATTCTCCCCTTCTTTAATCATTTAAGTCCTTGTTTATTTACTCTATTTGGTCTTCTTATATACTGTGTTTATCAAGCATAACACTGTCTGCTATTTTATTAGTACTTAAAGGGACATGAAACCCACATTTTTTCTTTATGATTTAGAAAGAGAATGTAATTTTAAACATCTTTCTAATTTACTTCTATTATCTATTTTGTTTTATTCTCTTGATATTTTTTGCTGAAAAGCATATCTAGATATGCTCAGTAGCTGCTGATTGGTTGCTGCACATAGAAGCCTCGTGTGATTGGCTCACCCATGTACATTGCTTTTTCTTTAATTAAGGATATCTAAAAAATGAAGCAAAATAAATAATAGAAGTAAATTGTAATGTTGTTTAAATTTGTATTCGCTATCTGAATCATGAAAGAAAGACTTTCGGCTAGATTTAGAGTTTTGTCGGTAACGACCCGCAAAGCTAACGCTGGCTTTTTTCTGGCTGCACCTTTTAAATAACTCTGGTATTGAGAGTCCACAGAATGGCTGCGTTAGGCTCCAAAAAAGGAGCGTAGAGCATATTTAACGCAACTTCAACTCTCGATACCAGAGTTGCTTACGCATGCGGCCAGCTTCAAAAACGTGCTTGTGCACGATTCCCCCATAGAAAACAATGGGGCTGTTTGACCTGACAAAAAACCTAACACCTGCAAAAAAGCCGCGTTCAGCTCCTAACGCAGCCCCATTGTTTGCTATGGGGAAACACTTCCTACGTCTGCACCTAACACTCTAACATGTACCCAGAGTCTAAACACCCCTAACCTTACACTTATTAACCCCTAATCTGCCGCCCCCGCTATCGCTGACCCCTGTATATTATTTTTAACCCCTAATCTGCCGCTCCGTACACCCCCGCCACCTACATTATCCCTATGTACCCCTAATCTGCTGCCCTAACATCGCCGACCCCTATATTATATTTATTAACCCCTAATCTGCCGCCCCCAACGTCGCCTCCACCTAACTACACTTATTAACCCCTAATCTACCAACCGGACCTGAGCGCTACTATAATAAATGTATTAACCCCTAATCCGCCTCACTCCCGCCTCAATAACCCTATAATAAATAGTATTAACCCCTAATCTGCCGACAGGAGCTCACCGCTATTCTAATAAATGTATTAACCCCTAAAGCTAAGTCTAACCCTAACACTAACACCCCCCTAAGTTAAATATAATTTAAATCTAACGAAATAAATTAACTCTTATTAAATAAATTATTCCTATTTAAAGCTAAATACTTACCTGAAAAATAAATTCTAATATAGCTACAATATAAATTATAATTAGGATTTAGGATTTATATTTATTTTACAGGTAACTTTGTATTTATTTTAACCAGGTACAATAGCTATTAAATAGTTAAGAACTATTTAATAGCTAAAATAGTTAAAATAATTACAAAATTACCTGTAAAATAAATCCTAACCTAAGTTACAATTAAACCTAACACTACACTATCAATAAATTAATTAAATAAAATACCTACAATTATCTACAATTAAACCTAACACTACACTATCAATAAATAAATTAAATACAATTCCTACAAATAAATACAATTAAATAAACTAACTAAAGTACAAAAAATAAAAAAGAACTAAGTTACAAAAAATAAAAAAATATTTACAAACATTAGAAAAAAATTACAACAATTTTAAACTAATTACACCTACTCTAAGCCCTCTAATAAAATAACAAAGACCCCCAAAATAAAAAAATGCCCTACCCGATTCTAAATTACAAAAGTTCAAAGCTCTTTTACCTTACCATCCCTGAACAGGGCCCTTTGCGGGGCATGCCCCAAAGAATTCAGCTCTTTTGCCTGTAAAAAAAAACACATACAATACCCCCCCCAACATTACAACCCACATACCCCTAATCTAACCCAAACCCCCCTTAAATAAACCTAACACTAAGCCCCTGAAGACCTTCCTACCTTATCTTCACCATATCAGGTTCACTGATCGATCCAGAAGAGCTCCTCCAATGTCGTGATCCAAGCCCAAGCTGAAGAGGTCCATGATCCGGCTGAAGTCTTCATCCAAGCGGGAGCTGAAGAGGTCCATGATCCGGCTGAAGTCTTCTATCAACGGCATCTTCAATCTTCTTTCTTCAGGATCCGTGTTCATCCCGCCGATGCGGAACATCCATCTTCACCGACGACTTCCCGACGAATGACAGTTCCTTTAAGGGACGTCATCCAAGATGGTGTCCCTCGAATTCCGATTGGCTGATCGGATTCTATCAGCCAATCGGAATTAAGGTAGGAAAATTCTGATTGGCTGATGGAATCAGCCAATCAGATTGAGCTCGCATTCTATTGGCTGTTCCGATCAGCCAATAGAATGCGAGCTCAATCTGATTGGCTGATCGGATCAGCCAATTGGATTGAACTTGATTCTGATTGGCTGATTCCATCAGCCAATCAGAATTTTCCTACCTTAATTCCGATTGGCTGATAGAATCCTATCAGCCAATCGGAATTCGAGGGACGCCATCTTGGATGACGTCCCTTAAAGGAACCATCATTCGGCTAGTAGGCGTCGCTTGAAGAGGTTGGATCCGCGTCCGCTGGGAAGAAGATGGCTCCGCTCCGGAAGAAAGAAGATTGAAGATGCGGCTTGATAGAAGACTTAATCCCGATGATGGACTTCCGACTTCATCCCGATGATGGATTTCTTCAGCCGCCGCTTGGATCCAGACTTCAGCCCGAGGATGGACGTCACTCTTCAGCCCCCCGCTTGGGCTTGGATCAACACTTCCGAGGCTTGGATCAAGACTTCCGAGGACGGATCGGTGAATCTGGCAGGGTGAAGATAAGGTAGGAAGATCTTCAGGGGCTTAGTGTTAGGTTTATTTAAGGGGGGTTTGGGTTAGATTAGGGGTATGTGGGTGGTGGGTTGTAATGTTGGGGGGGAGTTATTGTATGTGTTTTTTTTTACAGGCAAAAGAGCTGAATTCTTTGGGGCATGCCCCGCAAAGGGCCCTGTTCAGGGCTGGTAAGGTAAAAGAGCTTTGAACTTTTGTAATTTAGAATAGGGTAGGGCATTTTTTTATTTTGGGGGTCTTTGTTATTTTATTAGGGGGCTTAGAGTAGGTGTAATTAGTTTAAAATTGTTGTAATATTTTTCTAATATTTGTAAACATTTTTTTATTTTTTGTAACTTAGTTCTTTTTTATTTTTTGTACTTTAGTTAGTTTATTTAATTGTATTTATTTGTAGGAATTGTATTTAATTTATTTATTGATAGTGTAGTGTTAGATTTAATTGTAGGTAATTGTAGGTATTTTATTTAATTAATTTATTGATAGTGTAGTTAGGTTTAATTGTAACTTAGGTAAGGATTTATTTTACAGGTAATTTTGTAATTATTTTAACTATTTTAGCTATTAAATAGTTCTTAACTATTTAATAGCTATTGTACCTGGTTAAAATAAATACAAAGTTACCTGTAAAATAAATATAAATCCTAAAATAGCTATAATATAATTATAATTTATATTGTAGCTATATTAGGGTTTATTTTACAGTAAGTATTTAGCTTTAAATAGGAATAATTTATTTAATAAGAGTTAATTTATTTTGTTAGATTTAAATTATATTTAACTTAGGGGGGTGTTAGGGTTAGACTTAGCTTTAGGGGTTAATCCATTTATTACAGTAGCGGTGAGATTCGGTCGGCAGATTAGGGGTTAATAATTGAAGTTAGGTGTCGGCGATGTTAGGGAGGGCAGATTAGGGGTTAATACTATTTATTATAGGGTTATTGAGGCGGGAGTGAGGCGGATTAGGGGTTAATAACTTTATTATAGTAGCGGTGAGATCCGCTCGGCAGATTAGGGGTTAATAAGTGTAGGCAGGTGGAGGCGACGTTGAGGGGGGCAGATTAGGGGTTAATAAATATAATATAGGGGGCGGCGGTGTTAGGGGCAGCAGATTAGGGGTACATAAGGATAACGTAGGGGGCGGTCGGCAGATTAGGGGTTAAAAAAATTTAATCGAGTGGCGCCGATGTGGGGGGACCTCGGTTTAGGGGTACATAGGTAGTTTATGGGTGTTAGTGTACTTTAGAGCACAGTAGTTAAGAGCTTTATAAACCGGCGTTAGCCCAGAAAGCTCTTAACTACTGACTTTTTTCTGCGGCTGGAGTTTTGTCGTTAGATTTCTAACGCTCACTTCAGACACGACTCTAAATACCGGAGTTAGAAAGATCCCATTGAAAAGATAAGATACGCAATTGACGTAAGGGGATCTGCGGTATGGAAAAGTCGCGGCTGAAAAGTGAGCGTTAGACCCTTTCCTGACTGACTCCAAATACCGGCGGTAGCCTAAAACCAGCATTAGGAGCCTCTAACGCTGGTTTTCACGGCTACCGCCAAACTCTAAATCTAGGCCTTTGGGTTTAGTGGCCCTTTAAATTTTATTTTATTTGTACTTTATTATTAATGGAGCATTCTGGTACTGTCCCTATCAATGTGGATCCTTTAGAGCATAGATCTTCTGAGAACCTATTTAAGTGTATTTTCTGTTAGCTAACTCACTATTACTCCAACAGCTCAGTTATATAACACATTTATGGATCACCTTATGCATTCTAATCACTCTAATTCTTTGCTTGCCTCTAAAGGAGTCTGTAATCCCACTGTTTGTTCGGTACAGGGGAGTTCTTTAGATTTTACTCCTGGTTTTAAATATTTGTGCATTCTACTGTGTTTATGATGATGGCGGCCATGCCTCCTCTAAGTAAGCACAAAAGAGTTCCTAATAAACAACTTTTGTGCTGTTTTTCCCAGTACTTCTGAATCTCTTTACTTGCATACTCGGATTCTACCTCCTCAGATCCATCTTTAAAGGTGAAGTACTTTCTGATGATTAGGAGTCAGCTTTGGATCAATATATTGAATCCTCATCTGTTATGTTTAATATTGAACATCTTAGAACTCATTTAAAGGATATGAGTTCTGTTAGGGGTACAGGATCCTATGCCTTCGGAAGATAAAACCTTTGAACTATTGCATTTGATTTTCAAACTGTATGTTAAACCCCAGAGGTTTTTTTCCTATTCCTGGGGTGATATCTGAATTCATATACACGGAATGGTTCAGATCTGGTCTTCCTTCCAACTCAGCTTCTGCTTTCAAAAAGATGTTTCCTTTAATAACGGCTAGTGTGGAGCTTTGGGAAACAATTACAAAGGTAGATTATGCCATTTTTCCTTTTTCTAAGAGGACTTCCTTCCCTTTAGATAGTACCTTTTTTAAATTCGTATGGACAGGACATTGGATTCTTTCCACAGAAAGGCCCTCTTGTATAAGTGGGTTATTTGTTTAATCAAGCTATTAGTATAGCTTGTGTGGTAGCC
This sequence comes from Bombina bombina, assembly GCF_027579735.1. Lineage (NCBI taxonomy): Eukaryota > Metazoa > Chordata > Amphibia > Anura > Bombinatoridae > Bombina > Bombina bombina. Next base: position 766,812,679 of record NC_069503.1, on the reverse strand, counting down.
ACTTCTACTCTTTGGTGTGACAATTTATCTGAATAGTTGTCAGATAATTCAAGTGTTGAAGATTTTCTATGTCGCTTACAGCTTGTTCTGTCAGCATATGCCTTTCTCTCAAACTACCCAAGTATTTGTGATACTATTGTTGACATCAGATTAAATGCCAAGAACATGGCATTGTCAGTTTTGACAAGAAGAGGCTTGTGGCTCATATCTTGATCAGCTGGTTTCAAAGTCTAGGCTTCTATCTCTTCCTTTCATTCTTTTATTTTTTTTATTTTGGCCTGATCTAGATATTGTAATTTTTGCTGTAACTGGAGATAAAGGAGGTTTTCTTCTTCAAGACAACATATATAAGAGAAGGAATATAATTTCAAGTTGTTTTTGTTCCTTTTGTCACTCTAGGAACCAAACATCCTACTCCTCTTCTTTGAAATAAGATTCTTTCAGATCTTACTGGAATTCTACCATTCCGGGAACAAGGCTTAACAGTCAAAAAAGCCAGTCCAAATTTGATTCTGGTAGGGGCAGATTATGCCCTTTCAGAAGGCCTGGTCTTAAACTATGTAGCATCTTTAGATTTTAAACTTATTTTTCTTGGGGCTATCGGTGGGTTTCAGATCAAGACCTCCCAGCGGTTCTCTTCTTTCCCACATTCCAAAGAACCCTGTGAAGGCTCAAGCCTTTTTCCATTGTAGTCAGGATCTAATAATCATGGGAATATTATTTCCAATTCCTTTTCCAGAATAAGGCCAGGTTTTTATTCTAATCTGTTCATAGTTCCCAAGAATAAGGGAACTTTCAGGTCAATTCTGGATTTAAAGACCCAATACTGTTTTCTAAGGGCTCCTACCTTCAAGATCGAAACCATTCAAACTGTTTTTCCCATTGTCCAACAAGACCAATTTATGTCTTCAATAGTGTAGCGGGTCTTGGTACCCCAGACTGGGTATACCCACTAAAGTCAGCTTCCTCCCACTAAACGCCAACCCATGAACCTCCACTGGATACCTTCTGCTATTAGAAAAATGGCCACTGCAAGTTGTTATAGCTACCACCAAGAACATTAGCCAAGACTTAATGCTCGAGGGTCAAAATAGGAACTGCTTTATTGCACAGAAAACACAGCTTTTATACATTTCCAACAAAGGGGGGTAGTCACCACATGATCAATAGAAACAAATATTATACAATGGGACAAACATCAGACAATGGTTAGTTAAACAAGATTCTAATCACATCCTGACTTACAAAAGGACAATGATTGACACACAATAACAGAAAGGCACTTTACACCTAGACTAGGTATGTAGACATTATAACAGCAGGAGGTTGCTATCAGCTCAAACATTCGGAGTCTTTGGCCTCTAGTTATCAAGCCGTCAACCACAAATACTCTGGAATTCTGCAGCGTATTTGTGGCGAGGCTGATTCGCCTTAGTTATCAACCCCTACTGGCAAAAGTAGAATATAGTGACGTAAGCTTCGATCCGCCGGACTCAGTCCGACACAGATCGATGCTTATGTCACTCCAGATGTTCCGAAAGCAAGTTCGGCACAATCTGACTACTTTTGGTAGTTATCAAACTACTAGCAGGTACACTCTCCACTATTCCGGGCCAGCGTACCTGGATTTCAATCCGCCGCCCTGGAGGCGGCGGATCCCATAGGAATCAATGGGAGTCTGACCATAGCAAAAGCTCATGTTCGCTGCTGCCCGATATCCCATTGATTCCTATGGGAGATGTCTGCACCTAACACCCTAACATGTACCCCGAGTCTAAACACCCCTAATCTGTCCCCCCCTATACCTGGGTGAAGATGACTCAAGGTAGGGAGATCTTCAGGGGGTTAGTGTTAGGTTTTTTTAAGGGGGGTTTGGGTGGGTTAGAGCAGTGATTTTTAACCTTTTTTACATTAAAAAATCCTGTGGCACACCACCATCCCAAAATTAAAAAAAAATCACACATTGTAGCCTAATACAACATATATATATACACATACACACAAACACACACATACTGTATGTATTGTGCTGTTATGCCATGCCTCCTACAAACTACCCCTGCACTGGGAGTAAAAAACAAGCAAAGTTTAAAAAATATGTCACACTGTTATCAGTCTGCCGTGGCACACCTGAGGATCTCTCACGGCACACTAGTGTGCCACGGCACACTGGTTGAGAAACACTGGGTTAGAGTAGGGGTATGTGGGTGGTGGGTTTTAATGTTGGGGGGGTTTACAGGCAAAAGAGCTGATTACTTTGGGGCATGCCCCGCAAAAAGCCCTTTTAAGGGCTGGTAAAAGAGCTGATTACCTTGTAATGTAGAATAGGGTAGGGACTTTTATTATTATTTTATTTTATTAGGGGGCTTAGATTAGGTGTAATTAGTTTAAAATTCTTGTAATATTTTTTTATTTTCTGTAATTTAGTGTTTGTTTGTTTTTTGTAATTTAGTTTAGTTTATTTAATTGTATTTAATTGTAGGTATTGGTAGCTAATTTATTTAATTAATTTAATGATAGTGTAGTGTTAGGTTTAATTGTAACTTAGGTTAGGATTTATTTAACAGGTAATTTTGTAATTATTTTAACTAGGTAGCTATTAAATAGTTAATAACTATTTAATAGCTATTGTACCTAGTTAAAATATATACAAAGTTACCTGTAAAATAAATATAAATCCTAAAATAGTTACAATGTAATTATTAGTTATATTGTAGCTATATTAGGGTTTATTTTATAGGTAAGTATTTAGTTTTAAATAGGATTAATTTAGTTAATAAGACTAATATTATTTAGATTTTTTTAATTAATATTTAAGTTAGGGGGTGTTAGGGTTAGTGTTAGACTTAGGTTTAGGGGTTAGTAATTTTATTATAGTGGCGGCGGTGTAGGGGGGGGCATGATAGGGGTTAATAAATTTATTATAGGTGGCGGCGGTATAGGGGGGCTGGATAGGGGTAAATAGGTATTATGTAGGTGGTGGCGGGGACCGGGAGTGGCGGTTTAGGGGTTAACATATTTATTATAGTTGCGGCGGGGTCCGGGAGCGGTGGTTTAAGGGTTAATATATTTATGATAGTTGCGGCGGGGTCTAGGAGTGGCGGTTTAGGGGTTAATATATTTATTATAGTTGCGGTGGGGTCTAAGAGTGGCGGTTTAGGGGTTAATATATTTATTATAGTTGCGGCGGGGTCCGGGGGTTTAGGGGTTAGTAAGTTTATTTAGTTGCGGCGGGGTCCTGGAGCGGTGGTTTAGGGGTTAATAACTTTATTTAGTTGCAGGGGGCTCCGGGGGCGCCGGTATAGGGGGTAGAACAGTATAGTATAGTGTGAGTGCTTAGTGACAGGGGTATCAATAAAGCTGTAAAAAAGCCGAAGAGCAGCGAGATTGATGATTGATAACTATCACAGTGCGCGGCTTTTTGACAGATTTATTGATAACTTTGGCGAGCGTATTCAGGTCCGCGGCGGCGATGTGAGGCGAGCTTAGGCGAGCGTATTGGGCCGGCGAAGGCAGGTACGTACGGAGCTTCATAACTAGAGGCCTTTGAGTCTAAAGGGGGGTGGGGTTGCAGCAGACAATGCTGGATTGGGCTGTCACCTTATACTCCAACAAAACACAGGAATCTTCAGAACCCTTCAGTTCTCAGAGTCTTTGGGAATTCATGGAAACGGGGTAAACCTGAATCCAGGGTAAAAGTACTCTAAATGTACCCTGGACACCCGCCTCTAAAATCATAGAATCCCCTCAAGTTCCAGGGTCCATAGTCGGTGGGGAGGAGGCTGTCCTGCATTCCTCTCCAAGTACAAAAGTAACGGAAGCTTCTGTTACAAATAGATTTGAACCTTTTATGTGCAATTAAAAATAGTCCATCACACCTGTAAACCAGTATATGCTGCAAGGGAGATTGCAATCCCCTAAACCATAAAATTCCACAGAAGGCCGCATCACAGTCACATAATAAGGGACAGTAAAGTAAAAAAAAAATCTTTCATTATTTAAATAGGGCATGTAATTTTAAACAACTTTCAAATTTTCTTTTATTACCAATTTTGCTTTGTTCTCTTGATATTCTTAGTTGAAAGCTAAATCTAGGAGGTTCATGTGCTAATTTCTTAGACCTTGAAGACTGCCTCTAATCTGAAAGCATTTTGACAGTTTTTTCACCACTAGAGGGAGTTAGTTTATGTGTTTCACATGGATAACATTGAGCTCAGGCACGTGAAGCTCCTAGGAGTCAGCACTGATTGGATAAAAATGCAAGTCTGTCAAAAGAACTGAAATAAGGGGGCATTTTGCAGAGGCATATATACAAGTTAATCACAGAGTTAAAACGTATATTATTATAACTGTGTTGGTTATGAAAAATTGGGGAATGGATAATAAAGGGGTTATCTACCTTTTTAAACAACAAAATTTCTGGCGTTTACTGTCCCTTTAATCATGTGAATACCTTATTGTACCTGATGAAGTGCTTGTAAAGCAGGAAACTCGTTGGAGTACAGCTCCTGTCTGACAAGAGCTATGGTTGTTTTCTCTGTTATTAAGAGGATGGAGCAGAATTGAGGTGCTCCAGATTCTTCGTTGAGACATGCAGTTTAGCCACTCAGTGCAGACTCCTAAATAACTCCACGGGAGTGAGCACAATGTTAATCTATATGACACACATTAATTAGTACTGTCTAACTATGAAATGCTTTCAAAATGCTCTGAGCTAAGTGCCAGTTTTCAACGGTTTAGAAATCAGTTTGACCCTACCTAGGTTTATCTTTTCAAAAATACCACTAAGGGAACAAAGCAAATTTAATGATAAATATCAATAGGGAAGTTGCTTAAAATTGCATGCCCTATCTAGATCATGAAAGTTTAATATTGACTTGACTGTCCCTTTTCTCTGTCGTTTAAATACATTTTTACAGTGTTTTCACTGAGCACGCTTTCCTGACAGCGCACTCCCAGGAGCAGCAGTGTGTTATTTAGTGTGCTCCTGTGTTGATTGCCCTGATCTCGATACAGCCCACTATAACAAAACTCTTTCCTCAGCACTAGACACACTTGCCCCTCCCAAACTGCGCAAAACATCACGCCATCCGTTACAGCCCTGACACTCTCCACAAACACGCTGTTTGCAAAAATGCTCCCGTACTGCTGAGCGTGCCTGGAGAAAAACTCTGAATCTGACTTCATCCACTATAAGTTTATTCTTTGTTCATACACTTGTGCCCTTCATTTAGTCAAGCAAACCTACTTCTCTTCTCTCATATCTACTCTTTCCTCAAACGCTAAACGACTCTTCTCCACCGTTAACTCTCTTCTCTACACACCTGCTCCACCCCCCCCCCCTATCTGTCTTTAGTGCTCAAGACCTTGCAAACTACTTTTTAAACAAAACACATAGTATTCAAAACAACATCCCAAAACCAACCTGCAGTATTCCAACAACAGGCCCAGTTACTCCCTCTGCCACCCTCTGCATTTTCATTCCAGCCACTGAGAAGTCTCTTCGTTACTATCTTCCTCACGCCTCACTACCTGTCCACTCGACCCTATCCCTTCTCATCTAATACCCTCCCTGTCTTCCATCCTCACTCCTGCTCTCACTCACATCTTTAACCTATCACTCTCTACTGGTTCATTCTCATCTTCCTTCAAACATGCTAAAGTCACTCCCATACACAAAAAACCCACCCTTGACCCTAATTCTCCTGAAAGCTACCGCCCCGTATCACTGCTTCCACTAACATCAAAACTTGAAAAACTAGTTTACAATCGCCTAACCCACTTCCTGTCCATCAACTCCTTGCTTGACCCACTGCAATCCGGATTCCGCCCCAAACACTCAACTGAGACTGCCCTTACCAAGGTTACTAATGATCTTCTTTCTGCTAAAAGTAATGGCCTCTACTCCAGAAACGTTACGTTTTATGGGCTGAATATTACATTTTCACCTCATTACTGAAGTGTGGAGTTAAGCTTTCTTTCTCCAACATAGGTGTGTCCGGTCCACGGCGTCATCCTTACTTGTGGGATATTCTCTTCCCCAACAGGAAATGGCAAAGAGCCCAGCAAAGCTGGTCACATGATCCCTCCTAGGCTCCGCCTACCCCAGTCATTCTCTTTGCCGTTGTACAGGCAACATCTCCACGGAGATGGCTTAGAGTTTTTTAGTGTTTAACTGTAGTTTTTATTATTCAATCAAGAGTTTGTTATTTTGAAATAGTGCTGGTATGTACTATTTACTCAGAAACAGAAAAGAGATGAAGATTTCTGTTTGTATGAGGAAAATGATTTTAGCAACCGTCACTAAAATCCATGGCTGTTCCACACAGGACTGTTGAGAGCAATTAACTTCAGTTGGGGGAACAGTGTGCAGTCTCTTGCTGCTTGAGGTATGACACATTCTAACAAGACGATGTAATGCTGGAAGCTGTCATTTTCCCTATGGGATCCGGTAAGCCATGTTTATTACGATCGTAAATAAGGGCTTCACAAGGGCTTATTAAAACTGTAGACTTTTTTTGGGCTAAATCGATTCATTATTAACACATATTTAGCCTTGAGGAATCATTTTATCTGGGTATTTTGATATAATAATATCGGCAGGCACTGGTTTAGACACCTTATTCTTTAGGGGCTTTCCCAAAGCATAAGCAGAGCCTCATTTTCGCGCCGGTGTTGCGCACTTGTTTTTGAGAGGCATGGCATGCAGTCGCATGTGAGAGGAGCTCTGATACTTAGAAAAGACTTTCTGAAGGCGTCATTTGGTATCGTATTCCCCTTTGGGCTTGGTTGGGTCTCAGCAAAGCAGATACCAGGGACTGTAAAGGGGTTAAAGTTCAAAACGGCTCCGGTTCCGTTATTTTAAGGGTTAAAGCTTCCAAATTTGGTGTGCAATACTTTTAAGGCTTTAAGACACTGTGGTGAAAATTTGGTGAATTTTGAACAATTCCTTCATGTTTTTCGCAATTGCAGTAATAAAGTGTGTTCAGTTTAAAATTTAAAGTGACAGTAACGGTTTTATTTTAAAACGTTTTTTGTACTTTGTTATCACGTTTATGCCTGTTTAACATGTCTGAACTACCAGATAGACTGTGTTCTGAATGTGGGGAAGCCAGAATTCCTATTCATTTAAATAAATGTGATTTATGTGATAATGACAATGATGCCCAAGATGATTCCTCAAGTGAGGGGAGTAAGCATGGTACTGCATCATTCCCTCCTTCGTCTACACGAGTCTTGCCCACTCAGGAGGCCCCTAGTACATCTAGCGCGCCAATACTCCTTACTATGCAACAATTAACGGCTGTAATGGATAATTCTGTCAAAAACATTTTAGCCAAAATGAACACTTATCAGCGTAAGCGCGGCTGCTCTGTTTTAGATACTGAAGAGCATGACGACGCTGATAATAATATTTCTGAAGGGCCCCTAACCCAGTCTGATGGGGCCAGGGAGGTTTTGTCTGAGGGAGAAATTACTGATTCAGGGAACATTTCTCAACAGGCTGAACCTGATGTGATTGCATTTAAATTTAAGTTGGAACATCTCCGCATTCTGCTTAAGGAGGTATTATCCACTCTGGATGATTGTGACAAGTTGGTCATCCCAGAGAAACTTTGTAAAATGGACAAGTTCCTAGAGGTGCCGGGGCTCCCAGAAGCTTTTCCTATACCCAAGCGGGTGGCGGACATTGTTAATAAAGAATGGGAAAGGCCCGGTATTCCTTTCGTCCCTCCCCCCATATTTAAAAAATTGTTTCCTATGGTCGACCCCAGAAAGGACTTATGGCAGACAGTCCCCAAGGTCGAGGGAGCGGTTTCCACTTTAAACAAACGCACCACTATACCCATAGAGGATAGTTGTGCTTTCAAAGATCCTATGGATAAAAAATTAGAAGGTTTGCTTAAAAAAATGTTTGTTCAGCAAGGTTACCTTCTACAACCAATTTCATGCATTGTCCCTGTCGCTACAGCCGCATGTTTCTGGTTCGATGATCTGATAAGAGCGGTCGATAGTGATTCTCCTCCTTTGGAGGAGATTATGGACAGAATCAATGCTCTCAAATTGGCTAATTCTTTCACCCTAGACGCCACTTTGCAATTGGCTAGGTTAGCGGCTAAGAATTCTGGGTTTGCTATTGTGGCGCGCAGAGCGCTTTGGTTGAAATCTTGATCGGCTGATGCGTCTTCCAAGAACAAGCTACTTAACATTCCTTTCAAGAGGAAAACGCTGTTTGGCCCTGACTTGAAAGAGATTATCTCTGATATCACTGGGGGTAAGGGCCACGCCCTTCCTCAGGATCGGCCTTTCAAGGCAAAAAATAAACCTAATTTTCGTCCCTTTCGTAGAAACGGACCAGCCCAAGGTGCTACGTCCTCTAAGCAAGAGGGTAATACTTCTCAAGCCAAGCCAGCTTGGAGACCAATGCAAGGCTGGAACAAGGGAAAGCAGGCCAAGAAACCTGCCACTGCTACCAAGACAGCATGAAATGTTGGCCACCGATCCGGGACCGGATCTGGTGGGGGGCAGACTCTCTCTCTTCGCTCAGGCTTGGGCAAGAGATGTTCTGGATCCTTGGGCGCTAGAAATAGTCTCCCAAGGTTATCTTCTGGAATTCAAGGGACTTCCCCCAAGGGGGAGGTTCCACAGGTCTCAGTTGTCTTCAGACCACATAAAAAGACAGGCATTCTTACATTGTGTAGAAGACCTGTTAAAAATGGGAGTGATTCATCCTGTTCCATTAAGAGAACAAGGGATGGGGTTCTACTCCAATCTGTTCATAGTTCCCAAAAAAGAGGGAACGTTCAGACCAATCTTAGATCTCAAGATCTTAAACAAGTTTCTCAAGGTTCCATCGTTCAAGATGGAAACCATTCGAACTATTCTTCCTTCCATCCAGGAAGGTCAATTCATGACCACGGTGGATTTAAAGGATGCGTATCTACATATTCCTATCCACAAGGAACATCATCGGTTCCTAAGGTTCGCATTCCTGGACAAACATTACCAGTTCGTGGCGCTTCCTTTCGGATTAGCCACTGCTCCAAGGATTTTCACAAAGGTACTAGGGTCCCTTCTAGCTGTGCTAAGACCAAGGGGCATTGCTGTAGTACCTTACTTGGACGACATTCTGATTCAAGCGTCGTCCCTTCCTCAAGCAAAGGCTCACACGGACATTGTCCTGGCCTTTCTCAGATCTCACGGATGGAAAGTGAACGTGGAAAAGAGTTCTCTATCCCCGTCAACAAGGGTTCCCTTCTTGGGAACAATAATAGACTCCTTAGAAATGAGGATTTTTCTGACAGAGGCCAGAAAAACAAAGCTTCTAGACTCTTGTCGGATACTTCATTCCGTTCCTCTTCCTTCCATAGCTCAGTGCATGGAAGTGATCGGGTTGATGGTAGCGGCAATGGACATAGTTCCTTTTGCGCGCATTCATCTAAGACCATTACAACTGTGCATGCTCAGTCAGTGGAATGGGGACTATACAGACTTGTCTCCGAAGATACAAGTAAATCAGAGGACCAGAGACTCACTCCGTTGGTGGCTGTCCCTGGACAACCTGTCACAAGGGATGACATTCCGCAGACCAGAGTGGGTCATTGTCACGACCGACGCCAGTCTGATGGGCTGGGGCGCGGTCTGGGGATCCCTGAAAGCTCAGGGTCTTTGGTCTCGGGAAGAATCTCTTCTACCGATAAATATTCTGGAACTGAGAGCGATATTCAATGCTCTCAAGGCTTGGCCTCAGCTAGCGAGGGCCAAGTTCATACGGTTTCAATCAGACAACATGACAACTGTTGCGTACATCAACCATCAGGGGGGAACAAGGAGTTCCCTAGCGATGGAAGAAGTGACCAAAATCATTCTATGGGCGGAGTCTCACTCCTGCCACCTGTCTGCTATCCACATCCCAGGAGTGGAAAATTGGGAAGCGGATTTTCTGAGTCGTCAGACATTGCATCCGGGGGAGTGGGAACTCCATCCGGAAATCTTTGCCCAAGTCACTCAGCTGTGGGGCATTCCAGACATGGATCTGATGGCCTCTCGTCAGAACTTCAAAGTTCCTTGCTACGGGTCCAGATCCAGGGATCCCAAGGCGGCTCTAGTGGATGCACTAGTAGCACCTTGGACCTTCAAACTAGCTTATGTGTTCCCGCCGTTTCCTCTCATCCCCAGGCTGGTAGCCAGGATCAATCAGGAGAGGGCGTCGGTGATCTTGATAGCTCCTGCGTGGCCACACAGGACTTGGTATGCAGATCTGGTGAATATGTCATCGGCTCCACCTTGGAAGCTACCTTTGAGACGAGACCTTCTTGTTCAGGGTCCGTTCGAACATCCGAATCTGGTTTCACTCCAGCTGACTGCTTGGAGATTGAACGCTTGATTTTATCGAAGCGAGGGTTCTCAGATTCTGTTATTGATACTCTTGTTCAGGCCAGAAAGCCTGTAACTAGAAAGATTTACCACAAAATTTGGAAAAAATATATCTGTTGGTGTGAATCTAAAGGATTCTCTTGGGACAAGGTTAAGATTCCTAGGATTCTATCCTTCCTTCAAGAAGGATTGGAAAAAGGATTATCTGCAAGTTCCCTGAAGGGACAGATTTCTGCCTTGTCGGTGTTACTTCACAAAAAACTGGCTGCTGTGCCAGATGTTCAAGCCTTTGTTCAGGCTCTGGTTAGAATTAAGCCTGTTTACAAACCTTTGACTCCTCCTTGGAGTCTCAATTTAGTTCTTTCAGTTCTTCAGGGGGTTCCGTTTGAACCCTTGCATTCCGTTGATATTTTTGGGAGAAAGGTTTTGCAAGCCGTGGTGCCTTCCATTTAGGTGACCTGATTTGCTCCCTCCCTTCATCCGTGTCCTAAAGCTTTGGTATTGGTTCCCACAAGTAAGGATGACGCCGTGGACCGGACACACCTATGTTGGAGAAAACAGAATTTATGTTTACCTGATAAATTACTTTCTCCAACGGTGTGTCCGGTCCACGGCCCGCCCTGGTTTTTTTAATCAGGTCTGATAATTTATTTTCTTTAACTACAGTCACCACGGTACCATATGGTTTCTCCTATGCAAATATTCCTCCTTAACGTCGGTCGAATGACTGGGGTAGGCGGAGCCTAGGAGGGATCATGTGACCAGCTTTGCTGGGCTCTTTGCCATTTCCTGTTGGGGAAGAGAATATCCCACAAGTAAGGATGACGCCGTGGACCGGACACACCGTTGGAGAAAGTAATTTATCAGGTAAACATAAATTCTGTTTTTTTGTGATTAAAAAGCAGGTACTGAGATACAACACTTCAGTCTAGATAGCAGGTGCTGTTAGAAGAGCAATTGTGAAAAGTTTCAATATGGTTAATTTCTTTTCAAGCAAAATTCCAGAAATTCACATGCAAAGATGACAAATACTAATTGGTACTAAAATGCAATTAGATACAATAAGCTTTTTAGATGCAAATGTATTTAATTATTACTGTACTTTTCTAATTACCACTCGCCTTCCTACTGATTATGGACATTTAATTTTTATGCTATTGGATTAAAAACATGTATTTTTTTATTTATTAGGGTCAGCAGTTCCCTGGTCTTCTTTCTGATAGCAGTTTATCTGGACAAAATGGTACAGGTTCTCAGCAGGTCATTCTAGTGAGTCATGCAGACCAATCCTCCTCCAACAGCAATGAGCTCAGTTACCAGGTAATATAATATTTTGTGCAGAATCTTTTTATGCTGTTTAGATTTTCTAAGTCATACATGTTTTATATTCTTTGCTGCATTTGGAAATTCAAGATAATTATGTTTTTCTAACACTTTTCTGCAATTTCAGTCCATCAGAAATTATAGTTAATTATAGTCAAAGTTCCTGCATGAACACCCCTTCAAATGGGCTTGGCACCCACCGCTGGGAGGTTGATTTCAGCAGCTGTTGTAACACTTCTATATTTTGTATAGTAACACTTTTCCAATGATATTCCAATGTATATTTTTATAGTAGCTTGTTTCATATTTTTCCCTTTTCTTATTCATCATTATTGACTCCTTGAAAACCATGTTCTGTCTTTTCCATCAGTGTTTATTGCTTTTTTTGGTGTTTTTGTGCAGGCTCAGTTGTTTCTAGGTTAAATACAAATAAGCCTCAAATCATATTTAAACTATGAAACTTTGCTGGACTAAATTATTATTATAACAGTTAAAGGGATATAAAAAAGCCTGGTTCATTGTATTAAACAAAGCACTAAACAAAGGGTTTATACTCAATATAAATCATTGCAATATGTATTATTCATCATTTTAAAATATTTTTTACCTTTTATCTCTTTAAAGTGATGGTAAATCCGAGTGTTTAAAAAATCCTAGGATTTACCATTACTAAAAATAAACTGTAGTTTCAGTTATCACTTATTAAAAAAAAGGCAGCTAAACTCACCCTGTCTGTGCCACGGCAGCTCGCTAAAGATAGAGACTCCGGCCACCCACTGCACAGTGCTCTTCTTTCACCTCTAAACCAAATAGCCTTGCATGTCATCTGACAGTGTTCTGTATGCTAGCACAGCAATTGGTTTACAGATGGAAATGTCACCTCATTGGTAAAGAGCGCTGTGCCGTGGGCGCCAGGAGGCTCTGACTTTAGCGAGCTGCCATGGCACAGACAGGGTGAGTTTAACACCCTTTTTTTAATAAGTGATAACTGAAACTACAGTTACTTTTACATTTAAACTGTATGTGTGCAGTGTCAATTACTTCCTGTAACAGCCCTACAAGGGGGCTGGAGTCTCTATATATTCAGTGAATGCTAGAGAGACAGGAAGTTAGTTTCTTGACCATGCTCAGAAGAAGCAGAATGCAACTTAAGTTCTCAGCATGCCTGGTCCTTTATTTATCTGCAGGCTAGCAGTGGCTACAATGAGAAAAGTGCTCACATTGCAAGAAAACAAGTTAAGTTGTTTTCTGGTGTTTTTTTACACAACCTGTTTCTTTTATGTGTACTTTGATTTAACATATATTTTTTACTGTAGCACTGTTTCATATCCCTTTTATTTAAATTAGTGCTTGGTCATTTAAAAATGTTAGCTATAAAATTACTTGAGATTATATGAAAATGTTAATTGCACACACATTAGACAGAAATTGTCAAAACTGAATCAATTACCTTTATATATAAATGTGTGTATATATATATATATATATATATTGAATCTATGAACGTTTGGGAGAACCCCAACAAAACCTTGAAATCATAAAATTATATTTGTTTTGGAGTGTAATGGCTAAGAAAAGGCATGGCAGCTTGCATGCAATGTTGTAACACAGGATTTTCAAATTACTGCAGTGGGAGCAATGCGTTTGTGCTTTTCCAGCAATGGTGTCAATAAATGCTCTCTAAAATGAGTATTCCAGAACAAAGCACAATCCCACCCATGTTATATTTAAAGCAAAGTAACTAGGTAGCTGCCTAAGGACATTTCACTTTCTTGGGCACCTGCTTAGTCAGTCGCATAATACAATTATGTATTAACTTTTCTTATCTCCCATTTTCTACACTGAGTGGGGTTATAGGTTCTTCTGATCTACTTGAGTATCCTGTGCACTGAGATACAGGGACAGATTTATATAAAATATAGTACTAGATTCAGTTGTGTGTATATGTCAGATTTAGTTCTGCTTTTCCTGGAAAGCAGAAAAGAACAAAAAGTTTTGAACCTCAACTGCAGGATTAAATTTAAATATTATGTGTGGATAGGCAAATATCAGATACAGTATATAACTAGGTCGCATCTGGTGTTAAACTGTATCAAGATATCTGTCTGGCATATGATATAGGTTAAGATTGAACAAGCATCTGAGCAACAAAAGTGTATAACTCTGCTCAGTGTTATTCAAATTACCAATGAGGAAAAAACAGTTGCAGGAAGGAAATGTGTACGTTTTACAACTAAAGCAATTGTATGAATAAAGTTCTTATTAAAAATTAAGCTTGATTGTTTGATTCCTAAGAGGTTAAATATCTAGTTTGATTATTAACAACTTTTAAGCACAAGAAAGTGGTTAAGAGACTTAGGCCTAGATTTGGAGTTCGGCGGTAAAAGGGCTGTTAACGCTCCGCGGGCTTTTTTCTGGCCGCACCATAAAATTAACTCTGGTATCGAGAGTTCAAACAAATGCTGCGTTAGGCTCCAAAAAAGGAGCGTAGAGCATTTTTACCGCAAAAGCAACTCTCGATACCAGAGTTGCTTACGGACGCGGCCGGCCTCAAAAACGTGCTCGTGCACGATTCCCCCATAGGAAACAATGGGGCTGTTTGAGCTGAAAAAAAACCTAACACCTGCAAAAAAGCAGCGTTCAGCTCCTAACGCAGCCCCATTCTTTGCTATGGGGAAACACTTCCTACGTCTGCACCTAACACTCTAACATGTACCCCGAGTCTAAACACCCCTAGCCTTACACTTATTAACCCCTAATCTGCCGCCTCCGCTATCGCTAACCCCTGCATATTATTATTAACCCCTAATCTGCCGCTCCGTAAACCGCCGCCACCTACGTTATCCCTATGTACCCCTAATCTGCTGCCCCTAACACCGCCGACCCCTATATTATATTTATTAACCCCTAACCTGCCCCCCACAACGTCGCCGACACCTGCCTACACTTATTAAACCCTAATCTGCCGAGCGGACCTGAGCGCTACTATAATAAAGTTATTAACCCCTAATCCGCCTCACTAACCCTATCATAAATAGTATTAACCCCTAATCTGCCCTCCCTAACATCGCCGACACCTAACTTCAATTATTAACCCCTAATCTTCCGATCGGAGCTCACCGCTATTCTAATAAATGGATTAACCCCTAAAGCTAAGTCTAACCCTAACACTAACACCCCCCTAAGTTAAATATAATATTTATCTAACGAAATAAATTAACTCTTATTAAATAACTTATTCCTATTTAAAGCTAAATACTTACCTGTAAAATAAATCCTAATATAGCTACAATATAAATTATAATTATATTATAGCTATTTTAGGATTAATATTTATTTTACAGGCAACTTTGTAATTATTTTAACCAGGTACAATAGCTATTAAATAGTTAAGAACTATTTAATAGTTACCTAGTTAAAATAATAACAAATTTACCTGTAAAATAAATCCTAACCTAAGTTATAATTAAACCTAACACTACCCTATCAATAAAATAATTAAATAAACTACCTACAATTACCTACAATTAACCTAACACTACACTATCAATAAATTAATTAAACACAATTCCTACAAATAAATACAATTAAATAAACTAGCTAAAGTACAAAAAATAAAAAAGAACTAAGTTACAGAAAATAAAAAAATATTTACAAACATAAGAAAAATATTACAACAATTTTAAACTAATTACACCTACTCTAAGCCCCCTAATAAAATAACAAAGCCCCCCAAAATAAAAAATTCCCTACCCTATTCTAAATTAAAAAAGTTACAAGCTCTTTTACCTTACCAGCCCTGAACAGGGCCCTTTGCGGGGCATGCCCCAAGAATTTCAGCTCTTTTGCCTGTAAAAAAAAACATACAATACCCCCCCCCCAACATTACAACCCACCACCCACATACCCCTAATCTAACCCAAACCCCCCTTAAATAAACCTAACACTAAGCCCCTGAAGATCTTCCTACCTTGTCTTCACCATCCAGGTATCACCGATCCGTCCTGGCTCCAAGATCTTCATCCAACCCAAGCGGGGGTTGGCGATCCATAATCCGGTCCAGAAGAGGCTCCAAAGTCTTCCTCCTATCCGGCAAGAAGAGGACATCCGGACCGGCAAACATCTTCTCCAAGCGGCATCTTCGATCTTCTTCCATCCGGAGCGAAGCGGCAGGATCCTGAAGACCTCCAGCGCGGAACATCCATCCGGACCGACGACTGAACGACGAATGACTGTTCCTTTAAGGGACGTCATCCAAGATGGCGTCCCTCGAATTCCGATTGGCTGATAGGATTCTATCAGCCAATCGGAATTAAGGTAGGAATTTTCTGATTGGCTGATGGAATCAGCCAATCAGAATCTAGTTCAATCCGATTGGCCGATCCAATCAGCCAATCAGATTGAGCTCGCATTCTATTGGCTGTTCCGATCAGCCAATAGAATGCGAGCTCAATCTGATTGGCTGATTGGATCGGCCAATTGGATTGAACTAGATTCTGATTGGCTGATTCCATCAGCCAATCAGAAAATTCCTACCTTAATTCCGATTGGCTGATAGAATCCTATCAGCCAATCGGAATTCGAGGGACGCCATCTTGGATGACGTCCCTTAAAGGAACAGTCATTCGTCGTTCAGTCGTCGGTCCGGATGGATGTTCCGCGCTGGAGGTCTTCAGGATCCTGCCGCTTCGCTCCGGATGGAAGAAGATCGAAGATGCCGCTTGGAGAAGATGTTTGCCGGTCCGGATGTCCTCTTCTTGCCGGATAGGAGGAAGACTTTGGAGCCTCTTCTGGACCGGATTATGGATCGCCAACCCCCGCTTGGGTTGGATGAAGATCTTGGAGCCAGGACGGATCGGTGATACCTGGATGGTGAAGACAAGGTAGGAAGATCTTCAGGGGCTTAGTGTTAGGTTTATTTAAGGGGGGTTTGGGTTAGATTAGGGGTATGTGGGTGGTGGGTTGTAATGTTGGGGGGGGGGTATTGTATGTTTTTTTTTACAGGCAAAAGAGCTGAAATTCTTGGGGCATGCCCCGCAAAGGGCCCTGTTCAGGGCTGGTAAGGTAAAAGAGCTTGTAACTTTTTTAATTTAGAATAGGGTAGGGAATTTTTTATTTTGGGGGGCTTTGTTATTTTATTAGGGGGCTTAGAGTAGGTGTAATTAGTTTAAAATTGTTGTAATATTTTTCTTATGTTTGTAAATATTTTTTTATTTTCTGTAACTTAGTTCTTTTTTATTTTTTGTACTTTAGCTAGTTTATTTAATTGTATTTATTTGTAGGAATTGTGTTTAATTAATTTATTGATAGTGTAGTGTTAGGTTAATTGTAGGTAATTGTAGGTAGTTTATTTAATTATTTTATTGATAGGGTAGTGTTAGGTTTAATTATAACTTAGGTTAGGATTTATTTTACAGGTAAATTTGTTATTATTTTAACTAGGTAACTATTAAATAGTTCTTAACTATTTAATAGCTATTGTACCTGGTTAAAATAATTACAAAGTTGCCTGTAAAATAAATATTAATCCTAAAATAGCTATAATATAATTATAATTTATATTGTAGCTATATTAGGATTTATTTTACAGGTAAGTATTTAGCTTTAAATAGGAATAAGTTATTTAATAAGAGTTAATTTATTTCGTTAGATAAATATTATATTTAACTTAGGGGGGTGTTAGTGTTAGGGTTAGATTTAGCTTTAGGGGTTAATACATTTATTAGAATAGCGGTGAGCTCCGGTCGGCAGATTAGGGGTTAATAATTGAAGTTAGGTGTCGGCGATGTTAGGGAGGGCAGATTAGGGGTTAATACTATTTATGATAGGGTTAGTGAGGCGGATTAGGGGTTAATACATTTATTATAGTAGCGCTCAGGTCCGCTCGGCAGATTAGGGGTTAATAAGTGTAGGCAGGTGTCGGCGACGTTGAGGGGGGCAGATTAGGGGTTAATAAATATAATATAGGGGTCGGCGATGTTAGGGCAGCAGATTAGGGGTACATAGGGATAACGTAGGTGGCGGCGATTTGCGGTCGGAAGATTAGGGGTTAATTATTTTAAGTAGCTGGCGGCGACGTTGTGGGGGGCAAGTTAGGGGTTAATAAATGTAATACAGGGGTCGGCGGGGTTAGGGGCAGCAGATTAGGGGTACATAAGTATAACGTAGGTGGCGGTCGGCAGATTAGGGGTTAAAAATTTTAATCGAGTGGCGGCGGTGTGGGGGGACCTCGGTTTAGGGGTACATAGGTAGTTTATGGGTGTTAGTGTACTTTAGGGTACAGTAGTTAAGAGCTTTATAAACCGGCGTTAGCCAGAAAGCTCTTAACTCCTGCTATTTTCAGGCGGCTGGAATCTTGTTGTTAGAGCTCTAACGCTCACTTCAGAAACGACTCTAAATACCAGCGTTAGAAAGATCCCATTGAAAATATATGCTACGCAAATGGCGTAGGGGGATCTGCGGTATGGAAAAGTCGCGGCTGAAAAGTGAGCGTTAGACCCTTTAATCACTGACTCCAAATACCAGCGGGCGGCCAAAACCAGCGTTAGGAGCCTCTAACGCTGGTTTTGACGGCTACCGCCGAACTCCAAATCTAGGCCTTAGCGTTTTAGCAGGCTGGTAAATATTGCAATGTTAATTGTTTTAGTAGTTTATGGTAACGTTACAGTTCGTACTTGCTGTTTAAGCTGATGGTAAGAAGGTGACTTCTAAATCTTACCAAGTTGAAATAGTAAGCAAGTCCGTTTGGTTGAAGGAGGTATTGGCTGCTAGCGTTGTTATCCGTTACCGGAGAAGGCTTTGCAGAGGTGAATCCGGAATTGCAGGGGTAAGTTACGCTGGCGTGTGACGTCACAGCCTCCTCGGACTGAGCAGTGAAAAATCTGTCAGGCGTAGCACCAGGTAAGGAGGGAGAGTTCCTTCACTAGATGTGTTGTGGCAGAGACAAAATTCCAAGCAACTAACAATAGGCTAGTTGATAATTTATACGGTGGGAGTGGGCGGAGTTATAATGTAGGTGCAAGGATATGAACTTCAAAGGATGAACAAAGAGTTAGGTCACCATAGAATCATGACAGGACCCCCCCCCCCCCCAAAAGATCAACTCCGGGGATCGGGTCCAGGATGATCCGGATGTCGCCGGTGAAACTGAGCAAGCAGGCGGGGAGCAGAGAGATTCAAAGCGGGTTCCCAAGAATCCTCAGAATCTGGATAACCCTTCCAATGAATCAAATACTGCAAGACACCCCTCACACAACGAGAGTCCAGAATCCTCTGTACCTCATATTCAGACTGAGGAATCGGGTTGGAAGGTAGATGAAGGTCTGTGACATCATGTTGACGTAGAGCCTGGTAAGGTTTGAGAAGTGACACATAAAAAGTAGGATGGGTCTTCATTGAAGGTGGCAAGGTGAGGGAAGGGACCAATAAACGTAGAAGATAATTTCTTGGTTGGGAAAGGCAAACGTAAATTACGTGTTGATAACCATACATAGTCTCCTACCTGATAAGTTGGGGAAGGGACCCTTTTTTATCATAATACAATTTATAACGGTCTTTTGCCAACTTTAAGTTTTGTGCCGTTAAAGAGAAGGAATCTGAGATGGTATTTATCACCTCATTGACTACAGGACAGGAGTTGTGGGACGATGTATCCCAATGAAATGATGTATGAAACCCATAATTAATGAAGAACGGGGTTGATTTTGTAGATGTGTGGTAGGAACTGTTGAAGGCAAACTCAGCAAAAGGTAACAGATCCACCCAATTATCCTGCCTAGCGGATATGTAACATCTGAGATATTGTTCGATCCATTGGTTAGTTCTTTCAGTCTGGCCATTCGTTTGTGGGTGGAAAGAAGTACTTAATCGCCTAGAGATTCCCAAAGCTTGGCATAGTTGTTTCCAAAATCTACAGGTAAATTGTGTACCCCTATCAGAGGTTATGGTGTTAGGTATACCATGTAGTTTGAAAACATGGTTTACTATAAGTGTTACGGTTTCTGAAGAAGTGGGTAATTTATGATGCGGTATGAAATGAGCCATTTTACTGAAAAGATCCACTACTACTAGAATTGTGTTGTTCTTTTTGGATAGGGGTAAGTCGACTATAAAATCCAGAGCTATGTCAGTCCATGGGCGATCTGGAGTTGGGAGTGGGATGAGTTCTCCTGTTGGTGAGGTTTGTAAGAGGTCTTGTTAATTCTGCAAAATTTCTTATAAATTTCCTGTAGAAATTAGCAAATCTCATGAACCGTTGTACATCTCTCTTTGTTTTGGGAATAGGCCAGTCTAAAATGGCTGTTACTTTATTATTTTCCATTCGAATACCTTCTGGAGAGATTTCATATCCAAGGAATTTGATATGTTTAGTATGGAAGATGCATTTCTCCAACTTAACATATAATGAATTTTCTCTAAGTCGTGTCAGGATGATCTTTACATGTTTTATGTGTTCCTCAATTGTTGAGGAATAAATGAGGATGTCATCTAAGTATATAACTACGAAGAGGTCCAATAAATCTTTGAAGATATCGTTTATAAAGTATTGGAAAGTTGCTGGAGCGTTACAAAGACCAAATGGCATGACGGTGTATTCATATAGGCCATAGCGGGTTCGGAATGCAGTCAGCCACTCATGTCCTGATTTTATTCGTACCAGGTTATATGATCCTCGAAGATCCAATTTTGTGTAATAAGTTGCACCTCTTAACCTGTCTATGAGTTGTGGAATCAAAGGTAGGGGGTATCAGTTTTTTATAGTACGTTTGTTTAATTCCCTATAATCAATTATAGGCCTAAGAGATTGATCTTTGTTGGTCACAAAGAATATTCCTGCCTTTCTGAAGATTTTCTTTTAGATAAGTTTTAAGATGTAATAACTCAGGTTCTGACAGAGGGAAAATATGACCATAAGGAATGTCCACTCCAGGCAAAAGGTCTATTGGACAGTCATAAACCCTGTGAGGGGGTAGAGTTTCTGATTCTTTTTTATTAAAGACATCTGAGTAGGGCCAATATTCTTTGGGTATAGTTTCAGGGTCTATAAGTAGTAACCGTTCATGAAACAAACAGGTATCCGTACAATGCTGGGAATTGAACTGTACGGTGACAGAAAGATCCTTTAGATAGGAAAATTGAATCTTTTTTTGAGAAAAGCTTATTTATGTTCAGGTAATCTACTTAGACCTGCTATCTCTTTGGCTGATGTTGCTACAGCTTCAACTTTCTGGTTGGAGGCTTTAGCGCAACAAGTGACAGATCATAATACTTATAGCATTGTTAAACTTCTTCAACACGCTAATAATTTTGTCTGTGATGCCATTTTTGATATCATTAGAGTTGATGTCCGGTATATGTCTTTAGCTATTTTAGCTAGACAAGCTTTATGGCTTAAATCCTGGAATGTAGATATGACTTCTAAGTCAACTTTGCTTTCTCTCTCTTTCCAAGGTAATAAGTTGTTTGGTTCTCAGTTGGATTCTATAATTTCAACTGTTACTGGAGGGAAGGGTGCCTTTTTGCCTCAGGTAAAAAAATCTAAAGGTAATTGCAGGGCTGCTAACCGTTTTCGTTCCTTTCGTCAGAATAAGGAGCAGAAGCCCGATCCTTCCCCTAAAGGAACAGTTTCCGGTTGGAAACCTAATCCAGTCTGGAATAAATCCAAGCCTTCCAGAAAGTCAAAATCAGCCCCTAAATCCGCATGAAGGTGCGGCCCTCATTCCAGCGCAGCTGGTAGGGGGCAGGTTATGATTTTTCAGAGATGTTTGGATCAATTCGGTTCACAATCTTTGGATTCAGAACATGGTTTCACAAGGGTACAGAATAGGTTTCAAAGTAAGACCGCCTGTGAGAAGATTCTTTCTCTCACGCATTCCAGTCAATCCAGTGAAGGCTCAGGCGTTTCTGAAATGTGTTTCAGACCTAGAGTTAGCTGGGGTAATTATACCAGTTCCAGTTCTGGAACAGGGTCTGGGGTTTTATTCAAATCTATTCATCGTACCAAAGAAAGAGAATTCTTTCAGACCGGTTCTGGATCTAAAAATATTGAATCGTTATGTAAGGATACCAACATTCAAAATGGTGACTATAAGAACTATTCTGCCTTTTGTTCAGCAAGGGCATTATATGTCTACAATAGACTTACAGGATGCATATCTGCATATTCCAATTCATCCAGATCACTATCAGTTTCTGAGATTCTCTTTTCTAGACAAGCATTACCAGTTTATTGCTCTTCCATTTGGTCTAGCAACAGCGCCAAGGATCTTTTCGAAAGGTTCTCGGTGCCCTTCTCTCTGTAATCAGAGAACAGGGTATTGCGGTATTTCCTTATTTGGACGATATCTTGGTACTTGCTCAGTCTTCACATTCTGCAGAATCTCATACGAATCAACTTGTGTTGTTTCTTCAAAGACATGGTTGGAGGATCAATTTACCAAAGAGTTCCTTGATTCCTCAGACAAGAGTAACCTTTTTAGGTTTCCAAATAGATTCAGTGTCCATGACTTTGTCTCTGACAGAAAAGAGACGTCTGAAATTGGTTTCAGCCTGTCGAAACCTTCAGTCTCAATTGTTCCCTTCGGTAGCATTATGCATGGAGATTTTAGGTCTCATGACTGCTGCATCGGACGCAATCCCTTTTGCTCGTTTTCACACAAGACCACTCCAGCTTTGTATGCTGAACCAGTGGTGCAGGGATTATACAAGGATATCACAAATAATATCCTTAAATCCCAATGTTCGATCATCTCTAACTTGGTGGATGGATCACCATCGTTTAATTCAAGGGGCCTCTTTTGTTCGTCCAACCTGGACTGTGATCTCAACAGATGCGAGTCTATCAGGTTGGGGAGCTGTATGGGGATCTCTGACAGCGCAAGGGTTTTGGGAATCTCAGGAGGCGAGATTACCAATCAACATTTTGGAACTCCGTGCGATTTTCAGAGCTCTTCAGTTTTGGCCTCTTCTAAAGAGAGAATCGTTTATTTGTTTTCAAATAGACAATGTCACGACCGTGGCATATATCAATCATCAAGGGGGGACTCACAGTCCTCAAGCTATGAAAGAAGTATCTCGGATACTTGTATGGGCGGAATCCCGCTCCTGTCTAATTTCTGCGGTTCACATCCCAGGTGTAGACAATTGGGAAGCGGATTATCTCAGTCGCTAGACGTTACATCCGGGCGAATGGTCTCTTCATCCAGAGGTTTTTCTTCAGATTGTTCGATTCTGGGGTCTTCCAGAAATAGATCTGATGGCCTCTCATCTGAACAAGAAACTTCCCAGGTATCTGTCCAGATCCCGGGATCCTCAGGCGGAAGCAGTGGATGCGTTGTCACTTCCTTGGAATTATTATCCTGCTTATATCTTTCCGCCTCTATTTCTTCTTCCAAAAGTAATCTCCAAAATTCTAATGGAGCGTTCATTTGTACTGCTGGTGGCTCCAGCATGGCCACACAGGTTTTGGTTTGCGGATCTCGTTCGGATGGCCAGTTGCCAACCTTGGACACTTCCATTAAGACCAGACCTTCTATCTCAAGGCCCATTTTTTCATCAGGATCTCAAATCATTAAATTTGAAGGTATGGAGTTTGAACGCTTGATCCTCAGTCATAGAGGTTTCTCTGACTCAGTGATTAACACTATGTTACAGGCTCGTAAATCCGTCTCTAGAAAGATTTATTATCGAGTTTGGAAGACTTACATCTCTTGGTGTTCTTCTCATAAATTCTCCTGGCATTCTTTCAGAATTCCTAGAATTTTACAATTTCTTCAGGATGGTTTGGATAAAGGTTTGTCTGCAAGTTCTTTGAAGGGACAAATCTCTGCTCTTTCTGTTCTTTTTCACAGAAAGATTGCTAATCTTCCTGATATTCATTGTTTTGTACAGGCTTTGTCTCATATCAAACCTGTCATTAAGTCGATCTCTCCTCCTTGGAGTCTTAATTTGGTTTTGAAAGCTTTGCAGGCTCCTCCGTTTGAGCCTATGCATTCTCTGGACATTAAATTACTTTCCTGGAAAGTATTGTTCCTTTTGGCTATTTCTTCTGCTAGAAGAGTTTCTGAGTTATCTGCTCTTTCTTGTGAATCTCCTTTTCTGAGTTTTCATCAGGATAAGGCGGTGTTACGGACTTCTTTTCAATTTTTACCTAAGGTTGTGAATTCTAACAACATTAGTAGAGAAATTGTTGTTCCTTCATTATGTCCTAATCCTAAGAATTCTAAGGAAAGATCGTTACATTCTTTGGATGTAGTTAGAGCTTTGAAATACTATGTTGAAGCTACTAAAGATTTAGGAAAGGTCAGAAGGTCTCCGCCATTTCTTTGGCGTCTTGGTTAAAGTCTTTGATTCATCATGCTTATGTAGAGTCGGGTAAATCCCGCCTCAAAGGATTACGGCTCATTCTACTAGGTCAGTTTCTACTTCCTGGGCTTTTTGGAATGAAGCTTCTGTTGATCAGATTTGCAAAGCAGCGACTTGGTCTTCTTTGCATACTTTTACTAAATTCTACCATTTTGATGTGTTTTCTTCTTCTGAAGCAGTTTTTGGTAGAAAACTGGGTTTGCCCTTGATCCGGGATCGGATCAAGTTGGGGGCAGACTTTCTCCGTTTTATCAAGCATGGATATAAGATGTCCCAGATCTCTGGGCTGTGGACATAGTTTCTCAGGGTTACAAAATAGAATTCAAAACTTTTCCTCCCAGGGGCAGGTTCCTCCTCTTAAGATTATCTGCAGACCAGATAAAAAGAGAGGCATTCTTGAATTGCATTTGGGACTTTTCTTCCCTGGGAATGATAGTTCCAGTAAGGGAACGGGGTCTGGGATTCAAATCTGTTCTTGGTTCCCAAAAAAGAGGGAACTTTTCATCCTATTCTAGACCTAAAGTGTCTCAACAAGTTTCTCAGGGTACCCTCCTTTAAAATGGAAACCATTCGTTCCATTCTTCCCTTGGTCCAAGAGGGTCAGTTCATGATGACCATATATGTGAAGGATGCGTATCTTCATGTTCCCATCCACAGGGATCATCACAAGTTCCTGAGATTCGCCTTTCTAGACAAACACTTTCAGTTTGTGGCTCTTCCGTTTGGCCTTGCCACAGCTCCCAGAATGTTTTCAAAGATTCTGGGGACCCTCTTGGCAGTGATCAGGTCTCGGGGAATTGCAGTGGTGCCCTACCTGGACGACATTTTGATTCAAGCGCCATTTTTAAAAAAGCAAACTCTCATACAGAGATCTTGTTGTCTTTTCAACGTTCCCACAGATGGAAAGTGAATCTGGGAAAGAGTTCCCTTGTTCCAGCTACAAGGGTAGTCTTCTTAGGGACCATAATAGATTCCCTATCGATAAAAATATTTCTGATGGAGGTCAGAAAATCCCAAATTCTTACCTCTTGCCTCTCTCTGCAGTCTACTGTTCGGCCATCAGTGGCTCAATGAATGGAGGTAATTGGTCTGATGATCGCTTCCATGGACATCATTCCCTTGTCTCGATTCCATTTAAGAGCTCTGCAGTTATGCATGCTTAGACAATGGAACAGAGACCATTCGGATCTGTCTCAGAGGATAGATCTAGATCAGTCAACAAGAGACTCTCTCCTGTGGTGGCTTTCTCAGGAGCATCTGTCTCAGGGCACATGCTTCCGGAGACGTTCCTGGGTGATTGTGGCCACGGATGCCAGCCTGCTAGGCAGGGGAGCAGTCTGGGACTCGTTAAAGGCGCAGGGACTTTGGACTCAGGAGGAGTCTGCTCTCCCCATAAACATCTTGGATTTGAGAGCGATTTACAATGCTCTGATGGCTTGGCCTCAGTTGTCCTTGGCCCGGTTTATCAGGTTCCAGTTGGACAACATCACCTCAGTGGCTTACATCAATCACCAGGAAGGAACTCGGAGTTCCTTAGCCATGAAGGAGGTGGCTGGGATTATTCAGTGGGCAGAAGTTCACAATTGTTGTCTATCTGCTATCCACATTCCAGGAGTGGACAACAGGGAAGCGGATTTCCTGAGCAGACAGACATTCCATCCAGAGGAGTGGGCTCTCCACCCGGAGGTGTTCTCCAGGTAACCCTCAATTGGGGGGTGCCAGAGTTGGATCTTATGGTGTCTCGGCAGAATGCCAAACTTCCAAGGTACGCTTCAAGGTCAAGAGATCCGCAGGCCACCCTGATATATGCTCTGGCAGTTCCTTGGGATTTCGGTCTAGCATACCTGTTTCCTCCGTTTGTGCTCCTTCCACGAGTCATTGCTCATATCAAACAGGAGAGAGCATCGGTAATTCTAATAGCTTCTGCATAGCCTCGCAGGATTTGGTATGCAGACCTAGTAAACATGTCATCTCTTCCGCCTTGGAGGTTGCCTCTGAGGAAGGACCTTCTAACTCAGGGTCCATTCCTTCATCCAAATCTCGTTATTCTGAAGCTGACTGCTTGGACATTGTACGCTTAGTTCTGTCTAAGCTTGGTTTTTCTGAGTCGGTCATTGAGACCATGATTCAGACTCACAAGCCTATTACTAGAAGATTTACCATAAGGTATGGTGTAAATACCTTTATTTGTGTGAATCCAAAGTCTACTCTTGGAGTAGGGTCAGGATTCCTAGAATTGTGTGTCTTTTCTCCAGGAAGGTCTGGAGAAGGGATTGTCGGTCAGTTCTCTGAAGGGTCAGATTTCTGCTTTATCTATTTTGTTACACAAGCGTATGGCGGACGTGCCAAATGTTCAATCTTTTTGTCAGGCCCTGGTCAGAATCAGGCCTGTGTTTAAGTCTGTTGCTCCTCCTTGGAGTCTTAACCTTGTTCTTAAAGTTTTGCAGCAGGCTCAGTTTGAGCCATTGCATTCCATAGATATTAAGTTGTTATCTTGGAAGGTTTTGTTTCTTATTGCTATCTCTTCTGCTTGGAGAGTCTCGTAACTCTTGACTTTGCAATGTGATTCGCCTTACCTTATCTTTCATGCTGATAAGGCGGTTCTTCTTACTAAGTTGGGTTTTCTTCCTAAAGTGGTTTCGGATAGAAATATTAATCAGGAAATTGTTGTTCCTTCTCTATGTCCTAATCCTCCTTCTTTTAAGGAACACATGTTGCACAACTTGGACGTTGTGTGTGTTCTAAAATTATACCTACAGGCGACTAAGGATTTTCACCAGTCCTCTGCCCTGTTTGTTTGTTTGTTTGTTTCTCTGGAAAGTGTAAAGGTCAGAAGGCTACTGCTACTTCTCTTTCCCTCTGGTTGAGAAGTATAATTTATTTTGCTTATGAGACTGCTGGTCAGCAGCCTCCTGAGAGAATTACGGCTCATTCCACGAAGGCTGTCTCCTCTTCTTGGGCTTTCAAAAATGAAGCATCTGTGGAATAGATTTGCAAGGCTGCAACTTGGTCCTCTCTGCATACTTTTTAAAAATATTACAAATTTTATACTTTTACCTCGGCTGAGGCTTCTTTTGGGAGAAAGGTTCTTCAAGTGGGGGTGTCTTCTGTTTAGGTCTGCATGTCTTGTTTTTCCCTCCCTAGTCATCTGTGTCCTCTAGCTTGAGTATTGGTTCCCACCAGTAATTGATGATGTCGTGGACTCTCTATATCTTAGTAAAGAAAACAAAATGTATGCTTACCTGATAAATTTATTTCCGGATATGGAGAGTCCACGACCCTACCCTTAAATTTAAGACAGTTATTTTTTACTAAACCTCAGGCACCTCTACACCTTTGTATTATTTTTTTTCCTTTAGGTCGAATGACTGGGGATTATGGGTAGGGGGGTGACACTTAACAGCTTTGCTGTGGTGCTCTTTGCCTCCTCCTGCTGGCCAGGAGTGATATTCCCACTAGTAATTAATGATGTTGTGGACTCTCCATATCTGAAAAGAAGTACATTTATCAGGTAAGCATACATTTAGTTTTTATCTACAACTTTATATAGATGTACAAATTGCCTTACTAAAAACTGTGTTATCCAAAAAATTGCAGCATTTGTCTGTAGACTTTTTTTAATTACTGGACAATGTTTTTTCCACTTTCCTGCACCGGCAGTACAGTTATTATAAGTAAAAGTCATTGTTTCATTGAAGGCAGGTTAGCTAGTCATCAGGTGTATTCTGGTAATCCTTACACTTTCTTTGTTCAGCTCTTCATCCTTCCAAGATAATAATAAGAAAATATGGAAAAGTTGAATGGAATTTAAACAATAAATTTGTTGTAGTGGTTCACTGTAGTGTTATTATTATACAAGTTATTTATAAAGCACCACCATTTTCTGCAGCACATTATATATATGTAGGGTTATGAGAGTGCTTGAGCTGAATCCTGCTGCTGAGCACAGTGATTTTTTATATTCACGTTTAAACAATTATGATATAGGGTGAAAGGCACTCAAGCTTATACTCTTAGAGACGAGCAGGAGACCAAGGTTAGGAAAGCTTGGCTGATAGGGGTCAGAAGGAAAGTCAGTGTAAACAATTATTTTTAAAAAAAAGCATGAGAAAGAGAGTGAGGAGAAGAGTAGAGCTGTTTAAACAAAAAATAAATAAAAATGTGTCTGAATATGGACAGCGTGCAAGCAAGGAGTAGGATTGAGCTACGTGAGTGAGAACAGGGCTGTCAATAATGTTCTTGTAGTGACCTTGGTTGCTTGAACAGCTGATGGCAGTTACAGGATTAAAATATAAGAGAGTAACAGTTTAGTAGGGTGAGTGCTGGGAAGTGTGTATGAAGAGCATTTTAAGATTAATATTAGTATTTTTTTATATTTTTTTTTGGATTAGGGCACATCGCTAAGAAGGCACTCGGTAAATTTTTCAAACTAGGTTGTCTAACCTGATTACAGGGAAACATATTGAAAGTGCCTTTTTCTGACCTTCACTACCCAAGATTGTATCATGTTTATCTGGGAACCATTGAGGGTTTTTCTCTTGTAAGGTGTATCCAGTCCACGCATCATCCATTACTTGTGGGATATTCTCATTCCCAACAGGAAGTTGCAAGAGGACACCCACAGCAGAGCTGTCTATATAGCTCCTCCCCTAACTGCCATACCCAGTCATTCTCTTGCAACTCTCAACAAGCATGGGGGTAGTAAGAGAGAAAGTGGTGAAATGTAGCTGTTATTTTGCTTCAATCAAAAGTTTATTATTTTTAAATGGTACCAGAGTTGTACTATTTTGTTCCAGGCAGAAAAATAGAAGAATCTGCCTGTGATTTCTATGATCTTAGCAGGTTGTAACTAAGATCCATTGCTGTTCTCACACATGACTGAAGAGAGAGATAACTTCAGCGGGGGAATGGCGTGTAGGTTATCCTGCTATGAGGTATGTGCAGTTACGTTTTTTTCTAGAAGATGTGAAATGCTAGAAAATGCTGCTGATACCAAATTTATGTAAGGTAAGCCTGAGTACAGTGATTTAATAGAGACTGGTATCATGCTTACTTTCTGAGGTAATACTCTTTTATATTTACAATATAAAACGTTTGCTGGCATGTTTAAACGTTTTTATATATTCTTTGGTGATAAAACTTTATTGGGGCCTAGTTTTTTCCAGATGGCTGGCTTAAATTTGCCTAGAAACAGTTTCCTGAGGCCTTCCACTGTGTTACTATGAGTGGGAGGGGCCTAATTTAGCGCTTTTTTGCGCAGTAACTTTTACAGACTGAGACATCCAGCTTCCTCCAGGAGTCCCCTGAATGCTATAGGACATCTCTAGAGGGCTCTTAGGCTTTCCAAAATCATTTGTTGGGGAAGGTAGGCCCACAGCAAGGCTGTGGCAGTTTGGTGTGACTGTTAAAAAACGTCTATATCGTTTTTTTGATCCGTTTTTTTAACTAAGGGGTTAATCATCCATTTGCAAGTGGGTGCAATGCTCTGTTAGCTTATTATACACACTGTAAAAATTTTGTTTGATTTACTGCCTTTTTTCACTGTTTTTCAAATTCTGACAAAATTTGTTTCTCTTAAAGGCACAGTACCGTTTCTTATATTTGCTTGTTAACTTGATTTAAAGTGTTTTCCAAGCTTGCTAGTCTCATTGCTAGTCTGTACAAACATGTCTGACATAGAGGAAACTCCTTGTTCATTATGTTTAAAAGCCATGGTGGAACCCCCTCTTAGAATGTGTACCAAATGTACTGATTTCTCTTTAAGCAATAAAGATCATATTCTGTCTTTAAAAAATTTATCACCAGAGGAATCTGACGAGGGGGAAGTTATGCCGACTAACTCTTCCCATGTGTCAGATCCTTTGACTCCCGCTCAAGGGACTCACGCTTAAATGGCCCCAAGTTTATCTAGGGCGCCCATAGCGTTTACTTTACAAGACATAGCGGCAGTCATGGATAATACACTGTCAGCGGTATTAGCCAAACTACCTGAATTTAGAGGAAAGTGAGATAGCTCTGGAGTTAGACGAAATACAGAGCATACTGACGCTTTAAGAGCTATGTCTGATACTGCCTCACAATATGCAGAAGCTGAAGAAGGAGAGCTTCTTTCTGTGGGTAATGTTTCTGACTTAGGGAAGATGATGCAACCTGATTCTGATATCTCTACATTTAAATTTAAGCTTGAACACCTCCGCGTGTTATTTAGGGAGGTTTTAGCTGCTCTGAATGACTGTGATACAATTGCAGTGCCAGAGAAATTGTGTAGACTGGATAAATACTATGCAGTGCCGGTGTGCACTGATGTTTTTCCAATACCTAAAATGTTTACAGAAATTATTACTAAGGAATGGGATAGACCAGGTGTGCCGTTCTCTCCCCCTCCTATTTTTAGAAAAATGTTTCCAATAGACGCCACCACACGGGACTTATGGCAGACAGTTCCTAAGGTGGAGGGAGCAGTTTCTAGTCTAGCAAAGCGTACTACTATCCCTGTCGAGGACAGTTGTGCTTTCTTAGATCCAATGGATAAAAAGTTAGAGGGTTACCTTAAGAAAATGTTTATTCAACAAGGTTTTATCCTACAGCCCCTTGCATGCATTGCTCCTGTCACTGCTGCTGCGGCGTTCTGGTTTGAGTCTCTGGAAGAGGCTTTACAGGTAGCGACTCCATTGGATGACATACTTGACAAGCTTAGAGCACTTAAGCTAGCCAATTCTTTTGTTTCTGATGCCATTGTTCACTTGACTAAACTAACGGCTAAGAATTCTGGTTTTGCTATCCAGGCGCGCAGAGCGCTATGGCTTAAATCATGGTCAGCTGACGTTACTTCTAAGTCTAAGCTGCTTAACATTCCCTTCAAGGGGCAGACCCTATTCGGGCCTGGTTTGTAGGAGATTATTGCTGATATCACTGGAGGAAAAGGTCATGCCCTTCCTCAGGATAGGTCCAAATCAAGGGCCAAACAGTCTAATTTTCGTGCCTTTCGAAACTTCAAGGCAAGTGCGGCATCAACTTCCTCTAATGCAAATCAAGAGGGAACTTTTGCTCAGTCCAAGACGGTCTGGAGACCTAACCAGACCTGGAACAAAGGTAAGCAGGCTAAAAAGGATTCTGCTGCCTCTAAGACAGCATGAAGGAACCGCCCCCTATCCGGTAACGGATCTAGTAGGGGGCAGACTTTCGCTCTTCACCCAGGCGTGGGCAAGAGATGTCCATGATCCCTGGGCGTTGGAAATTATATCCCAGGGATATCTTCTGGACTTCAAGGCTTCCCCCCCAAAAGGGAGATTTCACCTTTCACAATTATCTGCAAACCAGATAAAGAGAGAGGCATTCTTACACTGTGTACAAGACCTCCTAGTTATGGGAGTGATCCATCCAGTTCCAAAGGAGGAACAGGGACAGGGATTTTACTCAAATCTGTTAGTGGTTCCCAAAAAAGAGGGAACCTTCAGACCAATTTTGGATCTAAAGATCTTAAACAAATTCCTCAGAGTTCCATCATTCAAGATGGAGGAGACTATTCGTACCATCCTACCTATGATCCAGGAGGGTCAATACATGACTACAGTGGATTTAAAGGATGCTTATCTTCACATTCCGATACACAAAGATCATCATCGGTTTCTCAGGTTTGCCTTCCTAGACAGGCATTACCAGTTTGTAGCTCTTCCCTTTGGGTTAGCTACAGCCCCAATAATTTTTACGAAAGTTCTGGGGTCGCTTCTGGCGGTTCTAAGACACGGGGCATAGCAGTGGCCCCTTATTTAGACGACATCCTGATTCAGGCGTCAAACTTCCAAATTGCCAAGTCTCATACGGACATAGTGTTGGCATTTCTGAGGTCGCATGGGTGGAAGGTGAATGAGGAAAAGAGTTCTCTATCCCCCCTCACAAGAGTTTCCTTCCTAGGGACTCTGATAGATTCTGTAGAAATGAAAATTTACCTGACGGAGTCCAGGTTATCAAAACTTCTAAATTCCTGCCGTGTTCTTTATTCCATTCCTCGCCCTTCGGTGGCTCAGTGCATGGAAGTAATCAGCTTAAAGGGACAGTATACACTCATTTTCATATAACTGCATGTAATAGACACTACTATAAAGAATAAGATGCACAGATACCAATATAAAAATCCTGTATAAAACTGTTTAAAAACTTACTTAGAAGCTTTCAGTTTAGCTTTGTTGAAAAGGTAGCTGGAAAGCCCACTGCAAGTGGGAAATAAGACACTTCTCCCCCATCCCCCTTCTTTTGCATATGAAAAGACCCTTTACACAGGAGCAAACAGGATACAAACAGGAGCAAGCTGGAGAAGGTATACATCAGTACTCACATAAAACTTTGGGGCTTGGTTAGGAGTCTGAAAATCTGAGCAATGTTATTTAAAAATAAGCAAAACTAAACTTTTTTTTTTTTTTAAAACTTCATGGGCTATATAAATAGATCATCTACAAAACATTTATGCAAAGAAAAAATGAGTGTATAATGTCCCTTTAATGGTAGCGGCAATGGACATAGTGCCGTTTGCACGCCTACATCTCAGACCGCTGCAACTCTGCATACTCAGTCAGTGGAATGGGGATTACACAGATTTGTCCCCTCTACTAAATCTAAATCAAGAGACCAGGGATTCTCTTCTCTGGTAACTATCTCGGGTCCATCTGTCCAAAGGTATGACCTTTCGCAGGCCAGATTGGACAATTGTAACGACAGATGCCAGCCTTCTAGGTTGGGGTGCAGTCTGGAACTCCCTGTGAAGGCTCAGGGATCGTGGACTCAGGAGGACTCACTCCTCCTTCCAATAAATATTCTGGAACTGAGAGCGATATTCAATGCTCTTCAGGCTTGGCCTCAGCTAGCAACTCTGAGGTTCATCAGATTTCAGTCGGACAACATCACGACTGTGGCTTACATCAACCATCAAGGGGGAACAAGGAGTTCCCTAGCGATGTTAGAAGTCTCAAAGATAATTCGCTGGGCAGAGATTCACTCTTGCCACCTATCAGCTATCCATATCCCAGGTGTAGAGAACTGGGAGGCGGATTTTCTAAGTCAACAGACTTTTTTCCGGGGGAGTGGGAGCTCCATCCGGAGGTGGTTGCTTATGTGTTTCCACCGTTTCCTCTGCTCCCTCGTCTGATTGCCAAGATCAAGCAGGAGAGAGCATCAGTGATCTTGATAGCGCCTGCATGGCCACGCAGGACCTGGTATGCAGATCTAGTGGACATGTCATCCTTTCCACCTTGGACTCTGCCGTTAAGACAAGACCTTCTACTACAAGGTCCTTTCAATCATCCAAATCTAATTTCTCTGAGACTGACTGCCTGGAGATTGAACGCTTGATGCCATTGATACCTTAATACAGGCACGAAAGCCTGTCACCAGGAAAATTTACCATAAAATATGGCGTAAATATCTTTATTGGTGTGAATCCAAGGGTTACTCATGGAGTAAGGTCAGGATTCCCAGGATATTTTCCTTTCTCCAAGAAGGTTTGGAAAAAGGATTGTCAGCTAGTTCCTTAAAGGGACAGATTTCTGCCCTGTCTATTCTTTTGCACAAGCGTCTGGCAGATGTTCCAGACGTTCAGGCATTTTGTCAGGCTTTAGTTAGAATCAAGCCTGTGTTTAAACATGTTGCTCCGCCATGGAGCTTAAATCTGGTTCTTAAGGTTCTTCAAGGAGTTCTGTTTGAACCTCTTCATTCCATAGATATCAAACTTTTATCTTGGAAAGTTCTGTTTTTGGTAGCTATTTCCTCGGCTCGTAGAGTCTCTGAGTTATCTGCTTTACAATGTGATTCTCCTTATCTGATCTTCCATGCGGATAAGGTAGTCCTGCGTACCAAACCTGGGTTTTTACCTAAGGTGGTATCTAATAAGAATATCAATCAAGAGATTGTTGTTCCATCTTTGTGTCCTAAATCCTTCTTCATAGAAGGAACATCTATTACACAATCTGGACGTGGCTTTAAAGCTTTACTTACAAGCTACTAAATATTTTCGTCAAACATCTGCTTTGTTTGTTGTCTACTCTGTACAGAGGAGAGGTCAAAAGGCTTCGGCAACCTCTCTTTCTTTTTGGCTAAGAAGCATAATCCGCTTAGCCTATGAGACTGCTGGCCAGCAGCCTCCAGAAAGGATTACAGCTCATTCTACTAGAGCTGTTTATTCCACATGGGCCTTCAAAAATGAAGCTTCTGTTGAACAGATTTGCAAGGCGGCGACTTGTTCTTCGCTTCATACTTTTTTAAAATTCTACAAATTTGATACTTTTGCTTCTTTGGAGGCTATTTTGGGGAGAAAGGTTTTACAGGCAGTGGTACCTTCCGTTTAAGTACCTGCCTTGTCCCTCCCTTCATCCGTGTACTTTAGCTTTGGTATTGGTATCCCACAAGTAATGGATGATCCGTGGACTGGATACACCTTACAAGAGAAAACATAATTTATGCTTACCTGATAAATTTATTTCTCTTGTGGTGTATCCAGTCCACGGCCCGCCCTGTCATTTTAAGGCAGGTATTTTTTAATTTTAAACTACAGTCACCACTGCACCCTATGGTTTCTCCTTTCTCTGCTTGTTTTCGGTCGAATGACTGGATATGGCAGTTAGGGGAGGAGCTATATAGACAGCTCTGCTGTGGGTGTCCTCTTGCAACTTCCTGTTGGGAATGAGAATATCCCACAAGTAATGGATGATCCGTGGAATGGATACACCACAAGAGAAATAAATTTATCAGGTAAGCATAAATTATGTTTTTTATCACTTTCACTAAAACTATAAATGTATCACAAAATGATTGTCTTGGGTTGCCATGTACCTTTTTCAGAGAGGAATTGCCTGATATTTCGGGACTGGACTGACCATAATAGGCGTGATCAGACTGATATACTACAGGAAAGTTCTTCTCTGTGAAAAACATTACTGGGATAAAAAGAAGCTACACCCAGGTTGTAAATTGCTATAGAACAAGTTAAAAAGTTATTGAGCTGCTTGTTCATTACTGAAAGTGCGCTCCTTTCTGAGCGTATTATCACACTGAGGAGCCTATTTGCTCAACCACTTTTTTTATTCATGCAAAGAACGTGCACCTCTTCTCTACAGTTAGTTCATACCTATAGATAGATATTTCTAGGCCTAGGTATCATGCCTCAAGAGTTATTGCAGCATTTTCTTATGGTTAGTAACGGTTTAAAATTTGAGATTCTTGGGGGAACTTCTGGTAGTGGCCATCATTCATATTGGTGAATGAATTACAAGTGGATTGCTAAAAAAATGTAATATTCAGTGGCCTCTAAATGGAAAATAGTTGACAACAAGGGCCTGTTTCTCTTGTTAAGTGTATTCAGTCCACGGGTCATCCATTACTTATGGGATATATTCCCTTCCCAACAGGAAGTTGCAAGAGGATCACCCAAGCAGAGCTGCTATATAGCTCCTCCCCTCACATGTCATATCCAGTCATTCTCTTGCAACTCAACTAGATAGGACGTTGTGAGAGGTCTGTGGTGTTTTTTATACTTAGTTGATTTCTTCAATCAAAAGTTTGTTATTTTAAATGGCACCGGAGCGTGCTGTTTGTTCTCAGGCAGTATTTGGAAGAAGAATCTGCCTGCGTTTTCTATGATCTTAGCAGAAGTAACTAAGATCCACTGGTTGTTCTCGCACATTCTGAGCAGTGGGGTAACTTTCAGAAAGGGAATAGCGTGTGGGGAATCCTGCAAACAAGGTATGTGCAGTAAATTATTTTTCTAAGGTATGGAATTGACTAAGAAAATACTGCTGATACCGATGTAATGTAAGTACAGCCTTAAATGCAGTAGCGACTGGTATCAGGCTGATGAATGTATGTACAATAAGTAATTTTCTAAGGAATGGAATTGACTAAGAAAATACTGTTAATACTGAGGTAATGTATGAGCCTTAACTGCAGTAGAAGCAACTGGTAGCAGGCTTATGAATAACACTACCTAACTTTTAAAGTGCGTGTTTAAAACGTTTACTGGCATGTTATTCAGTTTTTTTTTGTGAGGTACTTTGGTGATAAATCTTTTGGGGCATGATTTTCCACATGGCTGACGTTTATTTCTACATAGAAACGATTAACTGAGGTTTCCCACTGTTGTAATATGAGTGGGAGGGGCCTATTTTAGAGCTTTTTTTGCGCAGTAAAAATTCAGTTACAGTCTTCCTGCTTCTTCCTCCTTGATCCAGGACGTCTCTAGAGAGCTCAGGGGTCTTCAAAATTCATTTTGAGGGAGGTAATCAGTCACAGCAGACCTGTGACAGTGTGTTTGACTGTGATAAAAACGTTAATTGTTAAATTGATTATCCGTTTTTGGGTATTAAGGGGTTAATCATCCATTTGCTAGTGGGTGCAATGCTTTGCTAACTTAATACATTTACTGTGACAATTTGGTTGCTATAACTGATTTGGTTCATTGTTATTTCAACTGTGATGATTTTTTGTGCTTCTTAAAGGCGCAGTAGCATTTTTTATATTGCTTGTAAACTTATTTGAAAGGATTTTCCAAGCTTGCTAGTCTCATTGCTAGTCTGTTTAAACATGTCTGACACAGATGAATCTGTTTGTTCACTATGTTTGAAGGCCAATGTGGAGCCCCACAGAAATATGTGTACTAAATGTATTGATGTCACTTTGAATAAAAGTCAAATTTTATCTGTAAAGAAATTATCACCAGACAACGAGGGGGAAGTTATGCCGACTAACTCTCCTCACGTGTCAGTACCTTCGCCTCCCGCTCAGGAGGCGCGTGATATTGTGGCGCCAAGTACATCAGAGAGGCCCATACAAATCACTTTGCAAGACATGGCTGCTGTTATGACAGAGGTATTATCTAAATTGCCTGAATTAAGAGGCAAGCGCGATAGCTCTGGGTTAAGGACAGAGCGCGCTGATGATGTGAGAGCCATGTCCGATACTGCGTCACAATTTGCAGAACATGAGGACGGAGAGCTTCATTCTGTGGGTGACGGATCTGATCCAGGGAGACCGGATTCAGAGATTTCTAATTTTAAATTTAGGCTTGAGAACCTCCGTGTATTGCTAGGGGAGGTATTAGCGGCTCTGAATGATTGTAACACGGTTGCAATTCCAGAGAAAATATGTAGGTTGGATAGATACTTTGCGGTACCGGTGTGTACTGACGTTTTTCCTATACCTAAAAGGCTTACAGAAATTATTAGCAAGGAGTGGGATAGACCCGGTGTGCCCTTTTCCCCTCCTACGATATTTAGAAAATTTTTTCCAATAGACGCCACCACACAAGACTTAGGGCAGACAGTCCCTAAGGTGGAGGGAGCAGTTTCTACTTTAGCTAAACATACCACTATCCCGGTGGAGGATAGTTGTGCTTTTTCGGATCCAATGGATAAAAAATTAGAAGGTTGCCTTAAGAAAATGTTTGTTCAACAGGGTTTTATCTTACAGCCCCTTGCATGCATTGCGCCTGTCACTGCTGCTGCGGCATTCTGGTTTGAGTCTCTGGAAGAGGCCATTCGCACAGCTCCATTGGATGAGATTATGGACAAGCTTAAAGCACTTAAGCTAGCTAATGCATTTGTTTCTGATGCCGTTGTACATTTAACCAAACTAACGGCTAAGAACTCCGGATTCGCCATCCAGGCGCGCAGGGCGCTATGGCTTAAATCCTGGTAAGCTGACGTGACTTCTAAATCTAAATTAATATTCCTTTCAAAGGGCAGACCTTATTCGGGCCCGGCTTGAAAGAAATTATTGCTGACATTACTGGGGGTAAGGGTCATACTCTTCCTCAGGACAGGGACAAATCAAAGGCCAAACAGTCTAATTTTCGTGCCTTTCGTAACTTCAAGGCAGGAGCAGCATCAACTTCCTCCGCTCAAAAACAGGAAGGACCTGTTGCTCGTTACAGACAGGGCTGGAAAGCTAACCAGCCCTGGAACAAGGGCAAGCAGGCCAGAAAGCCTACTTCTGCCCCTAAGACAGCATGAAGAGAGGGCCCCCGATCCGGAAACGGATCTAGTGGGGGGCAGACTATCTCTCTTCGCCCAGGCTTGGGCAAGAGATGTCCAGGATCCCTGGGCGTTGGAGATCATATCTCAGGGATATCTTCTGGACTTCAAAGCTTCTCCTCCACAAGGGAGATTTCATCTTTCAAGGTTATCAGCAAACCAAATAAAGAAAGAGGCATTTCTACGCTGTGTGCAAGACCTCTTAGTAATGGGAGTGATCCACCCAGTTCCGCGGACGGAACAAGGGCAAGGGTTTTACTCAAATCTGTTTGTGGTTCCCAAGAAAGAGGGAACCTTCAGACCAATCTTGGACCTAAAAATCTTAAACAAATTCCTAAGAGTTCCATCATTCAAAATGGAAACTATTCGAACCATCCTACCCATGATCCAAGAGGGTCAATACATGACCACAGTAGACTTAAAGGATGCCTACCTTCATATACCGATTCACAAAGATCATTATCGGTACCTAAGATTTGCCTTTCTAAACAGGCATTACCAGTTTGTAGCTCTTCCCTTTGGGTTAGCTACGGCCCCGAGAATTTTTACAAAGGTTCTGGGCTCACTCCTAGCGGTGCTAAGACCGCGAGGCATAGCGGTGGCGCCGTACCTAGACGACATTCTGATACAAGCGTCAAGTTTTCAAATTGCCAAGTCTCATACAGAGATAGTTCTGGCATTTCTGAGGTCGCATGGGTGGAAGGTGAACGTGGAAAAGAGTTCTCTATTACCACTCACAAGAGTCTCCTTCCTAGGGACTCTGATAGATTCTGTAGAAATGAAAATTTACCTGACGGAGGCCAGGTTATCAAAACTCTTAAATACTTGCCGTGTCCTTCATTCCATTCCACGCCCGTCAGTAGCTCAGTGCATGGAAGTAATCGGCTTAATAGTAGCGGCAATGGACATAGTACCATTTGCGCGCCTGCATCTCAGACCCCTGCAATTATGCATGCTAAGTCAGTGGAATGGGGATTACTCAGATTTGTCCCCTCTACTAAATCTGGATCAAG
The DNA here is from genome assembly GCF_027579735.1 of Bombina bombina. NCBI lineage: Eukaryota > Metazoa > Chordata > Amphibia > Anura > Bombinatoridae > Bombina > Bombina bombina. Next base: position 766,773,588 of record NC_069503.1, on the reverse strand, counting down.
AGACCAGAGATTCTCTTCTCTGGTGGCTTTCTCGGGTCCATCTGTCCAAGGGGATGACCTTTCGCAGGCCAGATTGGACAATAGTAACAACAGATGCCAGCCTTCTAGGTTGGGGCACAGTCTGGAACTCCCTGAAGGCTCAGGGATTATGGACTCAGGAGGGGAAACTCCTCCCAATAAATATTCTGGAGTTGAGAGCAATATTCAATGCTCTTCTAGCTTGGCCTCAGTTAGCAACACTGAGGTTCATCAGATTTCAGTCGGACAACATCACGACTGTGGCTTACATCAACCATCAAGGGGGAACCAGGAGTTCCCTAGCGATGTTGGAAGTCTCAAAGATAATTCGCTGGGCAGAGTCTCACTCTTGCCACCTGTCAGCGATCTACATCCCAGGCGTGGAGAACTGGGAGGCGGATTTTCTAAGTCGCCAGACTTTTCATCCGGGGGAGTGGGAACTTCATCCGGAGGTCTTCGCTCAACTGATTCATCGTTGGGCAAACCAGATCTGGATCTCATGGCGTCTCGCCAGAACGCCAAGCTTCCTTGTTACGGATCCAGGTCCAGGGACCCGGGAGCGGCGCTGATAGATGCTCTGACAGCCCCTTGGGTCTTCAACATGGCTTATGTGTTTCCACCATTTCCGATGCTACCTCGACTGATTGCCAAGTTCAAACAGGAGAGAGCATCGGTGATTCTGATAGCGCCTGCGTGGCCACGCAGGACCTGGTATGCAGACCTAGTGGACATGTCGTCCTGTCCACCATGGTCTCTACCTCTGAGGCAGGACCTTCTAATAAAAGGTCCTTTCAAACATCCAAATCTAATTTCTCTGAGGCTGACTGCATGGAGATCGAACGCTTGATCCTATCAAAGCGTGGCTTCTCGGAGTCAGTTATTGATACCTTAATACAGGCACGGAAGCCTGTTACCAGAAAAATTTACCATAAGATATGGCGTAAATGTTTATATTGGTGCGAATCCAAGGGTTACTCATGGAGTAAGGTTAGGATTCCTAGGATATTGTCCTTTCTACAAGAGGGTTTAGAAAGGGCTTATCTGCTAGTTCGTTAAAGGGACAGATTTCTGCTCTGTCTATTCTCTTACACAAATGTCTGGCAGAAGTTCCAGACGTCCAGGCTTTTTGTCAGGCTTTGGCTAGGATTAAGCCTGTGTTTAAGACTGTTGCTCCTCTGTGGAGCTTAAACTTGGTTCTTAAAGTTCTTCAAGGGGTTCCGTTTGAACCCCTTCATTCCATTGATATTGAGCTTTTATCTTGGAAAGTTCTGTTTTTGATGGCTATTTCCTCGGCTCGAAGAGTCTCTGAGTTATCAGCCTTACATTGTGATTCTCCTTATCTGATTTTCCATTCAGACAAGGAAGTTCTGCGTACTAAACCTGGGTTTTTACCTAATGTAGTTTCTAACAGGAATATCAATCAGGAAATTGTTGTTCCATCATTATGTCCTAATCCTTCTTCAAAGAAGGAACGACTTTTGCATAATCTGGACGTAGTCCGTGCCCTGAAGTTCTATTTACAGGCAACTAAAGATTTTCGTAAAACTTCTTCCCTGTTTGTCGTGTACTCTGGTCAGAGGAGAGGTCAAAAAGCTTCAGCAACCTCTCTCTCCTTCTGGCTTCGTAGCATAATACGTTTAGCCTATGAGACTGCTGGACAGCAGCCCCCTGAAAGAATTACAGCTCATTCCACTAGAGCTGTGGCTTCCACCTGGGCCTTTAAGAATGAGGCCTCTGTTGAACAGATTTGCAAGGCTGCAACTGGTCTTCGCTTCACACTTTTTCAAAATTTTACAAATTTGACACTTTTGCTTCTTCGGAGGCTGTTTTTGGGAGAAAGGTTCTACAGGCAGTGGTTCCTTCCGTTTAAGTTCCTGCCTTGTCCCTCCCATCATCCGTGTACTTTGGCTTTGGTATTGGTATCCCATAAGTAATGGATGACCCATGGACTGAATACACTTAACAAGAGAAAACATAATTTATGCTTACCTGATAAATTTATTTCTCTTGTAGTGTATTCAGTCCACGGCCCGCCCTGTCTTTTTAAGGCAGATCTAAATTTTAATTAAAACTCCAGTCACCACTGCACCCTATGGTTTCTCCTTTCTTGTCTTGTTTCGGTCGAATGACTGGATATGACATGTGAGGGGAGGAGCTATATAGCAGCTCTGCTTGGGTGATCCTCTTGCAACTTCCTGTTGGGAAGGGAATATATCCCATAAGTAATGGATGACCCGTGGACTGAATACACTACAAGAGAAATAAATTTATCAGGTAAGCATAAATTATTTTTTTTGCTGATTAACAGGTCTCAATGGCGTATTTTGTACTTTTAAGTATTAATTTCTTGGGGGGGGGGTTTGCACATCCAGTGTACTTAAAGGGACACCGTACCCAACATTTTTCTTTCGTGATTCAGATTGAGCATGAAATTTTAAGCAACTTTTTAATTTACTCCTATTATCAAATTGTCTTCATTCTCTTGGTATCTTTATTTGAAATGCAAGAATGTAAGTTTAAATGCCGGCCCATTTTTGGTGAACAACCTGGGTTGTCCTTGCTGATTGGTGGATAAATTCATCCACCAATAAAAAAAGTGCTGTCCAGAGTACTGAAACCAAAAAAAAAGCTTAGATGCCTTCTTTTTCAAATAATGATAGCAAGAGAACGAAGAAAAATTGATAATAGGAGTAAATTAGAAAGTTGCTTAAAATTTCATGCTCAATCTGAATCACGAAAGAAATATTTTGGGTACAGTGTCCCTTTAAAGAACGATTAACACAGCATAGTAAATACAATTTATTCCTGTGTAATTTACCTACAAATTGTATGTTTTTTTTATAAAATGAGGTACATGTTAAGCTACTTTTTTCACTCATATATTTTTCACAGGGTCCAAAAGTGGTCCTTTTCTGTCTCCCCTTGAGTTCCCCTTTACTTTGATATCTTAAACCATGTGGGGCCCATAGTTTTCATCAGAGGCATGCTGTTTGTCTGAGGTTCGCCTTAGTAACAGGATTTAGTTCTTCATGATAATTCATGTCACATTGCCATATGTTTAAAGATAATAAGCACCACGTCTAAATATGTTAGCATTATACTCTTACTTTTTTCTAATAATTATCGGCTAGATTACGAGTTGTGCGTTAGGCTGAAAAAGCAGGGTTAACAGGTCCTAACGCTGCTTTTTCACTACCGCTGGCATTACGAGTCTTGCAGGTTTAGGGGCACCGCACACTTCTTTGGCCTTACCGCAAAACGACTTACGTAAACTTTGTAAAGTCTTTTTTCTATGGGACTTCCATAGCGCTGGTATTACGAGTCTGTCCTGGGAGGCCAAAAGTGAGCGGTACACCCTCTACCTCCAAGATCCCTAACGCATTTTAAAGTCAGTAGTTAAGAGTTTTATGGTACAACGCCGTAACATAAAACTCATAACTAAAGTGCTAAAAAGTACACTAACACTCATAAACTACCTATTAACCCCTAAACCGAGGCCCTCCCGCATCACAAACACTAAAATTACATTTGTAACCCCTAATCTGCCGCTCCGGACATCGCCGCCACTATAATAAACATATTAACCCCTAAACCGCCACATTCCCGCCTCACAAACACTAGTTAAATATTATTAACCCCTAATCTGCTGTCCCTAACATCGCCACCACCTACATTATACTTATTATTCCCTAATCTGTCTCTCCGGACATCGCCGCCATCTACATTATACTTATAAACCCCTAATCTGCCGCCCCCAACGTCGCCGCCACTATTCTAAATTTATTAACCCCTAAACCTAAGTCTAACCCTAACAACCCCTAACTTAAATAAATCTAAATAAAATTACTATCATTACCTAACTAATTCCTATTTAAAACTAAATACTTACCTATAAAATAAACCCTAAACTAGCTACAATATAACTAATAGTTACATTGTAGCTAGCTTAGGGTTTATTTTTATTTTACAGGCAAGTTTGTATTTATTTTAACTTGGTACAATAGTTATTAAATAATTATTTACTATGTAATAACTACCTAGCTAAAATAAATACAAAAGTACCTGTAAAATAAAACATAACCTAAGTTAGAATAACACCTAACACTACACTACAATTAAATAAATTAACTAAATTAAAAACAATTAAATAAATTAAATTAAATTCGCTAAATTACAAAATAAAACACTAAATTACAGAAAATAAAAAACAAATTACAGATCTTTAAACTAATTACACCTAATCTAATAGCCCTATCAAAATAAAAAAAGCCCCCCCAAAATAAAAAAAAACCCTAGCCTAAACGAAACTATCAATAGCCATTAAAAGGGCCTTTTGTGGGACATTGCCCCAAAGTAATCAGCTCTTTTACCTGTAAAAAAAAAAATACAAACACCCCCCAACAGTAAAACCCACCCAATACACCCTTAAAAAAACCTAACACTAACCCACACAACAAACCCCTCAAATAAAAAGCTAACTAAAAAAACCTAAGCTCCCCATTGCCCTGAAAAGGGCATTTGGATGGGCATTGCCCTTAAAAGGGCAGTTAGCTCTTGCGGCCCAAATCCCTAATCTAAAAATAAAACCCACCCAATACACCCTTAAAAAAACCTAACACTAACCCCCTGAAGATCTACTTTGAAGACCGGACATCCATCCTCAAGGAAGCGGCAGAAGTTTTCATCCAACCGGGCCGAAGTCCTCAACGAAGCTGGGAGAAGTCTTCATCCAAGCCGTGCGATGTGGTCCCCCAGACGGGCAGAAGTCTTCATCCAGACAGCATCTTCTTTCTTCATCCATCCAACGCGGAGCGGCTCCATCTTCAAGACATCCGACGCGGAGCATCATCTTCTTCCAACGACTACCCGACGAATGAAGGTTCCTTTAAGTGACGTCATACAAGATGGCGTCCGATAGATTCCGATTGGCTGATAGAAATCAGCCAATCGGAATTAAGGTAGAAAAAGTCCTATTGGCTGATGCAATCAGCCAATAGGATTGAACTTGCATTCTATTGACTGATTGGAACAGACAATAGAATGCGAGCTCAATCCTATTGGCTGATTGGATCAGCCAATAGGATTGAACTTCAATCCTATTGGCTGATTGCATCAGCCAATAGGATTTTTTCTACCTTAATTCCAATTGGCTGATAGAATTCTATCAGCCAATCGGAATCTAAGGGACGCCTTCTTGTATGACGTCACTTAAAGGAACCTTCATTTGTCGGGTAGTCGTCGGAAGAAGAGGATGCTCCGCGGCGGATGTCTAGAAGATGGAGCCACTCCGCGTCGGATGGATGAAGATAGAAGATGCCGTCTTGATGAAGACTTCTGCCCGTCTGGAGGATCACTTCACCCGGCTTGGCTGAAGACTTCTCCCGGCTTCGTTGAGGACTTCAGCCCGGTTGGATGGAGACTTCTGCCGCTTCCTTGAGGATGGATGTCCGGTCTTCAGAACAGTAAGTCGATCTTCAGGGGGTTAGTGTTAGGTTTTTTTAAGGGTGTATTGGGTGGGTTTTATTTTTAGGTTAGGGTTTGGGCCTGCAATAGAGCTAACTGCCCTTTTAAGGGCAATGCCCATCCAAATGCCCTTTTCAGGGCAATGGGGAGCTTAGGTTTTTTTTAGTTAGTATTTTATTTGGGGGGTTGGTTGTGTGGGTGGTGGGTTTTACTGTTGGGGGAGTTGGTTGTATTTTTTTTTACAGGTATAAGAGCTGATTACTTTGGGGCAATGCCCCGCAAAAGGCCCTTTTAAGAGCTATTGGTAGTTTAGGCTAGGGTTTTTTTTTTTATTTTGGGGGGGCTTTTTTATTTTGATAGGGCTACTAGATTAGGTGTAATTAGTTTAAATATCTTGTAATTTGTTTATTATTTTCTGTAATTTAGTGTTTGTTTGTTTTTTGTACTTTAGCTAATTTAATTTATTTAATTGTTTTTAATTTAGTAAGTTTTATTTTACAGGTACTTTTGTATTTATTTTAGCTAGGTAGTTATTAAATAGTTAATAACTATTTAATAACTATTGTACCTAGTTAAAATAAATACAAACTTGCCTGTAAAATAAAAATAAACCCTAAGATAGCTACAATGTAACTATTCGTTATATTGTAGCTAGCTTAGGGTTTATTGTATAGGTAAGTATTTAGTTTTAAATAGGAATTATTTAGGTAATAATATTAATGTTTATTTAGATTTATTGTAATTATATTTAAGTTAGGGGGTGTTAGGGTTAGGTTTAGACTTAGGTTTAAGGGTTAATACATTTTGTATAGTGGCGGCGACGTTGGGGGCGGCAGATTAGGGGTCAATAAGTGTAGGTAGGTTGCAGCGACATTGGGGGCGGCAGATTAGGGGTTAATAAATATAATGTAGGTGTCGGCGATGTTGGGGGCAGCAGATTAGGGGTTAATTCATATAATGTAGGTGGCGGCGGTGTCCAGAGTGGCAGATTAGGGGTTAATAAGTATAATGAAGGTATCGGCGATGTTGGGGTGGCAAATTAGGGGTGTTTAGACTCAGGGTTCATGTTAGGGTGTTAGATGTAAACATACATTTTATTTCCCCATAGGGGTGTTAGACTTTTTCTCAGCCGGCTCTCCCCGTTGATTCCTATGGGGAAATCGTGCACGAGCACGTGCGACCAGCTCACCACTGACTTAAGCAGCGCTGGTATTGGAGTGCGGTAAGGAGCACAATTTTGCTCAAAGCTCACTTCTTGCCTTTTAATGCCGGGTATGTAAAAACCTGTATTACCAGCACTGCTGGTAAGTGAGCGGTGAGAGAAAACTGCTCATTAGCACCGCATAGCTCCTAACGCAAAACTCGTAATCTGGCCGAATATTTCCTACTAGATATATCTTATTATGCCTTTACAAGAGTGTACACTGGTTTAAGGTCTCCATAACTGAGAGTATATGTTTATGGTTTTATGCCTTCTTTATACCATTGTATCTTAGTCTGTTTCTTGAGTCCAAAAGTGGCCCTGTTTCATTATTCTCCCCTGACATTCCCCCTGAAATTAATGTCTGTGTACAGTGGTCCATGAGAGGCTACTATTTATCATTTGGGGCAAGTGTTATTGCTGAACCTACAGAAAACAACTGGGGATAATTAATATAGATTCCCTATATAAAAATATAAATCTGAGGTTTACTAGCTGCATCCAGCGCTACGGAATTTGGCGGTGCTATACAAATAAATGATGATAATAATAGGTTCAGAGAGTTATAGGCTTTGTATTCACTATAGGAATGACCCTGATGTGTTTTCTTTTCAGATTTCTATACATATTTCTACTACTACCTTATTTTTATTGTAAAAATGTTTATGTAAAATGATTATACCATAATGTGTATATCTACAATTGTATACTGTTTCATATTGTATACCTCAATTTAAAAAAACAACAACTTGAGATTCCTGTGCTGATAGATTAAAATAAGGGCAACAATGCCAACATCTTAAATATGTCGGACAGTCCATTTTATTATCTAGTGCTCTGGCTAGCACTAAGTAGAATATTGTGCACCTTTTTTATCTGTAATAACTTCATTGTTTATAGGTTTCTGATGAGGCTTCTCTTGAAAAGACCGATCACACTGATAAAGATGACCAAATTCATCAGTGTTTTGAGTGTAATCATTACTTCGGTTCAGCTTCCATATTAGCAGATCACAACAAAGAAGTTCATGGAAAAGAGAGAATACATGTTTGCCATCTGTGTAATAAAGCCTTTAAAAGAGCATCTCATCTGAAGGTAGTTCACATACATATATACTTGATCTCATAAACCATTGCAAATTTACCACTTTTTAGTAGATGCCTTTATTGTATCACTCTTGCAGGAACATATGCTGACACATCAGCCTGGTCCTTCACGAAGTTCTCAGATGCCCAAATTGTGTATATGTGTAACCTGTGACAAAGCTTTTGCCAAGCCCAGTCAGCTGGAAAGACACAAGCGAATTCACACAGGTAATTGGTGTATAATTAATAGAACAACTGGGGGTTTTTTTTGTTTGTTTGTTTTGTGTGCATTTGTTGCCATTGAAATTATTTATACTAGAGTATTCTGTTTATATTATCATTGTTTCAGTGATAGTATTTACTGTGCATGGAAACATATGTGCAAATTTCACATGCACCTGTATTCAAACATGAATTTTCACTTCTATTCCCCTTCAAAGAAACACAGTGTATACCTATATGAGTCTGTGATTGGTTGATGGCTGTTACATGATACAGGGGGGGGGGGGCACTAAATAAAAACAAAAAAATAAAATTTATCAGAAAAACATCTACTACTTATTTTAAATTCAGAGCAAGTGCCATAGTAGTTTTATTGTGCAATTGTTCATTCTACTTTATTTAATGGTCCTTTAAAGTGAAGGTAAATGAATGAAAGCCCGTTTTTGAAAAAAAAAACAATAAAAACAGGGGCGCTTCCCCCACCCGGAGGTCCTCTCTTCACACGTTATCAATGACTAATCCAACTTCCTCCAATCACGGTTTTCCCCCCAGGGTAGTCATGGGCCTCTAGTTATCAAGCCGTCAACCACAAATACGCTGGAATTCCGCAGCGTATTTGTGGCGAGGCTGATTCGCTGTAGTTATCATACCCTACAGACCGGCAAAAGTAGAATCTAGTGACGTAAGCTACGATCCGCCGGTCTCAGTCTGACATTGATCGATTCTTACGTCACTCCAGATGTGCCGAACGCAAGTTCGGCACAATCTGACTACTTTTGCTAGTTATCAAAGAACTAGCAGGTACGCTCAGCACTTTTCCGGCCCAGCGTACCTGGTTTTCAATACGCCGCCCTGGAGGCGGTGGATCCCATAGGAATCAATGGGAGTCTGACAGCAGCGAGAGCTCATGTTCGCTGCTGCCCGATATCCCATTGATTCCTATGGGAACGTCTGCACCTAACATGTACCCCGAGTCTAAACACCCCTAATCTGTCCCCCCTACACCGCCGCCGCCTACATTATACTTATTAACCCCTAAACCGCCACTCACGGACCACGCCGCAACTAAATAAACCCCCGGACCCCGCCGCAACTATAATAAATATATTAACCCCTAAACCGCCGCTCCCGGACCCCGCCGCCACCTACATAATGCAAAACAGAAAGAGAAGCAGTCTGCCAGGAACGAACAGCAGCATCAATAGCTTGTTCTATGGCCCAGTTACCACCTGGAAGTAGCTTCTTTCTGCCCAATTGTGCTTTTCACAGAGGAAAACTTTCCTGTAGTATATCAGTCTAGTCCCGCCGACAAGGTCAGTCCAGCCCCGAAATACCAGGCAATTCTCCTCTGAACAAGGAAAAGGCAACCCCAGACGATCGTTTCGGCCTTCTGTGGGCCTCGTCAGTGAGGTGCAGCCATATTCCTCTAAGCACATTGGGCAAGGAGTCCACGTCTGGTTTCCCCCATCACCCATAGGGAGACTATCCTCAGGGTCATATTAACATATGCAAAACAGAAAGAGAAGCAGTCTGCCAGGAACGAACAGCAGCATCAATAGCTTGTTCTATGGCCCGGTTACCACCTGGAAGTAGCTTCTTTCTGCCCAATTGTGCTTTTCACAGAGGAAAACTTTCCTGTAGTATATCAGTCTGATCCCGCCGACAAGGTCAGTCCAGCCCCGAAATACCAGGCAATTCTCCTCTGAACAAGGAAAAGGCAACCCCAGACGATCGTGATGGGGGAAACCAGATGTGGACTCCTTGCCCAGTGTGCTTAGAGGAATGTGGCTGCACCTCACTGACGAGGCCCATAGGAGGCCGAAACGATCGTCTGGGGTTGTCATGTTCCTTGTTCAGAGGAGAATTGCCTGGTATTTTGGGGCTGGACTGACCTTACTTGGCAGGATCAGATTGATATACTTCAGGAAAGTTTTCTTCTGTGAAAAGCACACTGGTCTAAAAGAGGCTGCTTCCGGGTGGTAAATCGCCATAGAACAAGCCACTGAGCTGTTGTTCGTTCCTGGCAGAGCATTCTCTCTTTGTATGCAAATTATTATGACCCTGGGGAAGTCTCCCTATGGGTGATGGGGGAAATCAGACATGGACTCCTTGCCCAGTGTTCTTAGAGGAATGTGGCTGCACCTCACTGACGAGGCCCATAGGAGGCCGAAATGATCGTCTGGGGTTGTCATGTTCCTTGTTCAGAGGAGAATTGCCTGGTATTTTGGGGCTGGACTGACCTTACTTGGCAGGATCAGATTGATATACTTCAGGAAAGTTTTCTTCTGTGAAAAGCACACTGGTCTAAAAGAGGCTGCTTCCGGGTGGTAAATCGCCATAGAACAAGCCACTGAGCTGTTGTTCGTTCCTGGCAGAGCATTCTCTCTTTGTATGCAAATTATTATGACCCTGGGGAAGTCTCCCTATGGGTGATGGGGGAAATCAGACATGGACTCCTTGTCCAGTGTTCTTAGAGGAATGTGGCTGCACCTCACTGACGAGTAAATACAAAAAGTGTGATAAATCAGCAGCGCCTAAAAACAACAAAAATCAAATATGTTCCCTTAAACATATATAAAACAAATGTGAGCGAATGATTATGTGTAAATAATCATATGCAAGTGCAAAAACACAACAATAAATGTCCCACACACTGAGTGGTGTGAGATAAACTCATATACAAAAATGTCAATCAAACCGATATCAGGTGTGTGACCCCAAAAGTCCAAAGTTGAAATATTGATGGTATGGCAGCAAAAGACTTCTTCCAAAAGTTGAAGGCAATTAAAACGTGGCAAATCTGTATAGAATACAATAAAGAAGAAGGCGCCAACATAGTGTGAATCTGTATTAAAAGTTGTTCACTCCCCACACATAAATGGTACTTACGAGAAGTAAAGCACTTGAGAAGTGCTACAACGACTTTCTGGAGCATTAACAGCTGTCCAGGTAGCTGGTCTCTCGTCCTCAAAGTGTGCTCCTAGTACTGTGTACGGTCTGCAGCCATTTGCAGCTTGAACCCTTTCACCTGCTCCTTTCTCTCACTGTGTTTGTAATATGAGAGATGCCCAAACCAGGTGGGCTGGTGGCTATGATCGGATTTCAAGTGTTTGTTAAAATAACGATTCCTAAAACATATATCACTCTGCCGTGATCAGATATGGTTAAAAACAAATGTTTATTTCATAAACATATATCACAACGCGTTTCCCGGTCTACCTTGACCGCTTCCTCAGGTGAATAAACCATATCTAAACTGCACAGCTTATATTAGCTTAACTCGGCGTTCAAGCCGAATTAAAGCGCATGCGTGAAGGAGTATACAATCCCCATAGTAAACAGGGGTGTGTATTACCATCAGAACGATTGGTCATCTGAATGAAATATCAGACCAACCACAGGGTACTGTGGTGACACACCTCTAACGTGTGTGTAAGTGTATATCCACTAATTTCTGATGTGCAGGTTGCTGCAAATAGCGTAATATCATTTAAAAAACAGGTGGCTATTAGCTATTCCATGATAATATACATAAAGTTACCAAAAGTGGCTATTTATGTCATAGCGTTACAAGGGTATTGATGCGTGCGTTCTAGCATCTAATAGGGATAATACTCCTTCATGCATTTACAAAAATTACTGTACTATATATCAGAGACAATGATTCTTGGTCTAAAATATACAAAATCTAATGCTGTATAAAAATATATATAAATGTATATAAAAATAAAAAATAATATAATAATATAATAATAAAAATAAAATATTACCCCTAATAACAAAGATAACAGATGCGAATACTCCTATACATAATGTATATACCTAAAAATAATGATGTTGCTCATTATATATAAAAATATATTAGTCTATGTGTACTGTTGTTAATACAGATTACATCATGTAATACAGCTGTCCCCCTCAAATTCTCTCTCTGGGGTTTCGTAGTGAGATCTATAATTGTTGGTGGTATATTATAATGTATCTGAACAGAGTCTATTCAGTGGAAAACTAATACTAGGGAATGATTACTGATAATAAGAAAAACTATTAACTCATAACTAAATAGAGCTATGACCTAGTTAAATGCCGCCATATCAAGATTCTCATTCAGACCATATGGATTTAATGTTTTTAATTTCCAAATCCAATACGTCTCTCTTTGTCTTAAGTCCGTTAATCTATTTCTACCCCATTTGGATGAGATTTGTTCAATAGGAAAAATACTATACAGATCTGTCTGCCCATCATGACAACAAACTCCATGTCTAGAGACACTATGTTTAATACACGATTTTTTCACATTTCTCATGTGTTCACCCCATCTTTTTTTCAGGGGTCTAGATGTTCTCCCTATATACTGTAAGCCACACTTACATTCCAGTAAGTATATTACGAAAGAGGAATCACATGAAAAATAAGTCTTTATCTCAAATTCTTCTTTCGTAGAAAAAGACCTGAACTTATACTTATCTCCCTTTGTAAAATCACAGAGCCCACAGTTAGCTCTATTACATTTATAGAACCCTTTCTTATTAGACAGCCAATTCTTTGTCTTATGTTCACCATTTTTTCCAAATTTCTTCATCACTATTTTGCTAGGGGCAAGTTTATTTTTTAAAGTAGGTGCTCTTTTAAACGTGCATATGGGGTTTTCATCTAAAATGTTCCTTAATACCGGATCATTCAATAGAATGTTCCAATGCTTCCGAACAATTCTCTTAATTTTATCATGGTTTGAGGTATATTTAGTTATAAATCTCAGATTGTTATTTTTATTCACTTTGTTCTTATTCGTGTCTATCTCATCTAGATTTTTACGTTCTAAGTTTTCCTTCTCTTTTGTAGTTTTGAAGAATTCAGATCTATCTTTATTTCTAGCCTTTAAATAGCTCTCCTCTATTAGGTCCCCAGGATAATTCCTTTCAAAGAATCTCTTTTTTAGGATACCTGCTTGTTCGTCATATAGAGTTAAATTAGTACAATTTCTACGAATTCTAGAAAACTGATTGTATGGAATATTTCTCTTCCATGCCTTATAATGATTGCTTTTATAATTCAAGTAACTATTTGTATCCACTGTTTTAAAGTGGGTTTTGGTCACTATATGACCTACTTGGTCCCAATATAGTACCAAGTCCAAAAATTCAATACGATCTATATTAATATTATGAGTAAACTTAAGTCCCATGTTGTTTTCATTCAATGATTTAATAAAGTCTAGGGCCTTATCCTCTGAACCTTCCCAAATAAAAATAAGGTCATCTATAAAACGGCCATAGAACACCAGATTCACCCCCAGAGGGGCACTATATATGTATCTTTCTTCAAACACCCCCATAAATAAATTTGCAAAGCTGGGGGCAAATCTGGTGCCCATGGCCGTTCCTTTGATCTGTAAAAAAAATTGTTCCTGATAAACAAAATAATTATGTTTCAACACAAATGAAATTGCTTCTAACAAAAATAATCTCTGTTTATTGGGTAAAAATTGATCTCTTTTCAAAAAAACATCTACAGCATCTATACCTAGATGGTGCTCTATATTTGAATAGAGGGCTGTCACGTCACAAGTGAACCAGATAAGTTTGCGTCCTGCCTTTTCTATTTTTGATAACTTAGCTATTAGGTCTGGGGTGTCTTTGATATATGACGGAAGCCCCTTCACTATTTTCTTTAAGAATTGATCAATATATTCAGATAAGTTGCATGTCAGACTCCCTATGCCCGAAATAATGGGCCTGCCCGGTGGATTATTGGTACACTTATGTATTTTCGGGAGGTGATAGTAATATGCTAGATTGGGTGACATAGGGACCAGATATTCTTTCTCCTTTTTTGTTAAGATCCCCTCTAGAAACCCTTTATCTACCATTTTAATTAACTGAATCATATAAGTTTTAGTAGGATTAAATGTGAGTTTTTTATAATAATTTTGATCTAAAAGGATCCTATTAGCTTCCTGTAAATAATCTGACATATTTTGCAAAACCACCCCTCCTCCTTTGTCCGCCTGCCTAATCACCAAGTTGTCTTTTTTGGCTAATCTTGACAAGGCTTTAATCTCATATAAATTCAGATTGGAGTTCCCCACTTTCTTCTCTAGTGCACTGAACTCCTCTAAAACGAGATTTTGAAATAGAGAGATATATGGACTGTTAACTGGCAGGTTAAAATTAGATCTTAACATTAAATTTGAATGGATATAGTCATCAAATAATGCATTACATAACTCTTCTGGTTCATGATATACTATACTATTGGTTGGTCTTTCTGGCATATCATCAGTAATGATAGCCAATTGTGTTGTATTGTTGATTTTTTTATCACAAAAGTACTTTTGCATAGACAGTTTTCTTACAAACCGATTGTATAGTATATCATGAACCAGAAGAGTTATGTAATGCATTATTTGATGACTATATCCATTCAAATTTAATGTTAAGATCTAATTTTAACCCGCCAGTTAACAGTCCATATATCTCTCTATTTCAAAATCTCGTTTTAGAGGAGTTCAGTGCACTAGAGAAGAAAGTGGGGAACTCCAATCTGAATTTATATGAGATTAAAGCCTTGTCAAGATTAGCCAAAAAAGACAACTTGGTGATTAGGCAGGCGGACAAAGGAGGAGGGGTGGTTTTGCAAAATATGTCAGATTATTTACAGGAAGCTAATAGGATCCTTTTAGATCAAAATTATTATAAAAAACTCACATTTAATCCTACTAAAACTTATATGATTCAGTTAATTAAAATGGTAGATAAAGGGTTTCTAGAGGGGATCTTAACAAAAAAGGAGAAAGAATATCTGGTCCCTATGTCACCCAATCTAGCATATTACTATCACCTCCCGAAAATACATAAGTGTACCAATAATCCACCGGGCAGGCCCATTATTTCGGGCATAGGGAGTCTGACATGCAACTTATCTGAATATATTGATCAATTCTTAAAGAAAATAGTGAAGGGGCTTCCGTCATATATCAAAGACACCCCAGACCTAATAGCTAAGTTATCAAAAATAGAAAAGGCAGGACGCAAACTTATCTGGTTCACTTGTGACGTGACAGCCCTCTATTCAAATATAGAGCACCATCTAGGTATAGATGCTGTAGATGTTTTTTTGAAAAGAGATCAATTTTTACCCAATAAACAGAGATTATTTTTGTTAGAAGCAATTTCATTTGTGTTGAAACATAATTATTTTGTTTATCAGGAACAATTTTTTTTGCAGATCAAAGGAACGGCCATGGGCACCAGATTTGCCCCCAGCTTTGCAAATTTATTTATGGGGGTGTTTGAAGAAAGATACATATATAGTGCCCCTCTGGGGGTGAATCTGGTGTTCTATGGCCGTTTTATAGATGACCTTATTTTTATTTGGGAAGGTTCAGAGGATAAGGCCCTAGACTTTATTAAATCATTGAATGAAAACAACATGGGACTTAAGTTTACTCATAATATTAATATAGATCGTATTGAATTTTTGGACTTGGTACTATATTGGGACCAAGTAGGTCATATAGTGACCAAAACCCACTTTAAAACAGTGGATACAAATAGTTACTTGAATTATAAAAGCAATCATTATAAGGCATGGAAGAGAAATATTCCATACAATCAGTTTTCTAGAATTCGTAGAAATTGTACTAATTTAACTCTATATGACGAACAAGCAGGTATCCTAAAAAAGAGATTCTTTGAAAGGAATTATCCTGGGGACCTAATAGAGGAGAGCTATTTAAAGGCTAGAAATAAAGATAGATCTGAATTCTTCAAAACTACAAAAGAGAAGGAAAACTTAGAACGTAAAAATCTAGATGAGATAGACACGAATAAGAACAAAGTGAATAAAAATAACAATCTGAGATTTATAACTAAATATACCTCAAACCATGATAAAATTAAGAGAATTGTTCGGAAGCATTGGAACATTCTATTGAATGATCCGGTATTAAGGAACATTTTAGATGAAAACCCCATATGCACGTTTAAAAGAGCACCTACTTTAAAAAATAAACTTGCCCCTAGCAAAATAGTGATGAAGAAATTTGGAAAAAATGGTGAACATAAGACAAAGAATTGGCTGTCTAATAAGAAAGGGTTCTATAAATGTAATAGAGCTAACTGTGGGCTCTGTGATTTTACAAAGGGAGATAAGTATAAGTTCAGGTCTTTTTCTACGAAAGAAGAATTTGAGATAAAGACTTATTTTTCATGTGATTCCTCTTTCGTAATATACTTACTGGAATGTAAGTGTGGCTTACAGTATATAGGGAGAACATCTAGACCCCTGAAAAAAAGATGGGGTGAACACATGAGAAATGTGAAAAAATCGTGTATTAAACATAGTGTCTCTAGACATGGAGTTTGTTGTCATGATGGGCAGACAGATCTGTATAGTATTTTTCCTATTGAACAAATCTCATCCAAATGGGGTAGAAATAGATTAACGGACTTAAGACAAAGAGAGACGTATTGGATTTGGAAATTAAAAACATTAAATCCATATGGTCTGAATGAGAATCTTGATATGGCGGCATTTAACTAGGTCATAGCTCTATTTAGTTATGAGTTAATAGTTTTTCTTATTATCAGTAATCATTCCCTAGTATTAGTTTTCCACTGAATAGACTCTGTTCAGATACATTATAATATACCACCAACAATTATAGATCTCACTACGAAACCCCAGAGAGAGAATTTGAGGGGGACAGCTGTATTACATGATGTAATCTGTATTAACAACAGTACACATAGACTAATATATTTTTATATATAATGAGCAACATCATTATTTTTAGGTATATACATTATGTATAGGAGTATTCGCATCTGTTATCTTTGTTATTAGGGGTAATATTTTATTTTTATTATTATATTATTTTTTATTTTTATATACATTTATATATATTTTTATACAGCATTAGATTTTGAATATTTTAGACCAAGAATCATTGTCTCTGATATATAGTACAGTAATTTTTGTAAATGCATGAAGGAGTATTATCCCTATTAGATGCTAGAACGCACGCATCAATACCCTTGTAACGCTATGACATAAATAGCCACTTTTGGTAACTTTATGTATATTATCATGGAATAGCTAATAGCCACCTGTTTTTTAAATGATATTACGCTATTTGCAGCAACCTGCACATCAGAAATTAGTGGATATACACTTACACACACGTTAGAGGTGTGTCACCACAGTACCCTGTGGTTGGTCTGATATTTCATTCAGATGACCAATCGTTCTGATGGTAATACACACCCCTGTTTACTATGGGGATTGTATACTCCTTCACGCATGCGCTTTAATTCGGCTTGAACGCCGAGTTAAGCTAATATAAGCTGTGCAGTTTAGATATGGTTTATTCACCTGAGGAAGCGGTCAAGGTAGACCGGGAAACGCGTTGTGATATATGTTTATGAAATAAACATTTGTTTTTAACCATATCTGATCACGGCAGAGTGATATATGTTTTAGGAATCGTTATTTTAACAAACACTTGAAATCCGATCATAGCCACCAGCCCACCTGGTTTGGGCATCTCTCATATTACAAACACAGTGAGAGAAAGGAGCAGGTGAAAGGGTTCAAGCTGCAAATGGCTGCAGACCGTACACAGTACTAGGAGCACACTTTGAGGACGAGAGACCAGCTACCTGGACAGCTGTTAATGCTCCAGAAAGTCGTTGTAGCACTTCTCAAGTGCTTTACTTCTCGTAAGTACCATTTATGTGTGGGGAGTGAACAACTTTTAATACAGATTCACACTATGTTGGCGCCTTCTTCTTTATTGTATTCTATACAGATTTACCTCACTGACGAGGCCCATAGGAGGCCGAAATGATCGTCTGGGGTTGTCATGTTCCTTGTTCAGAGGAGAATTGCCTGGTATTTTGGGGCTGGACTGACCTTACTTGGCAGGATCAGATTGATATACTTCAGGAAAGTTTTCTACTGTGAAAAGCACACTGGTCTAAAAGAGGCTGCTTCCGGGTGGTAAATCGCCATAGAACAAGCCACTGAGCTGTTGTTCGTTCCTGGTAGAGCGCTTCTCTCTTTGTATGCCACCTACATAATACCTATTAACCCCTATACCGCCGCCACCTATATTACATTTTTTAACCCCTATCCTGCCCCCCTATACCGCCGCCACCTATCTTAAACTTATTAACCCCTATCCTGCCCCCCCTACACCACCGCCACTATATTAAACTTATTAACCCCAAAACCTAAGTCTAACACCCCCTAACTTAAATATCAGCCAATCGGATTGACCTCGCATTCTATTGGCTGTTCCGATCAGCCAATACAATGCGAAATCAATCCGACTGTCTGATTGGATCAGCCAATCGGATTGAGCTTCAATCCGATTGGCTGATTGAATCAGCCAATCAGATTTTTCCTACCTTAATTCCGATTGTCTGATAGAATCCTATCAGCCAATCGGAATTCGAGGGACGCCATCTTGGATGACGTCCCTTAAAGGAACCTTCATTCGTCGGGTAGTCGTCGGGCCAGCAGGATGTTCTGCGTCGGAGGTCTGCAAGATGGAGCCGCGGTTGGATGAAGATAGAATACGCCACTTGGATGAAGACTTCTACCGGATGGTGGACCTCTTCTGCCCCGCTTGGATGAAGAATTCGGCCCGGCTGGGTGAAGACGGATCAAGGTAGGGTGATCTTCAGGGGGTTAGTGTTAGGTTTTTTTAAGGGAGGTTTGGGTGGGTTAGAGTAGGGGTATGTGGGGGGTGGGTTTTAATGTTGGGGCAGTTGTATTTTTTTTTACAGGTAAAAGAGCTGATTACTTTGGGGCAATGCCCCGCAAAAAGCCCTTTTAAGGGCTGGTAAAAGAGCTGATTACTTTGTAATTTAGAATAGGGTAGGGCATTTTTTTATTTTGGGGGGCTTTATTATTTTATTAGGGGGCTTAGATTAGGTGTAATTAGTTTAAACTTCTTGTAATTCTTTTTTTATTTTCTGTAATTTAGTGTTTGTTTTTTTTGTACTATAGTTTAGTTTATTTAAATTGAATTTAATTTTAGGTAATTGTAGTTAATTTATTTAATTAATTTAATGATAGTGTAGTGTTAGGTTTAATTGTAACTTAGGTTAGGATTTATTTTACAGGTAATTTTGTAAGTATTTTAGCTAGGTAGTTATTAAATAGTTAATAACTATTTAATAACTATTGTACCTGGTTAAAATAAATACAAAGTTGCCTGTAAAATAAAATTAAATCCTAAAATAGCTACAATATAACTATTAGTTATATTGTAGCTATCTTAGGGTTTATTTTATAGGTAAGTATTTATTTTTAAATAGGAATAATTTAGTTAATAATAGTAATTTTTATTTAGATTTATTTAAATAATATTTAAGTTAGGGGGGTGTTAGGGTTAGACTTAGGTTTAGGGGTTAATAAGTTTAATATAGTGGCGGCGGTGTAGGTGGGGCAGGATAGGGGTTAATAAATTTAATATAGCTGGCGGCAGTATAGGGGGGGCAGTATAGGGGTTAATAAATATAATGTAGGTGGTGGCGGTATAGGGGGGGCAGGATAGGGGTTAATAAATTTAATATAGGTGGCAGCGGTATAGGGGACGGCAGATTAGGGGTTAATAGGTATTATGTAGGTGGCGGCGGGATCCGGGAGCGGCGGTTTAGGGGTTAATATATTATAGTTGTGGCGGGTACGGGAGCGGCGGTTTAGGGGTTAATATATTTATTATAGTTGTGGCGGGGTCCGGGAGCGGCGGTTTAGGGGTTAACATATTTATTATAGTTGCGGTGGGGTCCGGGAGCGGCGGTATTGGGGGTAAAATCTTTATTTAGTTGCGGGGGGCTCCGGGAGCGGCGGTATAGGGGTAAAATCTTTATTTAGTTGCGGGGGGCTCTGGGAGCGGCGGTATAGGGGGTATAATAGTATAGTATAGTGTGGGTGCTTAGTGACAGGGGTATCAATAAAGCTGGGAAAAAGCCGAAGAGCAGCGAGATCGATGACTGATAAATATCACAGTCCGCTGCTCATCGCTCCGTACTTGGTGCGCGGCTTTTTGACAGCTTTATTGATAAATTTGGCGAGCGTATTCAGGTCCGTGGCAGCGAGGTTAGGTGAACTTAGGCGGGTGTATTGGGGCCGGCGAATGCAGGTAAGTACGAAGCTTAATTACTAGAGGCCATTGTCTGAGGCCATGTCGTGATTGGAGGAAGATGGATTAGTCATTGATGACGTGTGAAGAGAGGATCTCCGGGTGGGGGAAGCTGCTCTGGCTGTGAAGAAAACAAAGGTACATTTTTAATCAAAACGGCTGCCTTTTAAACTTTGATGAATGAAAGTGCCCCTGTTTTTAATTCATCAAAGTTTACCTTCACTTTAAGTTTAAAAGTCTATAGTTGATTGCATCTTGTTTTTGTCCTTCTGTCTCTCAGTGACATGTGTTGAAATACAACAGATAGGAGAGTGTATAGGGGCGTTGTTTCCAGCTTAAGGGATCGTACGTATCTTTGTGACCTTGTATAGTGATTATATATATATATATATAATTGTGTTTAAAAGTGAAATTTAAAGTGACACTATTTTATTAGTTTAAGTATATTTAGAAATTATATGTCTAAAAGTGATTAAATTAGGACTGAATTCTCTCTATACAATGTGTACTATGTGTATTGTGTTAATTAACTTTGTGAATTAAAAGTAAAAAAAATTTTTTAACATAAAACCGTGTTCTTGCGCTGTTTGAGTGTATATTACCCCTATATTAATCGGTGTAGGTAAAAATGACAATATATAAAGTCAAGATGTATCATCCAGAATTACTTCCAATTTATTAAAAATATTTATAATATATTAAAGTACTGTTTAAAATTTAAAACTCATATATATGACATTTACAAGTTCCTCTAAAATAAACTGTGGCACGTCTCCCAAATACATAAAACAATATATATTATTAAACCTTGAGATGGTATGTGTATTTCGTGACAATTGCTGGGTTAAAAAACGTTATTTGCAGTACAATAACAATGTGGCTAGCTTAAAAAACCTTTTAAATAGTTACTTTGTTTGAGCTGACCTTTGATCTTTGCTTAACATACATTTTTTACCACTTATCAACCTTTCAATTCAGGATATAATTAAAGCTTACAACCTTATCTTACTTTACAGTTATTAGTTTTGCAAATCAGTTCTGTAATTCTTGATAAATAATACAATTCTTGATAAAGCTCTGAACAGAGCGAAACGCGTCGAGCTGGGTGACTTATACACAGATTGTATTATTACAAAGAAGAACTGTATAAAATCATATACATAACCCGGGTTGTGCACTTTTCTATCGGCATTGCCATCTCTATATTACTACCTTCTAAATCCACCTTAAGAACTGCGTGCAAAGCACTAAGTGCAGTTCCATCTTTAACATTTCTCACTTGAGCTATTAACAGAGATACGAGTAGCGGTGTCTTGGGAAAATATCCTCCTTGAGGGGAGTGTGACGTCAGACGCCGAACAGAGGCGGCAAAGTTAGAAGGATTACAGTCAGAATTCACAAGCCGATCTGACAAACACAGCAGCGAGATCAAAAGGATCTGTGAGTACCAATACAAGAAAGCTAGTAAACCCCCCAAAATAGTGTGTACTAAAAGTTTCATTTTCATTACCACACGTTGATATATATAAAGACTCTGACTGCGTGCAAAGCACTAAGAGCAGTCTCACACAGAAAAGTTTGTTTAATACGGACTGTACAAAACCAGAACTGCATATACTTTACAGAACTGATTTGCAAAACTAATAACTGTAAAGTAAGATAAGGTTGTAAGCTTTAATTATATCCTGAATTGAAAGGTTGATAAGTGGTAAAAAATGTATGTTAAGTAAAGATCAAAGGTCAGCTCAAACAAAGTAACTATTTAAAAGGTTTTTTAAGCTAGCCACATTGTTATTGTACTGCAAATAACGTTTTTTAACCCAGCAATTGTCACGAAATACACATACCATCTCAAGGTTTAATAATATATATTGTTTTATGTATTTGGGAGACGTGCCACAGTTGATTTTAGAGGAACTTGTAAATGTCATATATATGAGTTTTAAATTTTAAACAGTACTTTAATATATTATAAATATTTTTAATAAATTGGAAGTAATTCTGGATGATACATCTTAACTTTATATATTGTCATTTTTATCTACACCGATTAATATAGGGGTAATATACACTCAAACAGCGCAAGAACACGGTTTTATGTTAAAAAAAAATTTTTACTTTTAATTCACAAAGTTAATTAACACAATACACATAGTACACATTGTATAGAGAGAATTCAGTCCTAATTTAATCACTTTTAGACATATAATTTCTAAATATACTTAAACTAATAAAATAGTGTCACTTTAAATTTCACTTTTAAACACAATTATATATATATATAATCACTATACAAGGTCACAAAGATGCGTACGATCCCTTAAGCTGGAAACAACGCCCCTATACACTCTCCTATCTAGACAATCCAATTTATAAGACCAAAGGATCTTATATTAATAGGGTGTTTGGGATCTTTCATAGTTCCAGCGCTCTACTCATTCACACCAATTGAAATACAACAGCTGAGATGGTATCAGGAACAAACAGCCTTATATGGGAGAAAATATATAAAATGTATGCAGACAACATTGTTGATTATTAGTACAATAGTTTAAATGTCAGTTAAGCAATACAATAGTCAACATTAAGCCTGTTTCTATTTAAATGTAGTTGTATATGGCTATGCTGAATGTCATATTTTACCCTTGATTTTGTGATACTATTCTACAGATAATGTGGGTTATTCTGGAAAAAAATGCTTTCCTTCTGTATTTAGAATGAACATTGCAAAATGTGTTTGTTTCTGTATATTTTTCTGTTTTAGAAGAGCCGAGAATGGTGTATACATAACTCTTTTCTCCAAATAAATGCACAAGCTTAATACAATAACAATTCCCTTGAGCTTTCATCATTCTAATAAATGTAGTTATGCTGAAAAAAATTCTTTGAGGTATTCTCATACAGGTAGTTTATATGGGGGGTTTTTCTTAGATGTAGTAAATTCTCACATAATTGCACCAATTTTCAGAGACATTATGACAATTTTACATTGTGCATGCATTACTTTAAATTTAAATTACCTTAT
Source organism: Bombina bombina (assembly GCF_027579735.1). Lineage (NCBI taxonomy): Eukaryota > Metazoa > Chordata > Amphibia > Anura > Bombinatoridae > Bombina > Bombina bombina. Next base: position 766,750,417 of record NC_069503.1, on the reverse strand, counting down.
TTACCATATGCATTGTGCTTCAAGATAAAGACAGCTTGTAGTATTAGATCACTATGGTATAAATGTATATATTTTCTTAAGATTTAAAGTGCACCACCTCACCGAAAGATGCAGCATTATTAGGGTGGAATTATCACTTAAAGGGACATAAAACCCAAAGTTTTTCTTTCATGATTTAGAAAGAACATGCAATTTTAAACAACTTTCTAATTTACTTCAATTATCTAATTTGCTTCCTACTCTTGATATCCTTTGCTGAAAAGCATATCTAGATAGGCTCAGAAGCTGTTGATTGGTGGCTGAACATAGATGTCTTGTGTGATTGGCTGACCCATGTGCATTGCTATTTCTTCAACAAAGGATTTCTAAAGAATTAAGCAAATTAGGCAATAGAAGTAAATTGGAATGTTGTTAAAAATTGTATTCTCTATCTGAATCATAAAAGAAAAAAAAATTGGGTTTAATGTTCCTTTAAGAAAAATAACCTTTTTTGGAACTTGGCTAAAGGCAGTACCCTTATTCAAGGAGGAGGGATAGGCAATACTTAACCATTAGCAATCTTTTTATTAAATGAATAATGAATAATAAGACAGGGCGCAAATTATCTTTAGTGAAACAAAATTAAATAGGTAACTTTGATATCTAGGGAAAAAGGGGAGAACAAAATATTAAAATCTAAAATATTCTGTATCCAACATCAGCATCTTATATGAAAATGTTACACAAGGAGAAAGTAATTAATTTTCACACAGCTGTGATTATTTATTAGAATTCTTTGCCTATATATTTCCATGCTGTGCTTAAAAACGGCATTATAACTGCATGTACAAGCATTAGAAGGAGCTGTGAAATATTGGTTTTGCAGCTAAAGTCTGAACCCATTAAGGGCTTATTTACATGCGCCTGTCTAGAATCTCTGGATTGTGGTAAAAATATTAGTTTTCTTTATCACATAATTTATTTATTTATGTCCTGTACTACGTACAGGGTGTGACCTCTGTTCCTATCTGTCTGTAAGCCTTAAAATTGGATTTGTTACTTAAAACAACCTTTGTCCCAATAATAAAACACAGGAAGTATGGTACTGCTTTACTTTTGCCCTGTGCGGCACTTAGTGTTTATCCTAATGGGGAGCACAAGTGTTATATATAACCAGGTAGCAATATTCTCAGATACGTCTTGGTATCTGATTTGTTTTTACCACATTTCTAGCTTAATATTTGAATGTTTTTTCTGTAGGCAGACCTGTTGAGTTTCTGTCAGACAGGAAATTGTACACCAATTATTTTTTTGTAATAAAAAAAACCCAAAACAAATCTGATTATTATTACCAAGATATTATTTCTATGTAATCCTTGCTGTGTTTAGTATGCCAAGGATAAAACTGTATAATGAATAGTAACTATGCTTTTAAATCACCTTGTCTTTTACAATACCACACTACAAGATATATACTTGCAGTATATAAAATATATTGTTGATAAAGGAATTATATATTTTTTTTGCTTGTTATAAACACAATTAGACTTATCTATCCTAATGCCCAAAACTGCGTATTAATAAGATTATTAAATCAAATAATTTCTTCACGATTCACGTTTGATAATTATAGATTGGTGTAAACAAACACTAGCTCTGTATGGGTTTTTCAAAATATACCAATAAATATACATGTAACTGCTGAGTGGGAAACTTGAAATAGTATGTATTAGATTTACTATATGTTAAGGATATAATCTGTTTACAGGTGAACGTCCGTTTCAGTGCACGCTATGTGAGAAAGCTTTTAACCAGAAGAGTGCACTACAGGTGCATATGAAAAAACACACTGGGGAAAAGCCTTATAAATGTGATTACTGCTCAATGACCTTCTCACAGAAATGTAATATGAAGCTACATATGAGGCGTAGCCATGCTTATCCTGGTAAGTACCTAGCTGTCTTAACACATTTTTTTAAATATATATATATATTTATTTTTTTGTCTATAAGAGATCTAATCAGATTGCTTTTGAGGCAGATTTCAGAAAAATAAATATTAATCATTTACAAAAGAAAACTGGACAATGAAATAGATAAGTCTTTGGAGCCTATCCGAGCATTTAATGCCCTTAACAATTTTGCATTTACTTGTGACAGGACATATATTTTATATTTATTTATATTTATTTACCTAAAACATAATTATTGATATTTTACAGTTAAAATAATATATAAATTAGCCATGCAATATGTATGAGTTCTTTCTCCATAAACAAACAATCGAACAAGTAAAGAATTATTTAAAAATAAATAAAATTAGCCAGTTTTAAAATATAATGGTTTCCAGTAACTGGATAATGTTTATAGGCCACTCAATCTAAAGAGGTATCTGTATAGGATAATAAAATCCTATAAGTCATTAAATCATTTTATTGCATTAATACTTATTGGTTTCTTTGTATATACCCCTTTCCAAGGAGTTAAACACATAGGGCTAGATTACAAGTAGAGCACTATTTAGTGTTTGCTTGTGCGCAAACACCACTAAAAGTAAACTTTTAATAACACCACAACCTACAGTGCTAAACTTCAAGGTAGTTATGAATATTTAACATTCCTATGCTCTTCTTTTCATTTTTAAATATAAATAAATATATATATATATATATATGGGATTCATTTAAAAAAATATATATCTATACCTATATATAAATTAAAGGAAGCGCACACATGTACTTCTCATAGTGGAGTATCTTTACTTTACAGTGGTAATAAAACAATGTACAGAGTAGAGCTCCTCTAGGGGTTCTTACTTACTCATAATAGCCTCAAACTCAATATGGAGACCACACTGGGTTATCGTCGTCCATGTACAATTTGCTCCTTAAGCAGAAAGATCCTCTCAAGGGATGTTTGTCTTCTGCTGTTTCACTGATCTGCACTTGTTCCTTTTCATGAGGGCAGTCAAGCAGTAAGAGTGACACATTTACAGCGAGTGCAGAACGCCAAAGAAAATGTCCTTGTGGTACTTCCAAAAGCATGAACTGCCTAGTAGCATAAGCTGGGCGTGGCCTTACGCATTTCACGGATTACTCCTCTTCTTCAGAGGCTTCATCATTATTTTTAAAGAAATACAAAAGTTAAAAAATTTTTTTTTCAAAAAACCCTTAAATCACCTTAGCACTCAAAGAGTTAATATAACAACTCCTGTAAGGTTTAGCACACATGTATGTGAGCTAAACCCAAAAGGTAGTTATGAATACTCTAAATTCCAATGTTCTTCACATAGAAAGAAATGTTCTTTTTATTATATATATATATATATACAGTTGTGCTCATAAGTTTACATACCCTGGCAGAATTTATGATTTCTTGGCCATTTTTCAGAGAATATGAATAATAACACAAAAACTTTTCTTTCACTCAAGGTTAGTGTTTGGCTGAAGCCATTTAATATCAATCAACTGTGTTTACTCTTTTTAAATCATAATGACAACAAAAACTACCCAAATGACCCTGATCAAAAGTTTATACCCTGGTGATTTTGACCTGACAACATGCACACAAGTTGACACAAAGGGGTTTGAATGGCTATTAAAGGTAACCATCATCACCTGTGATCTGTTTGCTTTTATTAGTGTGTCCCATTTGGCCAAATGCGGTAACTAACCTTTCCATTTTTGCTGTCCGGTCTGAGAGTGCAGTCCCCTTCCGTGTTTTGTATATGTCTGGGGTGATTACATAAGCCTGTGCACCCTTCATTTGTTCCCAGTTTGTTTGGATTAAGAGCTTGCATTGTGTGGCTGTTTTAGGGACCCAAGTTTTTGGAAAGGACCTGACGTGGTACCTGGGCTTGTCCCATTTGGCCAAATGCGGTAACTAACCTTTCCCTTTTTGCTTTTAATCTTAGCTGAGAGCTTGTAATTGAGTGCTGGACTTTCTCTGTGTGTTGTGTGTGTGTGTGTGTGTATATATATATATATATATATATATATATATATATATATGTGTGTGTGTTTAAAAAGAATGTATGTCAGCGCTTCCTTCCGTGGTGTAAGCAAATATAAGCAAAAAAGAGTGTGGGGTCACAAATCCCCTATCCCCATGCACTTACTTTTAAAAACCTCAATCTGTATGAGGTAAGTAGTCACCATTCATACGCCTAGATTTAGAGTTCTGTGTTAGCCTTAAAAAGCAGCGTTAAGGGGTCCTAACGCTGCTTTTTAACGCCCGCTGGTATTTAGAGTCAGGCAGGAAAGGGTCTACCGCTCACTTTTTTTCCGCGACTCGAGGCTACCGCAAATCCCCTTAAGTCAATTGCGTATCCTATCTTTTCTATGGGATTTGCCTAACGCCGGTATTACGAGTCTTGGAAGAAGTGAGCGTTACAGCCTCTACCGCCAAGACTCCAACCGCAAACAAAAAGTCAGTAGTTAAGAGTTTTATGGGCTAACGCCGGAACATAAAGCTCTTAACTACAGTGCTATAAAGTACACTAACACCCATAAACTACCTATGAACCCCTAAACCGAGGGCCCCCCACATCGCAAACACTATATTAAAAATTATTTAACCCCTAATCTGCCAACCGGACATCACCGCCACCTATATTATAGCTATGAACCCCTAATCTGCTGTCCCTAACATCGCCGACACCTACATTATATTTATTAACCCCTAATCTGCCCCCCCCCAACGTCGCCGCCACCTACCTACACTTATTAACCCCTAATCTGCCGAACAGACATCGCCGCCACTATAATAAATGTATTAACCCATAAACCGTCGCACTCCCGCCTCGCAAACACTATAATAAATTTTATTAACCCCTAATCTGCCCCCCAACATCGCCGCCACCTACCTACAATTATTAACCCCTAATCTCCCGCCCCCAACATCGCCGCTACTATAATAAAGTTATTAACCCCTAAACCTAGGTCTAACCCTAACACCCCCCTAAATTAAATATAATTTAAATAAAATGAACTAAAATTACTATCATTAAAAACTAAATACTTACCTATAAAATAAACCCTAATATAGCTACAATATAACTAATAGTTACATTGTAGCTATTTTAGGATTTATATTTATTTTACAGGCAACTTTGTATTTATTTTAACTAGGTACAATAGCTATTAAATAGTTAATAACTATTTAATAGCTACCTAGTTAAAATAATTACAAAATTACCTGTAAAATAAATCCTAACCTAAGTTACAAATACACCTAACACTACACTATCAATAAATTAATTAAATAAATTACCTACAATTATCTAAACTAAAATACAATTCAATAAACTAAACTATAATACAAAAAAAAACACTAAATTGCAAAAAATTAAAAAATATTACAATAATTTTAATCTAATTACACCTAATCCAAACCCCCTAATAAAATAAAAAAGCCCACCAAAATAATAAAATGCCCTACACTAAATTACAAAGTAATAAGCTCTTTTACCAGCCCTTAAAAGGGCTTTTTGCGGGGCATTGCCCCAAAGTAATCAGCTCTTTTACCTGTAAAAAAAACAAATACAATCCCCCCCCCAACATTACAACCCACCACCCACACACCCCTACTCTAAAACCCACCCGATCCCCCCTTAAAAAACCTAACACTACCCCCCTGAAGATTACCCTACCTTGAGCCGTCTTCAGCCAGCTGGCCATCGATGAGACAGAAGAGGACATCTGGGCCAGCATAAGTCTTCATCCGATCGGGGCAGAAGAGGTCCTCCAAGCAGCAGTTGTCTTCATCCGATCGGGGCAGAAGAGGTCCTCCAAGCGGCAGATGTCTTCATCCAAGCGGCATCTTCTATCTTCAATCAACCGGAGCGGAGCTGAGCCATCTTGAATCCAGCCGACGCCGAGTCATCCTCTTCTTCCGATGTCCTAACAGCGAATGAAGGTTCCTTTAAGTGACGTCATCCAAGATGGCATCCCTCGAATTCCGATTGGCTGATAGGATTCTATCAGCCAATCGGAATTAAGGTAGGTAAAATCCGATTGGCTGATGTAATCAGCCAATCGGATTGAAGTTCAATCCGATTGGATCAGCCAATAGAATTGACCTCGCATTCTATTGGCTGATCCAATCAGCCAATCAGATTGAACTTCAATCCGATTGGCTGATTACATCAGCCAATCGGATTTTTCCTACCTTAATTCGAGGGATGCCATCTTGGATGACGTCATTTAAAGGAACCTTCATTCGCTGTTAGGACATCGGAAGAAGAGGATGGCTCCACGTCGGCTGAATTCCAGATGGCTCAGCTCCGCTCCGGTTGATTGAAGATAGAAGATGCCGCTTGGATGAAGACATCTGCCGCTTGGAGGACCTCTTCTGTCCCGATCGGATGAAGACTTCTGCCGGTCCGGATGTGCTCTTCTGTCCCATCGATGGCCGGCTGGCTGAAGACGGCTCAAGGTAGGGTGATTTTCAGGGGGGTAGTGTTAGGTTTTTTTAAGGGGGGATAGGGTGGGTTTTAGAGTAGGGGTGTGTGGGTGGTGGGTTGTAATGTTGGGGGGGGATTGTATTTGGGTTTTTTTACAGGTAAAAGAGCTGATTACTTTGGGGCACTGCCCCACAAAAAGCCCTTTTAAGGGCTGGTAAAAGAGCAGATTACTTTGTAATTTAGTATAGGGCAGGGCATTTTATTATTTTGGTTGGCTTTTTAATTTTATTAGGCGGTTTAGATTAGGTGTAATTAGATTAAAATTCTTGTAATATTTTTTGATTTTTTGTAATTTAGTGTTTGTTTTTTTTGTATTATAGTTTAGTTTATTGAATTGTATTTTAGTTTAGATCATTGTAGGTAATTTATTTAATTAATTTAATGATAGTGTAGTGTTAGGTGTATTTGTAACTTAGGTTAGGATTTATTTTACAGGTAATTTTGTAATTATTTTAACTAGGTAGCTATTAAATAGTTATTAACTATTTAATAGCTATTGTACCTAGTTAAAATAAATACAAAGTTGCCTGTAAAATAAATATAAATCCTAAAATAGCTACAATGTAACTATTAGTTATATTGTAGCTATATTAGGGTTTATTTTATAGGTAAGTATTTAGTTTTAAATAGGATTAATTTATTTAATGATAGTAATTTTAGTTAGTTTTATTTAAATTATATTTAATTTAGGGGGGTGTTAGGGTTAGACTTAGGTTTAATGGTTAATAACTTTATTATAGTAGCGGCGACATTGGGGGCGGGAGATTAGGGGTTAATAATTGTAGGTAGGTGGCGGCGATGTTAGGGAGGGCAGATTAGGGGTTAATATAATTTATTATAGTGTTTGCGAGGCGGGAGTGCGGCGGTTTAGGCGTTAATACATTTATTATAGTACCGGTGATGTCCAGTCGGCAGATTAGGGGTTAATAAATATAATGAAGGTGTCGGCGATGTTAGGGACAGCAGATTAGGGGTTAATAAATATAATGAAGGTGTCGGCGATGTTAGGGACAGCAGATTAGGGGTTAATAATATAATGTAGGTGTCAGCGATAGCAGGGGCGGCAGATTAGGTGTTAATAAGTGTAAGGTTAGGGGTGCTTAGACTCGGGGTTCATGTTAGGGTGTTAGGTGTAGACTTGCAGGTGTTAGGTTTTTTTTTTCAGCCAGCTCAGCCCCATTGTTTCCTATGGGGATATCGTGCACGAGCACGTTTTTCCAGCTTACCGCTACCGTAAGCAACGCTGGTATTGAGGGTTGAAGTGGAGCTAAATTATGCTCAACGCTCACTTTTCTGAGGCTAACGCAGCCATTCAGAAAACTTGTAATACCAGCGTTGTCTTAAGGGAGCGCTGGAAAAAAAAGGAGTCTTAGAGCCGCAATTTTTTACTGACAAAACTCTAGCGGATAGAAAACACCCGTAATGGCTGAAAAATCCAGGTCCGAGGTGTAGTAAATCAGGAACACTGGTAAAGTTGATCAGCTGTGCTATAACTGAAGTGCTGTTTCGAGTCTCCACAGTACGCTTTTTCTTGCTGATTCACTCTCAAATAAGTTTTAACTGCTGCTCTGCCCTCAGCAGCAGTTGACTCGAAACAGCACTTAAGTTATAGCACAGCTGATCAACTTTACCAGTGTTCCTGATTTACTACACCTCGGACCTGGATTTTTTTGCCATTACGGGTGTTTTCTATGAATGGTGACTACTTACCTCATACAGAATGAGGTTTTTAAAAGTAAGTGCATGGGGATAGGGGATTTGTGACTTCTTCTTGTCTTGCTGCCTGCTTTCGGATATATAATATCCTGTGGACTTTTATATATATATTTTTATATATTTATACATTACCTGTAATTTATTCTTTTTACAGTGTTCATTGAGTTTTACAAGCAATAGTTTAGAGGATAGCGCAGTGTTCATAGTATTTTGTTTTGGACTTCAGTCAACTGTGACAAAATCACACTTTTGTCACAGTTGTCACAGTTGACTGAAGTCCAGTGAGTGCTTATTTTCATATATATATATATATATATATATATATATATATATATATATATATATATATATATATATATATATATACTGTATATATATAATTATTATTTTTTGTAAAATATAAAGCTATACCTATAAATTTATATGAATATATAGAGGTATAGTTAAATACTAAGAACATTTCCTACTTTGTGAAGAACATTTCCTACTTTGTGAAGAACATTGTAATGTAAAATATTTTCAGTAAATACACATTAAAACACATAAATTATTAAAAATTATTTCTTTTATACAGGTGGTGAGAGTGCACTATCCATTACTCCTGGGAATTAGTCTTCCCTGACACTAGAAGGAGGCAAAGATTCCCAAACCCCAAGAGTTCTATAAAACCCTCCCTCCTTACTGGTACCTCAGTCTTGTCTTTGCTTTCACTGGAGGAAGGTGAAGAATGAATATGCACATGTGATTCTTCAGCTAAATTTAGCCCATTTCCCCTCAGAGTGCAGTACCTTTTCAGAGGAATGTGTACGAAGTAAAGTGTCTCATTTTAACCTCATGGGAAATTATTCACACACCTTCAATGGGTAATGCAGGGACATCTCCTTTGCCTGCTGGGTCTTCAGTATACTCCTATTTCATATCCTCTGTTGATATGTTTCAGCACTGTTTGGCTTTCTACTGGTTTTGCCAGTGTCTTGGTAAGTAATATTTGTATCTTATTTGGCACTCTGTAAGCCTTTTTGGATATTTGATTTATATATATATATATATATATATATATATATATTATATATATATTATATATACATACAGGTAGCCCTCAGTTTACGCCAGGGTTAGGTTCCAGAAGGAATGGTTGTAAATCGAAACCGTTGTAAATTGAAACCCAGTTTATAATGTAAGTCAAAGGGAAGTGAGGGAGATAGGTTCCAGGCCCCTCTCAAAATTGTCATAAGTAACACCTAATACATTATTTTTAAAGCTTTGAAATGAAGACTTTAAATGCTAAACAGCATTATAAACGTAATAAAATAATCACACAATACAGAATATATAATTAAACTAAGTTAAATGAACAAAAACATTTGCTAACAGCATTATAAACCTAATAAAATAATCACACAACACAGACTTCACTTGCATTTTTCTGCAAACAGTTCTTTCTATGCATTCCAAACTGGACTGATTTATAGACAGGAAGATCTTGTTCCTTTGAAATCTGCTCGATAGCTCAGGTCTGGTTAAACTGATTAATTTCAGCTTGCTTGGCTTTGCTGCAACACCAGCGGACAGCTCCACCTACTGGCTATTTTAATCAATGCACTGCTTCTCAATGCTTTTCAATAGCAGTCACATGACTGGGAAAAAAGGTTGTTATTCTGAAACGGTGTAAATTGAACCGTTGTAAAACGAGGGCCATCTGTATATATATATATATATATATATATATATATATATATATATATATATATATATATATATACACATACATATATATATATATATATATATATATATATATATATATATTCTTATATATAGCCCTGGGACATAATCTTTTTTTAGGTTATTCCCCTTTAAATTTGAAAATACTTTTTATTTTTTCATGCTTTTTTTTGTGTGTACGTTCTTTCGTTTTTTTCACGCTTGTTGGTTTAGTGCATATTTGCCTTCTTTTTTGCGCATTCCAGTTTTTTTCCATGCATGTGGTTATAGCACTCATATGCCATTTGGTTTGTGCATCAGATTTTTTGCACGCTTTGGTTATTCATCCCACAAGTCGATCTTTAGGTCTGCGTGCATCAGGCTAGCACACGTAAGCCCTCAGGTATGCGCACAATGGATTTTGGCATGCTTTTTTCTTTATTTGGCTTCGGGTTTAGCACCCGCTCCCTATCTGTTAGTGCAATATCATGTCATGAGATGTAAAGTTTGTTTGTTACCTTCAGTATTTTTAGTGCGCCTGGCCTAGTAGGTTTTTTAAAGATCAACTTTTGGAGGGGGTAAGTTTGCCTTTCCTCAAGAGGTCTTTTTGTGGGGATTTTATTACTCTTATTTATGCATTTTCTACTTTTGTAATTTGCTGAAAAAATGGAGCCTTCTGTTTTTGTTCCTAAAATTCCCTTAGAAGCTGGGCCCTCTGAACACTTTCATACCAGTGTTAAGTGTGTTTTTTGTAAACAGGCTGATGTATCTTTTCCAGCATATATGCATAACATGCCTTTATGTTTTGATGCATTCATATAGTTCTAATGCTGTTCTTTGCTTCTATAGGGTTTTACTGCTCCCTCTCTTTGTTCTTTACAGGAAAGTGCCACTGATTTCACACCAGGTATGAAGGATTTTATCAGTTCAGCTGTGCTTGAAATGTTGGAAGTTTTTAAAGGGACAGTCTACACCAAAATTTGTATTGTTTAAAAAGATAGATAATCCCTTTATAACACATTCTCTATAACACATTCTCCAGTTTTGCATAACCAACACAGTTATATTAATATATGTTTTACCTCTGTGATTACATTGTATCTAAGCCTCTTCAGACTGCCCCCTTTTTTCAGTGCTTTTGATGGACATGCAGCTTAGCCAATCAGTGCAGAATCCTAAATAACTCCATGGGAGTGAGCACAATGCTATCTATATGACACACATGAACTAGTACTGTCTAACTGTGAAAAATGCTCTGAGCTAAGAGGCGGTTTTCAACAGTTTAGAAATCAGTTTGAGCCTACCTAGGTTTATCTTTTCAAAAATACCACCAAGGGAACAAAGCAAATTTAATGATAGAAGTCAATAGGAAAGTTGTTTAAAATTGCATGCCCTATCTGAATCATGAAAGTTTAATTTTGACTAGACTGTCCCTTTAATCAAGCATAAAAGGTTAGTTATAAATTTGTATTCTACTAGTTTTAAACCTCCTGTAGCTGATGTTTCTGCTGATGTTTCTTTAGAAGGAGAGTTTTTTTCTGATGATCACGGGTCTTCCTCTGATCATGAACCAGAGACTTACTCTTTTTTTTTTTCATTTTAAGTTTAACATTTACGTTCTCTTTTAAAGGAAGTTTTACTTACTTTAGAGGTTCAGAATCCTACGGTGGCTGAGGATAAAACTTCTAATCGTTTAGATTATATGCTTAAGCCTTTGGTTAAAACGCCTGAGGTTTTTCCTGTCACTGATTTTATCTCTGAGATAATTTCTAGGACATAGTATAAAACAGGTAATCCCATTTATCTTTCTGCAAGGTTTAAGAAATTGTATCCATTATCTGCTTTTAATAGTGATCTTCCATAGACGTTGCTGCTGCGTCTTCTATTTGGTTGAATAGTCTGTCTGAGCAGTTTTCTGATGATTCTGCTAGTGAAGATTTGTTTTAACCTTTAAGGATTGCTTAAATGTGCTAACTAATTTATCTGTGATGCTTTATCTGACATTATTAAGATTAAGGCCAAATGTATATATTTGACAGTGCTTTCTAGAAGAGCTTTATGGTTTAAATCTTGGTCTGCTGATATGGTTTCTAAATCTAGACTTTTAGAGTAATTTCCAAGATCAGGTAAGAGGAATCATCAGTAATTCAGAGTGCTCTAGCTTGGGCTCACATGGTTTGGTATGTAGATCTGGTTCAGATGTCCAGTTGCCCACTTTGGCCAGATCTCCTGTTTCAAAGTTTGTTTTTCCATCTGGCTCTCAAATTTCTAAGCTTGATGGCTTGGACATTGAATGGTTAGTTCTTGGACATATAGGTTTTTCTGATTGTGTGATCAAGACTTTGATTCAGGCTTTTAAGCCTTTGAAGAAGAAAATGTATGATAAGGTTTGGAAAACCTTTATTTCTTGGTGTGTGGATCATGGTTGTTCTTGGCATTCTTTTAAAATTCCTAGAATTTCGCAGTTCCTACAGGATATACTGGATAAGGGCCTATCGGCTAGTTCTTTGAAGGGGCAGATTTCTGCTCTTTGTTTTTTTTTCATATGAAGATTGCTAATCTTCCTGAGATTGATGGTTTTGTTCAGGCTTTGGTTCGTATTAAGGTTCAGCAACAACCGCACTCAGCCCAAATGAAACAGAAATCCAGGTAGATAAAAACAAAATAGCATAGTTTATTATACCAAAACGGTAACAACGTACATACTGAAGTGGCAAGCAGCAAATATGGTCAAACGCGTTTTGTTGTCACAAACATAACTTTCCCATGCAAAGCTCTTTTATATACAAGTAACTCCTCCCTCTAACACACAATTGGTAAATCTGCATTATAAGTAGAGCTGGACTGGAAAGAGCAAGTGGTTAATTTAAAGGAAAAGCACTAATATAATATGCATCTTTACTGGTTCATTAGTTTACATTCTAGAATTTTTATATACAACTTGTTAGACATAAATAATTCCTACAGTTAACACATCTATATTAATGGCACAACGGTACTCTAAATAGCAAGTAGAGAACATCAAATTAATGTATGTCTATATCAATTTAGCCATTTTTTATTCTAGATTATTATTAATCTAGCATATATATGAAGGTTAAGATCATAAATACAATGACAAATGCCCATCATAGTTAATCATAATTAACATACAGTTTTACATCCCAATTCAAATTCAAATCTGTTGGCATTTGGGTGTCAAGCTGAAAAATTCAGAAGACTTCTCTTTTACTTAGAACATCTCCTCTATTGCCCCTTCTGGGGTATCTGGGTATCTGCTGGACACCCTGAAAATTCAACAGAGAACTATCAGAATTATGTTCTCTCTTGAAGTGTAGGGATATGGGAGTACTGGACTCAGGATCTTCTATGGCACGCAAGTGCTCCAAAAAATTATCCTTAAGGGCTCTTGTAGTTTGTCCTATGTATTGTTTATAACACCCTCTACAGGTCAAAAGAGTTACAGGTTATGTGTTGTTGTATCTTAAATGTTTTATTGTTCACGTGATGTAAACTCAATGCCAAATGAAGCATAGGTACATTCCAATGTTCTTAACTTAAAAAATATATATTTTTAAACATATATATATATATCTGTGTGTGTGTGTGTATGTGTATATATTTATATATAGGTATAGATATATATTTTGCAATATAAATATATATATATATATATATATATATATATATATATATATATATATATATATATATATATATATATATATATATATAAATATATATTTAAAATAAAAAGAAAATTTTCTTCTATATGAAGAACATAGGAATTTAAGATATTCCTAAAGCACCTCCGGGTTGAGTGCAGTGTTGGGTTAGCACCCAAGCAATAACTTTTTTTTTCCAGCACGCCCCATAAAAGTCTATGAGCAGATATTAGCGCAGTCTCAATATCTGAAGTTAGCCTGCCTCAGTCTTTTGTTCACACAATAACTTTTAATTTCAACTTGTAATATTGGCGCAAACCCGGCCACACCAAAAAAAATTCTTGAACACAGCGCTAGAGGGAAACATTTTTTTGCGTGCCACTTGTAATCTGGCCCTGTGTTTTTCGTCTGCATGTGCATTAAAAGGACAGTAAACGTAAAATATGTTACATCATTTTTGCACTATGTGCAGAATTATGTAACATTATCCTAGAGACACCTTAAAAAACGAAAGCTATTAAGAGATTTTCCCCACACACACACACACACACTATACTTACCCTCCATTTCTTGCCAGCCTATTCTGTTTTTTTTTTCCTTCTCAAAACTGCCTCACGGGTTTGCTATGTAATTACAGCATGCCCGATTTAGCATAGAACTAAATGTAGCGCTCCCAGATTTACACAGCACAGGATCTCGCTGTGATTATGCGCGCTTTTGAGAAGAAGAAAAAAAATCAAGTAAAAACTGACGAGGAACGGAAGGTAAGTATACCTTTGAGGGGGTAAATCTCTTGTATTTTAAGGTGTCACTAAGATAATGTTACATGATTCTGCACATAGTGCAGAATTATGTTACATTATTTTTTAAGTTTACTGTCCCTTTAAGATTTTTGGCCTGACCATTCTGTGCATGTATAGCTAAGCCTGGGCCAACAGATTGTTACTAAAAAATTATTTGCCGTATGTGGTATCTAAAAGTGATCTTATGAGCTATTTATTTGTGCTAATCAAAATATATTACTTTAAAATAGAGTCTGTAGGAATATGTGAGTTATAGCTGGTCTAAAATTTATATTTAGACGTATATTAATGGTTAAGTATAAATGAATCTATACATTTCACTTGTATAGGAATCTCCTAATTACTAATGCTTTATGTGAGGTCCTTAGTAATTAGACAAATGCTACATACATTTATAAATATATATAATAGACTTTTGTGGTGTGTTTGGATATAAAATTAAAATTATTATGGAACATTCCTGAATGTATGCGTTCATTGGAGATTCCAAAATCTTCCTCCCCCAGGCTTTTCAATCAAGTATTTAAACAATTTTTTAGAGAAATTAACTCATTGTGTAGTTCATTAACAAATCTAGACAAGTCAGACGACTTGCTTTTCCCACAGAAAACCTCTGAATACACTGTTTCCAGTACAGCAAAGGATTCTGGGTAAGATATGCAAATGAGATTACCAATGACTCACTTTTTTTACTTCAGCCTACTTTTAGGCAGACTTCCCTTTACGTCATAGCATTGCTGTATACAAAGCTTTGAAGCTTAGCTAGGCTTAGTGTACGGTGATTCAGAACCCCAGGACAGCTATTTAGCTTAGAAACAGTGTATTTAGAGGTTTTCTGTGGTAAAAGCAAGCCTTCTGACTTGTCTAGATTTGTTAATGAACTATACGATGAGTTATTTTCCTACATTTTGTGCTTAGTGGAGGATTTTAAGCTCACTTTTTGCCTCCCCATAATTTTGAGCTATTTTTGAAAAAGAACCTAGGTAGTGAGGTACTTTTGCTTGTAACTTCTGATTGACCGTGTCAGTTACAGTATGTTCAAAAGGTAGCACAGTGATTTCTGCCCTTTTGTGTAATTGAGTAAGACCATAAATATTAGCTTTAGAATCACCATAGCTGTAATCAATCCTAAAATAAAAGATACTCACAAGGATTGTCAGTACAAGCTGGATACCCTATATCATTCTTAACTTGACCTGTGCAGGCGTAAGTACATTTTTGATAGTATGTTATTAAAATAACAAATAATTTGAACTGTCATCAGGGATATTCTCCTTAGCTGATGCAGAATCTTGTACCTGTCTTAATACCAAAGTAAAACAGTTTCATTCATTCTTCACAGATCTTATAGAGGAAGTTTCAATGCATCCAGATGAAGGTGGACAAGACATCACTCAAACTCTTAATCTGGAAGAGGTTGTTCAGGAGCAGTCAAATGACTGGCAGTGTGGCATATCCAATGTTTTTCGATGACGTCTCCTAATGTACAAACTGTTATTATGACTTTATTTTTGCTAGTCAATTTATTTAAAAAAAATACAGACATCAGTATTGTTTGAAAAATATTTAAAACATGGGAGTGGGTTTTATGCCACATGAACCCACAGTAGCTTTTGTCAATGTTGAAGAAACTGTTTATGGTTTTTCATTTGATCAGAACTACAGCAATACTCAGGTACCTCTGAATAAAGATATCACTACCTTCCGTTGAAATTGATGAACCTTTTAGATTCTTCTTGATATTTGGGCGGCTCAAGACTGTCAGGATAAGTTGAAAATATTGGGTTTTGTTGTATTATAGTTAACAAAAAAGTTTTGTAGAGATGAAAGTGTAAAAAGCAAGTTGTCACAAACAAAATAAACTCTAGCAGAAGAATGTTCTGTTCCGAACAACATTGTTAATTTTGTTCTTGAGTATTACAAGATGTTCTTGTGTTTAATTTTACTTGACTGACGGAGAAGTGGCTGGGCCACCATCTTATGTGAAATACTGAGGAAGAAATTTAAAGATGTCTGAGACGTCACACAGTTGTTTAATTTTAATAAATGTTTTTCATTGACCATTTTCATTTGTGTTCAATAGTATCTTAATTTATTTCTATTATGTTTTTTTCTGCATAATAAATAAGTTACACAAATTGTTCTACTGTAAAACAATTTACTTTCATTAATTCTTTTGCTCTCTTTTTCAGCAATTTAAAGTTAAGAACTTTGTTGTTTTTATCCATTGCAGGATACAGAACACGGACCATGTAAAACAATGTAAAATCTTTTCAGAACATGCATTTTGTAACAATATTTCCAATGCAGTGCTAATTACTGGTATGCACTATGTAAATATATTTCTAAAAAAATAACTTTTAAGGGACAGTAAACACATTGAGATTGTTTTCATAAGATGGTGAGAGTTCTTGAGCCATCACATGTGGGATTAAAGTCCAGTCCTACAGGAGGAGTTAAAACATCCATCACGACATAGCTTTAATCACTCCCAGTTTCCCATGATTCCTTAATTATTTTTTGTCCTCCAGCAAGGAGGATCGTGAAACTTAGTGTTGATCTACATATTAATTGAACAGGGTTCTCAAACTGATGTGAGACCCGATGGAGTACATTGGCAGTGATAGCAAATCTTCCGCCTGAGTCACTTGCCTGCTACAGTTGTTGCTGTCACTAGTCCTGTTGGTGCATCTCAGTATTCCTTCCTTAGATCTCATGTCAGTGCATACTGAATTCAGAATTTCCGCTTCCTTGTTTATCCATTTTTCACATCCGCCGCAGTGTGGCTTAAAGCTTTGATTTGCATAGCGTACATAGTTGCGGGGAAGTCTCCCCCTGAATTAATTATTTCTCATTCTAAAAGAGTAGTCGCCACTTCTTGGGTTTTTAGGAATTAAGCTTCCATTGAACAGATGTGCAAGGCAGCTACTTGGTCATCTTTTCATACCTATAACAATTTCTACCATTTTGACACATTTGCCTCTTCTGAGGATGCTTTTGGTAGGAAATTTCCTCTACCTGCCTTAACTTTTATTCCCTACTTATTTCATGGTGGGCTTGTAGATTTTACAGCTTGGTTATAGGATCTGTGACAAGATTCCTTTTGTTTCCTGCCTTGGGACTTTACACTGCCACACAGTCTTTTAGGGAATAAGTTTTCACACACAAAGTAATGGAGATCAAGCGGGAGTCTGCCTGTTTATTTTGCACATCACAGGCAATTCAAATGAAAACAGCAGCAAAATATAAAACAAAATCCTGCCGTCTAGGCACTAACTAAACATACAGCAACGGTGTCAGTCAGCAAGTCTAGAACTGACAAAACTAACATAAAACAAACAAAGTTAAAGGCAAAAGATTACCTTAATGTATAGGGGCTTCAAACAGCAGGCAGCTGCTCCTATTTTCTGCAATGAGGAAGTGAAGGCCCTGAACTAACTCAGACTTCAGGCTTTATAGGAGCATGATTACACACCTGTGTACTGCTGCAGTGTCTGAGAAACTGATCAGCTGCAAATCCTGGACTGGAACCTAAAGTAACCAAGCTATGTGACAGAATCCTTTTCCTCACATACCTGCCTTCTATGACAAAACCATGGGATCTGTCACAGATCCCACATGTGATGGCTCGTGGACTCTCACCATCTTATGAAAGAAAACAAAATGTATGCTTACCTGATGGTGAGAATCCACAAGACTGATAAAATAAGAATCCAGGACCGGCTCAATCACTGTCTTCAAAACTTCAATTCAAAATTATGAAGCATCACAGAACAATCATGCAGCCGCATGTAAAATATCAAATAAAAGGCAAGAGGCATCCCCTCGGCATGGTATTATATTATTTATTGTTTTTTATGATGAGCAACAGTTTTTTTTTTCTGATTAAGACACAGAGTCTAGCTATTTCATATTTGAGCTTGAACATCTTAGTTCTTTATTTAAAGTGGTTTTATATACTTATGGTGTGAAAGACTCTAAATCATCAAAGTAAAAATTTCTAAACAACTGGATTTGATTTTAAAACCTTGTGCTAAGTCTGAGGCTCTTATTAAAATAATTTTCAGAGAGTAAATCAATCCTGGTCTTCTCTTTCAAACCATCCACTAAATGGAAAAGGATGTTTCCTTTACTGGCTTGTAATGTAGAGATTTGGGAAACTTTTTCAGTGGTGGATGGTGCTATTCACTTTAGCCAAACCCGCTACTATTACCTTATAGTACATTTTCCAGTAATTATATGTACGTGAAAATGGCAACATTTCATCAAAAGGCCTTTTTTTCAGTAAGCATTGCTTCTGTAGCAAGTATGTCTGCTCTTTGGTGTCTGTCTGAGTAAATTTCTCTGTGGATGAAGATTTTCAAAATTGTTTGAAACTTCTTAAGTCGACTAATGCACTTATCTGTTGTCCCATCAATTTTATTTTAAGTATATGTATTTAGCAGTGCTGAATAGAGGGACTTTATGATTTAAAGGGACATTCCGGTCAAAATTTAAATGCACATGGATGAATTAAATCTTTAAATAGAAACATATTTGCAATATACATGTATTGCTAAAAATGCTATCACTGTTTCAGTGTTAACATTTTTCTCTGCACGTGCATATGAAGCATAGCTAGATATTCTCAGTGCACCAGCTTTTTTAAATACTGCAGCTGCTCAGAGCACCAGTGGGGCTTGTATAATGTCAGCAATTAACAAATTAAGTTATTGCCACATGCAGTGTTATGTCCAAAATGCTGGTGCATACTTAAATACACAATTGAAAAAGCTATAGCTTTTATTAGAAGCATTTTTGGTAATGCATGTATATTACAAAAATGCTTCTATTCAAACTTGAAATTTAACCATATGGATTCTACTTTTGGCTGGAATGTCCCTTTAAGTCATTGTCAGCAAATAGGGTGTCCAAAGATTAGACTTTCATCTCTCCTTTTCAAGGAAGAATGTATTTGGACCTAGTCTTGACGTTATCATTTCCACTGTGTCTTTTGGAAAGGGAATTTTCTCCCTCAGGACCAAAAGTCTAAAGAAAAATTAGAACAAATTGTAATTTTTCGCTCATTTTGTCAATCTAGAAACAAAAAACCTTGCTCATCCTTACAATGACCTAAATCTTCCAGATCTTCCTGAGAGTTTAATCCAGCTGGAACAAGGCCAAGCATTCTATGATCCTTCTTACGTTTCCAAATCAGCATGAAGGTATGGCCCCAATCCAGATTCTTTTCTAGAAGGGGCAGTTTACACGTTTCTTAGTAGGCCTATCATTTTCTGTCCAAGATCTCTGGGTTCTAAACATAATTTCCCATAGGTTTCAAATCAATGCCTTTTTGAGGAAGGTGTCCTCGCGTTCCAAAATACTTTACAAATTTTATTAACTGTAGTTTAAGTTTTAGAACAAGGCCAAATATTTTATTCCAAACTTTTCCATTATTCCAAAAAAGAGGGAATTCTCAAAATAGTTACAATCTGGACAATTCCACCCCTTATTCAACAGGGTCAATTTATTAATGACTTCTTTCCTATTCCATCTCCACCTTCTAAGATTTGCCTTTCAGGACAAACTTTTTAAGTTTGTGGCTCTTTTGTTTGGTTTATCTACAGCTTTTATATTTTTTTGAAGGTTCTAGGAACGCTCTTGTCTATAATAAGTACTCATGTAGTTCCGTGACTCTAATCCTGGACAACGTGTTGTATTTCATACCAACATTCTATTATTGTTTACAGTCAGTTTGCTCACAGCTAAACTAAATTTCCAACCCATTTGTAGATCAAGGTATGGAAGTGTTAGGTCTGATGATTGCAGTATCAGATGTTTTTCATTTTGCATGGTTCCATATAAAAACCTTTTTTTAACTTTGCATGCTTTGACAATAGTGCAAAACTGTATCTAAACTAGCTCATAGAATTCTATAGGATTCTTCAGTGAGGCAATCTCTGTCTCGGTGGATAGTTTTCCAAACTATTTTTCTTGGGGCGTTTTTTATTCACCTTACTTGGACATTAATGTCTACAGACACCATTCTCAGTCTGGAGGTCCAGGAGAGAAAAGGGAGTTTTGTTTTCCTCAGGAGGCGCGGTTACCAATAATTATCTTGCAAACTATAGGTCCCTTAAGAGCTGTCCTCTTCTGAAAGTAAAATCGTATCTGAGCTTTAATTAAAGGGACATAAAACTGGTTAAGATCTGTGCATTTCCTAAAAGGGCTAATTAATTAAAAAAAAAGTTTGCATAAAAAAAAAATATTTAAAAAAGTGCTGCCAAGTATTTAAAAATAGTTTTCAAAAATAAGCAAAATGAATTACATAGCTAAGATGCCTAGAGAAGCCAACTCCACCCCCTCATCAGTGTTTAGATACAGGCATTGTATTTCAACTGAGTTCACAGCTTCTAGGCATGCTCCAGCAGATAATCCCTATGCATTTTTGCATTCTACCAAAACAATAATAGATAGAGATACAGCCATAGAAGGAAATGTGTGGGGGTTGTTAGAGCTTGACAATTCAGAAACTAAAAAGAAAGGGATAATGGAGAGGCACTGCAGTATACATTTGCAGGTAAAGTAATTAAAGTACATATTATATTTTGTCTCTATCCCAACTTGTTTTATGTCCCTTTAAGACAATTTTACAGCTGTAGCTTACATCCATCATCAAGAAGGAAAATGCAGTTCGTTAACAATAATTTAGGAAGCCTCAAGGCGGTTTGATTGGCCACAGAAAAATGTTCTATATTTTGTATTCTAGCAATCAAATCTGGAAGACAAATTTCCTTAGTTGGTAATCCCTTCAACTGGAATGTTTTCTCCGTCAACTAGTTTTCTACAAAATTGTGAAACAATTGGGTCTCCTAGAGATAGACCTGATTACTTCTGTTTCCGAGAGTCAATATTATATACATGCTCATATAAACGCCTCTTACCATTTCTTTTCGGGCGCCCCACATAGATCACAGCATGTGCTGTTTCAATCTGTTCTTTGTAAAGTCTTATATTGGGCTGAACTATCTTAATTGAAAAATATGTCATCTGACTTGACATATTTGCACATACTACAGTTCGATTTATTACAGCAAAATGTTAATTTTCTATTAAAGGGAAAAGGCATATCTCTAATGGGTTTATTGTTTCTAAATTTTAATCCTACTAGGTGCAAGAAGACTTTTTAAGTTTCTATTTTTCTTATAAATAATCCTTAGTCCATCCCCAATGCAATCCTTCAGAACAGGTTCATTTTTGAGGATATCCCAATATTTTGCTAGGATATTTTCAATAACCCTACTTCCTTTGCTGTATGTAGTTTATAAATTTAATTTCTGATTTATCAATTTTAGAAGCTCCTCTAGTTACTTTAGGGTATTGTAAATCTCTCCTATTCATCATACCTACTTTCTCTCTAGGTTGGCTGACAATTTTGGGATATATTTCCTCTCTAAAAAAACTCCTATTTAGGTCTTCTTCTATTTGATAATCCTTATCTTTAGTGCAATTTCTTCTAACCCTTTGGAATTGGCCCATGGGAATATTATTAATCCACCGTTTCAAATTACCACTTTTTGCATATAGGAAGCTATTCTTGCCTGTTGGTTTCCTAAAATTCTTTACATATATCTTTAATATATTGTATGTGTTTACATTGACCAATAAATTGAATGCTTCTTTGAGATAATCATCCCTATTTTGCATCACAATTCCTCCTGCTTTATCATCTTATCTTAAAACGATATCTCTATTTGACATGAGGTTTTTAAGTGCTTTGCTTTCATGTGTATTGAGGTTAACATTGTGTAAATTCACATATTTATTATCATGGGATTTAAATAATTTATCTAGATCATTCCACTCTAGTCTATTAAAAACTTGGATAAATTCTCCTTGGGAGCTAACTGGATATAAAGTTGATGTTTTTTTGAAACCACTATGTTGAACATGATGTTTTTCGTCATAGATCTAACTCCTGGTCCGCAACATCCTTAATACTCTGTGCTACATTATTTTATTTTTACACTGACCAAAGTATTTTAAAGGTTTGTAAATCTTTTCCCCTCAAATCTTTTCTATCTTTATTTTCATATGTAACAAGATTATTTTATGAAATATTGTTTCATTGTTAATCTTCTGATGTATTTCTGGAGGTTAATGTACGTTTCAAATTTATAAGGTTTAGGTTTTGGTGCAAAATTTAAATCTTTATTAAGAAGGGACATTTTAGAGTGGTTCAATTAAACATTAGATACATTGAAAATATGGGATTCAACCATATATAATCCCATCTTTTTTTGTAGTTTTCTTTTGTTTTCTCGTCCCCCCTCGTTTTGTTCTAAAAACCTTTTTTTTTTTTTTTTTTTTCCCATCTGTTTTCCTAAAACGTTTATGTCCCATCTCTTTTGGTGGTGTTCCCCTAAAAAAAGGAATGGATGTTGATGTATTGTGTGCTTTCAGACAGACGTTTGGGTTTAGCTCCCAGGTTGTACCATTGTGCATCCTCTTACCGTATTATAGGAAGATTTCTCCGTTAAAGAGGAAGTCTATTTGAAGAGGACTATTAGAACAAGAATGTTTGTTACTCTAACTCATGAGTGTAAATATAGATCCCTGCTTAGACTTATTACTGTTATTAGTAATATAGGTAAGTTTAATTTTTCCTACTTGATTCTTAATGTTAGGTTCCCTTCTCACTTTTTTCTCTTTTTAATCCAATATATCCCTCATAAATTTAGTCTGCTTGTGGCTTTCCAATTCCCTATTCAATTTAGTGATACCATTCTGTATGCTGGTATTCAATTTCTGCCATTTCCCCACATCTTTATATGGTTGTATATTGTTAATCACTTCATCTAGTTGTACTTTTATCTTTTCTAATCTTTCTTCCCTATACTTAATTAGGAGTTTAATCAGTCTAATAGAACACTCATGTAAGATGCTTTCCCATTCAGTCATATATTCCACTTCCTCTAAATTGAATGCAGGAAATGTAAGTCGTAGTCCTCTGGGAATTATATGTAGCCACCAATCAGCTTACATTCTGGCTTTTTCAAATAAACAAACAAACAAGCAAGCAGTGCGCTCTTTCCTCCCTCACCGCATAAGGCAGTACTTCCGGTATTCGGCACACAGGAGAGTGGGGATGACGTTGAATCACATGGACCAGTGAAGGAACAGCAGCGTATCCGGCCCCATACGCCAAAGAAGCAAGCAATCCAGAATACAAATTGTAGTTCCAAAACCGGTAAGTATAAAAAGTTCCAATCTTTATTTTCCAGGCATATAAAAACTCAAAGGGTACAGTCCAGCTACAGCACAGCACAAACTGACCAAGACTTACATAAAATGTAACACATCAAGAGGGAGAGAAGTTGCGCTCCTCATGCAGCAGACATGTTTCGTGCTTACCAAGCACTTGTTCACTGCTTAAAGGAGCAGCAGCTGCATTCCACTTAAATAGGCTACAGGTACCAAGAAAACAAAGAAAATAATGATCATTTTTGGTTCAGAGCACTGGGTAGCACTTGCTGATTGGTGGCTACATTTAGACACCAATCAGCAAGGGCTACCCAGTTGCCGATCCAAAAATGGTCCGTTTCCTAAGCTTACATTCTTGATTTTTTTCAAATAAAGATACCAAGAGAACAAAGGAAAATTGATAATAGGAGTAAATTAGAAAGTTGCTTAAAATTGCATGCTGTATCTGCATCATGAACATTTAATTTTGACTAGACTATCCCTTTAACATCTCTTTAAAGAGACATAAAACCCACATTTTTTCTTTCAGAATTCAGCTACAACAGTGTTAAAAAACTTTCCAATATACTTCTAGTATCAGTTTTTCTTTGTTTTCTCGTTATCCTTTTTTGAAAAGTAAGGATGTAAGCTCAGGAGTGAGCACGTGTCTGCAGCACTATATTGCAGTAGTTTTGCAACAATGTTATACATTAGCAAGAGACCAAAAAAGAGAGTACAGCTGCACCGTCAATTAATGCAATATTTATTGCAGCTAGTGAAACAAATACAATCATGATTAGGGATCGTTAGATCTGAAACGTTGTATTTGTTTCACTAGCTACCTAGATATCTCTTCAACCAAGAATAATATGAGAAAGAAGTAAAATTGATAATAAAAGTAAATTAGAAACTTTTTTTAAAATTGTATTCTTTATCTTTATAATCAAAGAAACATTTTTGGTTTCATGTCTCTCTTTAAATCTTAGTTTATCAAATGCCTTTTATATTACAAGTATGAAAATATTATAGAATTTTACTTGAGTGTTTATTTCCTGCAGTGCCTAAAACACTGTTTATAAAATAAATCAGATCTATACTATTTCATTTCTTTGCAAAATCACGTTGTGTGATAAATCCAGAGAAAATAAAATAAATGTAAATCTTTATAGAAACTCCATTTCATGAAATATTAAACACCATTATTTTGTCTCAGTAGAATGCAGCTGTGTTTCTTATTCACATCAGCTCTGCTGGCTTTTCAAATATTAAAAATAAATTGTGTTACCATGCAAGTTCACTATATTAGGATTTGTTTACACAACTTGAAATACAATAATATTTTTTTTATTTATATATACAGTATATATAGTTTTTCATTTTATCATTTCTTTACTTGTTGAGAATGAAGCTTGATTTTGAAAATGTTTGCTTGTTTTGAAATTGCATAATACAGATGATGTATGGCAAGGTTTGTGATAAATCTACAATGTGCCATTGACAGCATACGCTGTTGGCATTTATCATTGCACAAGCATTTCTAGTGAAAGAGGCTTTCATCATCACGATCGGATCAGGATAATTTCAATCCAACACCTAAAAGTCAAACAGGTTATGAGCGATGCTCCTTAACTTTCGTTTCAGACAAGCTTTAAATGATGGATCTTCGAAGAAGCTTCCGCAGCTTCATAAATGTAGCCCACAGTCTCAGTTGTTGCAACTCCTGAGACTATGGACTCCATATACTAAACAGCAAAGGCTACTTTGGAACCCTGGCTGTGCAGGCTTGCTCATGTGAGCCTGCTTATCTCAAGTTAAGTAGCAGAGATACATTTGTTAAGAGTGGCTGACAGGCCCTGCTCTTGCTTGACCTATGGAGGGCAGTGTTGCACGAGCGAATCCTTGTGCAATGATAACTGTGGGTAGCAGGCATACAGTGCTACCTGTTCACCACAAAAACTTGTAGGCAGATTCTCTGATTGAGAAACTTCTCCCCCTACCTGTGTCTGTTTACACATTGCATCTCCATTGCGCAACAGGAAGAGTGTCTGTAAGACTTGCTTATGTCTATAGTGTCAGCTACTGGTATATTGTTTATGTTACCATTTTCTACTACTCATGCCTATCTTCTTTCTATACAAAATTACACTATGGGACCCATAGCAGCGAGGTCAGGCAGACTGTTTGTCCATCTTTATAATTTGAGGATACTTCTGATTGATGTTTCTGGAACGAACAGCTCAGTAGCTTGTTCTATGACAAGTTACCACCTGGAGTCAAGTCTGCAACATAAATTACAACCCATTACTCCATTTTAACTACTCTGGGTTATTATCATTAAAATGTACATGTAATCCTTTTTGATATAGCTACCAACTAAACTAAACATATTGATTAACATTTCCTTAAAAATGTTACCAAGAGGAGAGAGTAAGGTGGAGAAAATAATTGGAAATTGTTTAGTAGAAGGTTTATACTCTCAACCTCAAAGAGGCTCCAGGTCAAACCTCCAAACATCAGTGAGGCTCCAGGTCAAACCGCCAAACATCAGAGAGGCTCCAGGTTAAACCTCCAAACATCAGAGAGGTTCCAGGTCAAACCGCCAAACAGCAGAGAGGCTCCAGGTCAAACCTCCAAACAGAGAGGCTCCAGGTCAAACCTACAAACATCAGAGAGGCTCCAGGTCAAACCTACAAACATCAGAAAGGCTCCAGGTCAAAACTACAAACATCAGAGAGGCTCCAGATCAAACCTACAAACATCAGAGTGGTTCCAGGTCAAACCTACAAACATCAGAGAGGCTCCAGGTCAAACCTACAAACATCAGAGAGGCTCCAGGTCAAACCTACAAACAGCAGAGAGGCTCCAGGTCAAACCTACAAACATCAGAGAGGCTCCAGGTCAAACCTACAAACATCAGAAAGGCTCCAGGTCAAACCTACAAACATCAGAGAGGCTCCAGGTCAAACCTACAAACATCAGAGAGGCTGACATATCCACAGTACTTTAAACTAGTGATAAATTACTGCAAGCTTTACTGTTATTTCTTAGCAATAGGTTCTGGATGGCACCAAAAGGGGCTTAATTAAAATTGCTGAGAACATGTATTAAAAAATGCAAATGTTATAAGGAATGTTTGACGTTCATTTTAACACATTTCACTGTGTTATTGTTCCTCATGCTTAGTAGCAATAGATAATTCTCTCTAGAATTACAAACAGTCAATTTGCTTTTCTTTATTCCCCATTTAGATAAATATGTAAGCACCTGACATATCCGACTTACTTGCCATTCATTGTCTTCTCCTCCAGACCATACAAATTAAGATAATATCCTTGTAAGTGTAAAAACTAATGCCAAAATACACTTAACCCCTTAGTTAGGGGACATGTAACATGTCTATACAGCAACACATTAAATTAATTTTTAAATATGCATAGTAGATCATCAGTTAAGCACTGTTAACACAATGTTAATTGATTAAATGTAAATGATCCGCAACACTGATACTATTTTGTATAGACGCCAGTGCCCCCTTTTCATTTGGGGAATACTTTGATTCCTCAGACCACCTGCTGACCCAATAATCTGATCTGCAACCTGCAAACAATATTTTAGTTCTGTGTTCAGTAAATAGACCATAAGGGGTGTATATTCGAATACAACCCCAATTCCGCAAAAGCTGGGACTGTATGGAAAATGCAAAAAAACTAAGAGTCATTTGAAAATTCATTTCACCCTGTACTGTATTGAAATCACATTATTAACACATTATTTGATGTTTTACTTTGTGAATTTAATGTATTTTTTTAAAATATACACTAATTTTAAATCTAATGACTGCAACACACTCCAAAATAAGTTGTGACAGGGGCAATTTATGATTAATAGTGATGTGACAAGTTGAAATAAGAAGGTGATTTAAAACAGGTGAGACAATTGTGTAATCATAGTATACAGGGAGTGCAGAATTATTAGGCAAGTTGTATTTTTGAGGATTAATTGTATTATTGAACAACAACCATGTTCTCAATGAACCCAAAAAACTCATTAATATCAAAGCTGAATAGTTTTGGAAGTAGTTTTTAGTTTGTTTTTAGTTATAGCTATTTTAGGGGGATATCTGTGTGTGCAGGTGACTATTACTGTGCATAATTATTAGGCAACTTAACAAAAAACAAATATACCCATTTCAATTATTTATTTTTACCAGTGAAACCAATATAACATCTCAACATTCAAAAATATACATTTCTGACATTCAAAAACAAAACAAAAACAAATCAGTGACCAATATAGCCACCTTTCTTTGCAAGGACACTCAAAAGCCTGCCATCCATGGATTCTGTCAGTGTTTTGATCTGTTCACCATCAACATTGCGTGCAGCAGCAACCACAGCCTCCCAGACACTGTTCTGAGAGGTGTACTGCTTTCCCTCCTTGTAAATCTCACATTTGATGATGGACCACAGGTTCTCAATGGGGTTCAGATCAGGTGAACAAAGAGGCCATGTCATTAGATTTTCTTCTTTTATACCCTTTCTTGCCAGCCACGCTGTGGAGTATGTGGACGCGTGTGATGGAGCATTGTCCTGCATGAAAATCATGTTTTTCTTGAAGGTTGCAGACTTCTTTCTGTACCACTGCTTGAAGAAGGTGTCTTCCAGAAACTGGCAGTAGGACTGGGAGTTGAGCTTGACTCCATCCTCAACCCGAAAAGGCCCCACAAGCTCATCTTTGATGATACCAGCCCAAACCAGTACTCCACCTCCACCTTGCTGGCGTCTGAGTCAGACTGGAGCTCTCTGCCCTTTACCAATCCAGCCACGGGCCCATCCATCTGGCCCATCAAGACTCACTCTCATTTCATCAGTCCATAAAACCTTAGAAAAATCAGTCTTGAGATATTTCTTGGCCCAGTCTTGACGTTTCAGCTTGTGTGTCTTGTTCAGTGGTGGTCGTCTTTCAGCCTTTCTTACCTTGGCCATGTCTCTGAGTATTGCACACCTTGTGCTTTTGGGCACTCCAGTGATGTTGCAGCTCTGAAATATGGCCAAACTGGTGGCAAGTGGCATCTTGGCAGCTGCACGCTTGACTTTTCTCAGTTCATGGGCAGTTATTTTGCTCCTTGGTTTTTCCACACGCTTCTTGCGACCCTGTTGACTATTTTGAATGAAACGCTTGATTGTTCGATGATCACGCTTCAGAAGCTTTGCAATTTTAAGAGTGCTGCATCCCTCTGCAAGATATCTCACTATTTTTGACTTTTCTGAGCCTGTCAAGTCCTTCTTTTGACCCATTTTGCCAAAGGAAAGGAAGTTGCCTAATAATTATGCACACCTGATATAGGGTGTTAATGTCATTAGACCACACCCCTTCTCATTACAGAGATGCACATCACCTAATATGCTTAATTGGTAGTAGGCTTTCGAGCCTATACAGCTTGGAGTAAGACAACATGCATAAAGAGGATGATGTGGTCAAAATACTCATTTGCCTAATAATTCTGCACTCCCTGTATAAGGAGTCTAAAAAAAAGGTCTAGTCCTTTAAGAGCAAGGATGGGTCGAGGCTCGCCAATCTACCAACACATGCGTCAGCGAATAATGCAACACTTTGAGAACAACATTCCCCAAAGTCAAATTAGTAGGATTTTGGGCATTTCACCTTCTACAGTGCACAATATAATTAAAAGATTCAAAGAATCTGGTCAAATCTCTGCGTAAATGGCAAGGCCGAAAATCTCCGATCTTTCAGATGTCAGTGTCTCAAAAACCATCATGAGTCTGTAATGGATATCCTGACATGGGCTTCAGAATACTTTGGTAAACCTTTGTCAGTTAACATCATTTGCTGCTGCATCCACAGATGCAAGTTAAGACTTTACAATGCAAAGCAGAAACCATACATCCACACTCTCCAGAAGTGCCGCCAATTTCTCTGGGATCGGTCTCATCTGAGATGGACATTGGATTTTTGTGGTCCGACGAGGCATCATTTCAAACAGTTTTTGGAAAAAACAGCCATCGTGTTCTCTGCGCCAAAGAGGAAAAGGACCATCCAAGTTGTTATCAGCATCAGGTCCAAAAGCCAGCGTCTGTCATGGTATGGGGGGGGGTGTCAGTGCCCATAGCATGGGCAACTTGCACATCTGTGAGGGCAACATTAATGCAGAAAGATATGTATACATTTTGGAGCAACATATGCTGCCATCCAGATGTCGTCTTTTCCAGGGACGTCCCTGCATTTTCCAGCAGGACAACGCCAATCCGCATTCTGACCGGATAACAAGTTCATGGTTGTCTATACAAAAGAAAAGGGGGGAAAGGACAGGAGGGGGGCTTATTAGCACTCTTTCCTAACATACAGGTAGATTAAAAGTTGTGTGTTCGCCTTTTAATGCTGAAAAAATGGTAATTTAAGCGTTAAAACAGCAATGCACCCAAGTCTTGTTGGTAAAGCTGTACTGCAAGCCTTTTATCCTGTAACACAACGTCAGTCCCGCACTGGGACTTACATAGCGCTGCCACTACGAGTTGTGCGTGAGGCTATAAAACTTGCGTTACACCCTATACCGACACGATCCGTACCGCCATCTGAAAGCAGTAGTTATGAGTTTTATGCAACAAAACTGTTAAATAAAGCTCATAACTAAAGTGTTACAAAGTACACTAAACACCCATAAACTACCTATTAACCCCTAAACCGAGGCCCTCCCGCATCGCAAACACTATTTTAAAGTTATTAAACCCTAATCTGCCGCTCCCGACATCGACCACTACTATACTAAAGTTATTAACTCATATTTCCCCCACACCCCAACATCACCGACACTATAATAAAGATATTAACCCCTATTCCGACGCTCCCCGACATCGCTGCCACTAAATAAAGTTATTAACCCCTAAACCTCTGGCCTCCCACATCACTACCACTAAATAAACCTATTAACCCCTAAACCGTCAGCCCCCACATCGCAACAACCTAATTTAAACTATTAAACCCTAAACCTAACACCCCCTAACTTTAACCTAATTAAAATAGAGCTAAATTAAAGTTGCAATTATTAACTAAATAATACCTATTTAAAACTAAATACATACTTACCTGTGAAATAAAACCTAAGCTAGCTACAATATAACTAATAGTTATATTGTAGCTAGCTTAGGTTTTATTTTTATTTCACAGGTAAGTTTGCATATATTTTAACTAGGTAGACTACCTAGTTAAAATAAATACAAACTTACCTGTGAAATAAAACCTAAGCTGCCTTACACTAAAACCTAAAACTAAAATTACAAAAAAAAAACTACCATTACAAAAAAATAACAAACAAAATTATTCAAAATAATAAAAATTATTCCTATTCTAATACCCTGTTTAAAAAAGAAAAAGAAAACCCACCCCAAAATAAAAAACCCTAATCTATAATAAAATTCCAAGGGCCCTTAAAAGGGCCTTTGTAGGGCATTGCCCTAAAGAAATCAGCTCTTTTCTACAAAAGAAAAACAAGCACCTCCTAACAGTACCCATTGCCCTGAAAATGGCATTTGTATGGGCATTGCCCTTAAATGGGCATTCAGCTATTTTGCTGCCCATCAAAAATAAAAAGTGTCTATTCTAAAAAAAAAAAACCACCCCAAAACAAAAAAAAACATTACACAAAATAACAAACGAATTATCCAAAATAATAACAATTATTCCTATTCTAATACTTATTTAAAAAAAAAAAAACACCCCAAAAAAAAGAAACCTAATCCTATTATATAAAAGGCCAAGTGTGTTTGTCCGAAGCTGTCATGCGCAGTAGAGACAGCACAAGGACAAACACACCTGGCCTTTGAGTCCTACTCCCTAGCTGATCTGCTGCAGAAGTGGGCGTGGCCAGAGTGAGCGGGGGCGTGGCTGGTGTGAATGGCCATGAATGGGGCGTGGCTTGGCATGAATGGCCGTGAAGGGGGTGTGACCGGGCATGAAGGGGGCGCGGCCAGGCACGGTCGCGAGATAGAGAGGGGAGAGAGATAGAGGGGAGAGAGAGAGGGGGAGAGAGAGTAGAGGGGGGAGAGAGAGGAGAGGGGGGGGGAGAGAGAGGAGAGGAGAGGGGGGGGAGAGAGAGAGGAGAGGGGTGAGAGAGAGAGGAGAGGAGAGGGGGGAGAGAGAGATGAGAGGGGGGGGAGAGAGAGGAGAGGGGGGAGAGGGAGAGGAGAGGGGGGAGAGAGAGATGAGAGGGGGGGGGAGAGAGAGGAGAGGGGGGAGAGAGAGATGAGAGGGGGGGAGAGAGAGGAGAGGGGGAGAGGGAGAGGAGAGGGGGGAGAGAGAGAGGAGAGGGGGGGAGAGAGGGGGGAGAGAGAGAGGAGAGGGGGGGGAGAGAGGGGGAGAGAGGGGGGAGAGAGGGGGGAGAGGAGAGAGGAGAGGGGGGGAGAGAGGGGGGGAGAGAGAGAGGAGAGGGGGGGAGAGAGGGGGAGAGAGGGGGGAGAGGAGAGAGGAGAGGGGGGAGAGAGAGATGAGAGGGGGGAGAGAGAGAGATGAGAGGGGGGGGAGAGAGAGAGGAGGGGGGAGAGAGAGGAGAGCGGGGGAGAGAGAGAGGAGAGGGGGAGACAGAGAGGAGAGGGGGGGAGAGAGAGAGAGAAAGAGAGGGGGGAGAGAGAGAGGGGGGAGAGAGAGAGCTCAAAAGAGAGGGGGAGAGAGAGCTCAAAAGAGTGGGTTAGAGAGAGCAAAAGACAGGGGGAGAGAGCGCAAAAGAGTGGACGAGAGAGTGCAAAAGAGGGGGGAGAAAGAGCACAAAAGAGAGGGGGAGAGAGAGAGCACAAAAGAGAGGGGGAGAGAGAGAGCTCAAAAGAGAGGGGGAGAGAGAGCACAAAAGAGATGGGGGAGAGAGAGAGCTCAAAAGAGAGGGGGAGAGAGAGCGCAAAAGAGATGGGAGAGAGAGAGCAAAAGAGAGGCAGAGAGAGAGCGCAAAAGAGAGGGGGAGAGAGCGCAAAAGAGAGGGGGGAGAGAGCGCAAAGGAAAGGGGGAGAGAGAGAGCAAAAGAGGGGGATAGAGAGAGAGCACAAAAGAGAGGGGGAGAGAGAGAGAGAGAGAGGAGGGGAGAGAGGAGAGGAGGGGAGGAGAGAAAGAGAGGAGGGGGGTGAGAGAGAGAGGAGGGGGGAGAGAGGAGGAGGGGAGAGAGAGAGAGAGAGAGAGAGAGAGGGGGGAGGGAGGGAGGGAGACAGAGAGGGGGAGGGAGAGAGAGAGGGGGAGGGAGAGAGAGAGGGGGAGGGAGAGAGGGAGGAGAGAGAGGGGGGAGGGAGGGAGAGAGAGGGTGGAGAGAGCTCAAAAGAGAGGGGAGAGAGAGCGCAAAAGAGATGGGGGAGGGAGAGAGAGCAAAAGAGAGGGGGGATAGAGAGCGCAAAAGAGAGGGGGGAGAGAGAGAGAGAGCAAAAGAGGGGGAGACAGAGAGAGCACAAAAGAGAGGGGGGAGAGAGCGCAAAAGAGAGGGGGGAGAGAGCACAAAATAGAGGGGGGGAGAGAGCGCAAAAGAGGGGGAGAGAGAGAGGAGGGGGGAGAGAGAGGAGAGGGGGGAGAGAGGGAACTCAAAAGAAAAGGGGAGAGAGAGCGCAAAAGAGATGGGGGAGAGAGAGAGCTCAAAATAGAGGGGGAGAGAGAGCGCAAAAGAGATGGGAGAGAGAGAGCAAAAGAGAGGGGGGAGAGAGCGCAAAAGAGAGGGGGAGAGTGCAAAGGAGGGGGAGAGAGAGAGCGCAAAAGAGCGGGGGAGAGAGCATGCAAAAGAGAGGGGAGAGAGAGAGCGCAAAAGAGAGGGGGAGAGAGCAAAAGAGAGGGGGAGGGAGAGCAAAAGAGAGGGGAGAGAGAGAGAGAGCAAAAGAGGGGAGAGAGAGAGAGCGCGCAAAAGAGAGGGGGGAGAGAGAGCACAAAAGAGAGGGGGAGAGAGAGCGCAAAAGAGATGGGGGAGAGAGAGGGCAAAAGAGAGGGGGAGAGAGAGAGCGCAAAAGAGGGGGGAGAGAGAGAGTGCAAAAGAGGGGGAGAGAGAGAGCGTAAAAGAGAGGGGGGAGAGAGAGAGCGTAAAAGAGATGGGGAGAGAGCGCAAAAGAGATGGGGGATAGAGAGAGCACAAAAGAGAGGGGGTGAGAGAGAGAGCGCAAAAGAGAGGGGGGAGAGAGAGAGCGCAAAAGAGAGGGGGGAAAGAGAGAGCTCAAAAGAGAGGGGGGAGAGAGAGCTCAAAAGAGAGGTGGATAGAGAGAGCAAAAGAGAGGGGGGAGAGAGAGAAAGCAAAAGAGAGGGGGAGGGAGAGAGAGCGCAAAAGAGAGGGGGAGAGAGAGCGCAAAAGAGAGGGGGGAGAGAGAGCGCAAAAGAGAGGGGGGAAAGAGAGAGCTCAAAAGAGAGGGGGGAGAGAGAGAGAGAGCTCAAAAGAGAGGTGGATAGAGAGAGCAAAAGAGAGGGGGGAGAGAGAGAGAAAGCAAAAGAGAGGGGGAGGGAGAGAGCGCAAGGGGTGGGACCGCTGTACTGCAAAAAATGGCCTGTGTGAACGGGCTTTAGGACTAGTCTATAATAAACTACCACTATCCCTTAAAAGGGCCTTTTGTAGGGCATTGCCCTAAAGAAATCAGCTCTTTTTCTAAACAAAAATACAAAGACCCACTAACATTACAAACCCCCACCACCCCCATCCCACAAAATAAAAAAAAACTTTCTAAAAAAACCTAATCTACCCATCGCCCTAAAAAAAAACACCAAAAAAAACTTTTAAAAAAATCTAACACTAACCCCTCTTTAGGTACTCACAGTTGCTGAAGTCCTGCTTGAACGATCTTCATCCTGGCAGCTCCATCTTCATCCAGGCAGCTCCATCTTCATCCATCATGGGACCGACATCTTCTTCATCCCTGTGGAGGCGGAGGTCCAGGCGAAGGTACAAAGCGGAGGTCCAGGCGGAAGCCCATCATTCCGACGTGGAGGTCCTCTTCATGCGATCGTCCGCCTCACACTGAGGATGGAAATGCAAGGTACCCCTTTTATACTGAAGGTACCATTTCATTCCTATTGGCTAAAAAATTTGAATCAACCAATAGGAATTAGGGCTGCTAAAATTTAAGCAGCTCTCATTCTATTGGCTGATTCAAATCTTTAGGGCAATGCTCTACAAAAGGCCTTTTTAAGAGGTATTGGTAGTTTATTATAGATAAGGTTTCTTTTATTTTGGGGCGGGTTTTTTTTTAAAATGGGTATTAGAATAGAAATATTTTTTATTATTTTGAATAATTTGTTTGCTATTTTGTGTAATTTTTTTTCGTTTTGGGGTGTTCATTTTTCTTTTGTAGGAAAAGAGCTGATTTATTTAGGGCAATGCCCTACAAAAGTCCCTTTTAAGGGCCATTGGTAGTTTATTATAGATTAGGAGTTTTTTTTATTTTGGGGTGGGTTTTCTTTTTTTTTTAATAAAACGAAAACGAAAACGATCTACCATTCAGGATTACCATTCAGGATTCCCTGACGAAGTGCCTGTCGGCATGAAACACGTAGGATGTTTACTTGACCTGCTGTATCACATCTGGGGTGCAATCCGATAAAGATCGTAGTTTGCTGCGCAAGCGAGGGAACCCCCAACGCCCGCAGTTTCAGCTCGCAACTCGAGCTATCTTATATACGACGCCGTCAGAGGCTAAAGTGCCGTAAGTCTGACAAACCAGCGATGTCCAGAAATCTGCGTAAGCACAAATTTCTGGAGTCACCAGTGACTTACGGCACTTTAGAAACTGCCGGCGCCTACAAAACCTGACTAAAGTTATTAAATCTCCCGTACTGTCTAACGCGCCTCCCTAACATAGCCCGACACGTCTAACCCTCTAACCGCTATCCCCCCTCACTATCCTAACAATAAAAAAATGTATTAACCCCTAAACTGCCGCTCCCGGACCCCGCGGCCAGCTATATTAAATCTACATTACATACCCCCTAATGTGAGTCCCTTACACTGCCGCCATCTACCTTACCTACCCCTAAAGTGAGCCCCTACCCCGCCGCCATCTATCTTACCTACCCCCTAAAGTGAGCCCCCTACCCCGTCGCCATCTATCTTACCTACCCCCTAAAGTGAGCCCCCTACCCTGCCGCCATCTATCTTACCTACCCCCTAAAGTGAGCCCCTACCCCGCCGCAATGTATCTTACCTACCCATAAAGTGAGCCCCCTACCCCGCCTCCATCTATCTTACCTACCCCCTAAAGTGAGCCCCTTACCCCGCCGCCATCTATCTTACCTACCCCCTAAAGTGAGCCCCTTACACCGCCGCCATCTATTTTAAAAATATTAACCCCTAATTTAATCCCCCTACACCGCCGCCAGCTATATTAACTATATTAACCCTAATTATATTATGGTTAATATAGTTAATATCGTTATTATATTATATATATATATTAAGTATAATAACCCTATCTAACTCTAACATCCCTAACTAAATTCTTATTAAAATAAATCTAATTAATATTAATATTATTAATTAAAATATTCCTATTTAAATCTAAATACTTACCTATAAAATAAACCCTAAGATAGCTACAATGTAATTAATAATTACATTGTAGCTATTTTAGGGTTTATATTTATTTTACAGGTAACTTGGTATTTATTTTAACTAGGTACAATAGCTATTAAATAGTTAATAACTATTTAATAGCTACCTAGTTAAAATAATTACCAATTTACCTGTAAAATAAATCCTAACCTAAGTTATAAATACACCTACACTATCAATAAATTAAATAAACTACAAATATCTAAACTAAAATACAATAAAATAATCTAAACTAAATTACAAAAAAAAACCCACTAAATTACAAAAAATAAAAAAATATTAAAAGATTTTTAAGCTAATTACACCTATTCTAAGCCCCCTAATAAAATAATAAAGCCCCCCAGGAGGCAGTGGAGTTGGAAGAAACACGAAATCCGGAACCAGCGACCCGACTGAAGACACGATCAGGGATTACCCAAAAAAGAGAAGACGAAGGAGATGGAGAACCAAAAGGGAAAAACAAGAATTCAAAGAAAGGACAATGACTTCTCATATAGATAATGCTGAAAATCTAGTACCATGTACTAATGCCGAAAATCAAAACATTAGTGTTATTAATTTGTCCAAATATGTCTTGAAAGAGGAGGAATTGCAAATATTAACTAAAGGATTGGGTTTTGCTCCCTCGGGCAACTTCTCCTGTTTCAATACTCTTTTTGATATTAATAAATTCATACGAAAATTGGCTCTTAAAAGATATTTTGCATTAACAAATTCTCAAGATGTCAATGTAGAAACCAATATCTCTAATGTGAATAGTACAACATGTGCAGCGGAAGGTCCCATTTTGCCCTTTGAGGACGCCCAAGCTCTAATAAATTGGTGCGCCCAAAGAGGACAAAGTCTGACTTTTATCCTAAACAGTATAGAGGTGCTATTATTAATGCATATCATAAAATGGTTCAGGATGACATTTTTGAATTGGAAATGAAGAAAAATGACAATGCTGCCTCCCACAATCTGTCTTATAGAGAGAAGAGAGCATTAAAATCTTTACAAGACAATTCTAATATTGTCATTAAAAATGCGGACAAGGGAGGCAGCATTGTCATTCAAGACAAAGAGGCCTATTTCATTGAGGCATATGAACAATTGAACGACACTGAAGTGTATAAACGCCTTCCAGGAAATCCCATTTTCTCTTACAAGAAGAAATTGGAAAATTTAGTTAAGGAAGGAATTACTCTAGGTATCTTCAAAGAAGGGGATTTCTCAAATTTAATTCCAGATCAACCTCTGACTCCAATTTTTTACCATGTCCCCAAGGTTCATAAGGACCCCCTCTCCCCTCCTGGTAGACCTATTGTCTCCGGGGTGGGGTCCTTATTTGAGCCATTGGGGGCATGGTTGGATGAGGTTCTACAACCTATAGCCAAAAAACAGCTATCCTATCTGAGGGACAGTGCCCAGCTCATTGATATACTGGACACTGTGCAATGGAAGGAAGAGTATACATGGGCAGTTATTGATGTATGCTCTCTTTATACCTGTATCCCTCAAGAATTAGGGGTACAGGCTGTGCAATTTTTTCTAAATCGAGAAATGGATTTAACAGATTCAACCATTCAATATGTAGGAGATGTATTGCGATTCCTTTTATCTCACAATTATTTTTGGTTTGACGGGGTATTCTACAATCAGATATGTGGCACTGCCATGGGGGCAAAATTTGCCCCCACATTTGCAAATTTGTATGTCTCATGGTGGGAGTTGTCACATATCTATTGTATACATAACCCTTGGTTAGAAAACATCCTTATATATGTATGCTATATTGATGACCTATTGGTCATTGTAAAAAAAGCCCCTCAATGAGATAGACTTTAACACATTTATTGAATATATAAATGGAAATGCATTTAATCTTAAATTTACTGGGATATTTAATAACAATAAGGTCAACTATTTAGATTTGACACTTCAAATCACTGACAATACAATTATTACCAGCACATATCACAAAGAGACAGCTGGCAATACAATCTTACATGCCACCTCACAACACCCCACACATGTTATTAGGGCAATACCTAGGGGACAATTTATAAGGATCCGTAGAAACACTAAATCTGATGTAATATATGAGTCTCAATCTCTGGAATTAAAAGACAGATTACTGTGTAGGGGTTATAATACCAACTCCCTTGAAAAGTGTCAAAAAAGTATAAGTACTCACAATAGTGCTCATAAAAAACTTGATTTGAGTAAGAAAGAGAAATCCAACTTTAAAGATGCAGTAGTATTTACCACGGCCTACTCAAAACAGTATAATGAAATTGTTAAAATCATGAAAAAACACTCCCATGTCCTCCTAGGGGATGACACACTTAAACCACATATAAAGAATATTAAATATGTTCCCAAAAAATGTAAAACCCTAGGTCAAGCCATATCACCAAGTTTGGTCATGAAAACTGATGTAACTAAACAAAATTGGTTGCAACATAGGGGCAACTACAAATGTGGTAGACGCAACTGTTTAATGTGTACACATATCAATGAAGGTGACAAGTTCTATAGTCACAGCACAGGAAATGAATATACTATGGAGCTTTATGCTAACTGTTGCACCACTTTTGTGGTTTATCTTATCACTTGCAACCTATGTCAATTACAATATACAGGTCAAACTTCCAGAGAGGCTCGTAAAAGATTCAATGAACACACCAGAGATGTTAAAAATTACAATAAGGATTCGGAAGGCCAATCATTTTAATGGTTACCATATGACAAATATAGCCAACATGAGTATTAACATCATAGATATTGCAACTACATCCATTAGAGGGGGTAACAAATTTAAAATCTTAGAGAAAAAGGAACTGTTCTGGATGTTGAAACTAAAAACTCGGTCACCATTAGGGATGAACCGTGAATGTGACATCAATTATTTTATAGATAATTAATTTAATACTCTAAGTTTATCCCACTCTGTTCTTTGCATTATATATATGCTAGTATATATACGCTTTTTTGTACATGGTCTATCATTTTCATTTAATGTCTTTAATTGTGGTCTAGATAGGGTTAATGGTTTTCCAATGACATTTCTACTAGCCTGCTGGTTAATTAATTTTTTCCTATGCATTCATTTTTCAACTTACTTGTTCATTTATTTTCCTAATTATTATTATCTTTTCATTTTTTCATTTATTCTTTCATTTATTTATTTTTTCATTTATTTTTTACAATATCTTCCATTTTGTCTAAACTCATGTTTTGGATTTTGCTTCCTCCATTAATACTATGTAATCATGTTTCATATTAACATCAATGTATATAATTGTATATTTAAAATTCACTGAGGTTCATTAACTTTGTTTTTAACTTTGTATTTTGTGATGTATCAAGAGAAAGGTCTTCTTACTAAGGGTTAACAAATAGATGGCTGTGGCTAATTAAATCATTCTTAGCAAACAGCCAATTGAACTGAAAGTTCCCCTTCTTAAGCAGCCTTCCTCCCATCACAAATCAGTCTATGAATAAGCATCCAAGAGGGACACGAAACTAGTCAGACAGCAAATAGTGTCTCTCATACACTCCTGCCATTGCCTTTTTTAGCGTGTTATCCAGCGTTTGTAGCTGGTTAAAATCTTTTTAACCTTGTTTTTTCAATAAAGGATACTTTTTATTTATAAGAAACCCTCGTTGCAGTGCCTGCTTACTACTTGTACTCTAAATAAAAAAAAATTCCCTACCCTATTCTAAATTTAAAAAGTTCAAAGTTCTTTTACCTTACCAGCCCTTAAAAGGGCCTTTTGCGGGGCATGCCCCAAAGAAAACAGCTCCGCCAGGATCGGATGAAGAGTTCGGCCCAGCTGGGTGAAGACAAGGTAGGGAGATCTTCAGGGGGGTAGTGTTAGGTTTTTTTAAGGGGGGTTTGGGTGGGTTTAGAATAGGGGTACGTGGGTGGTGGGTTGTACTGTTGGGGGGTGGTATTGTGTTTTTCTTTTACAGGCAAAAGAGCTGTTTTCTTTGGGGCATGCCCCGCAAAAGGCCCTTTTAAGGGCTGGTAAGGTAAAAGAACTGTGAACTTTTTTAATTTAGAATAGGGTAGGGATTTTTTTTTATTTTGGGGGGCTTTGTTATTTTATTAGGGGGCTTAGAATAGGTGTAATTAGCTTAAAAATCTTGTAATATTTTTTTTATTTTTTGTAATTTAGTGTTTGGTTTTTTTTGTAATTTAGTTTAGATTATTTTATTGTATTTTAGTTTAGATATTTGTAGTTTATTTAATTTATTGATAGTGTAGGTGTATTTGTAACTTAGGTTAGGATTTATTTTACAGGTAAATTGGTAATTATTTTAACTAGGTAGCTATTAAATAGTTATTAACTATTTAATAGCTATTGTACCTAGTTAAAATAAATACCAAGTTACCTGTAAAATAAATATAAACCCTAAAATAGCTACAATGTAATTATTAATTACATTGTAGCTATCTTGGGGTTTATTTTATAGGTAAGTATTTAGATTTAAATAGGAATATTTTAATTAATAATATTAATATTAATTAGATCTATTTTAATAAGAATTTAGTTAGGGATGTTAGAGTTAGATAGGGTTATTATACTTAATATATATAATATAATAACGATATTAACTATATTAACCCTAATATAATTAGGGTTGATATAGTTAATATATATAATATAATAACTATATTAACTATATTAACCCTAATATAATTAGGGTTAATATAGTTAATATAGCTGGCGGCGGTGTAGGGGGATTAAATTAGGGGTTAATATTTTTAAAATAGATGGCGGCGGTGTAAGGGGCTTACTTTAGGGGGTAGGTAAGATAGATGGCGGCGGGGTAGGGGCTTACTTTAGGGGGTAGGTAATATAGATGGTGGCGGGGTAGGGGGCTCACTTTAGGGGGTAGGTAAGATAGATGGCGGCGGGGTAGGGGGTAGGTAAGAAAG
The DNA here is from genome assembly GCF_027579735.1 of Bombina bombina. Taxonomy (NCBI): domain Eukaryota; kingdom Metazoa; phylum Chordata; class Amphibia; order Anura; family Bombinatoridae; genus Bombina; species Bombina bombina. The sequence goes on along the minus strand of NC_069503.1, from coordinate 766,709,371 downwards.
ATGGCGGTGGGGTAGGGGGCTCACTTTAGGGGGTAGGTAAGATAGATGGCGGCGGGGTAGGGGGCTCACTTTAGTGGGTAGGTAAGGTAGATGGCGGCAGTGTAAGGGGCTCACATTAGGGGGTATGTAATGTAGCTTGCGACGGTGTAGGGGCTCACATTAGAGGGTTATACTTTTAATGTAGGTGGCGGCGGGGTCCGTGTGCGGCGGTTTAGGGGTTAAATACTTTATTAGGGATTGCGGTGGGGGATCGCGGTTGACAGGTAGATAGACATTGCGCATGCGTTAGGTGTTAGGTTTATTTTGCAGCCAGTTTAGGGAGTTACGGGGCTCCAATAGACAGCGTAAGGCTTACTACGGCTGCATTTTGTGGTGAGGTGAAAATGGAGTAAGATTTCTCCATTTTCGCCACGTAAGTCCTTACGCTGTATATTGGATACCTAACTACGCTGTTTTGGTATACCTGCCTATGGCCCAAAAAACTACGGGCGAAGGCAGAAATATACGAGCGTAACTTCTAGGTTACGCCGTATATAGGATACCAAACCAGCGCAAATTTTGGCGTCGCCGGCTTTTGCGGTCGACGCTGCATATCGGATCGGGCCCATGATGCGTTACTGTTTACCTTGCAAAATAAATTGCACCGCTTGATGACCACACAGATCGTTTTCATTTTATTGAGTACTACAGATTGACAAGAGGTTGGGACGCCACTTCAACGAATTTGTATCTGCCGTTTCTTCTTTTTTGCCTGGGAACGACACTTCCAGACAGGTCACGAGACCGCACCGAACAGTAAATATCCCTAGGCCAAGAGAGACTGTTTTTTTTTTTTTTAAAACAGGGTATTAGAATAGGAATAATTTTTATTATTTTGAATCATTTCGTTTGTTATTTTTTGTAATGGTAGTTTTTTTTTTATTTTTTGTAATTTTAATGTTTTTATTTTTTGTAATAGTAGTTTTTTTTATTTTTGTAATGTTAGGTTTTAGTGTAAGGCAGCTTAGGTTTTATTTCACAGGTAAGTTTGTATTTATTTTAACTAGGTAGTTAGTAAATAGTTAACAACTATTTACTAACTAGTCTACCTAGTTAAAATAAATACAAACTTACCTATGAAATAAAAATAAAACCTTAGCTAGCTACAATATAACTATTAGTTATATTGTAGCTAGCTTAGGTTTTTTTCCACAGGTAAGTATGTATTTAGTTTTAAATAGGTATTATTTAGTTAATAATTGTAACTTTAATTTAGCTCTATTTTAATTATGTTAAAGTTAGGGAGTGTTAGGTTTAGGGTTAGGTTTGGGGTGAGGGGTTAATAGTTTAATTTAGGTTGTTGCGATGTGGGGGGCTGGCGGTTTAGGGGTTAATAGGTTTATTTAATGGTAGTGATGTTGGAGGCCAGAGGTTTAGGGGTTAATAACTTTATCTAGAGGTGGCGATGTCGGGAACGGTGGAATAGGGGTTATTAGATTTATTATGGTGTGGGCAATGTTGGGGTGCGGGGGAATAGGGGTTAATAACTTTAGTATAGTGGTGGTGATATCGGGAGCGGCAGATTATGGATTAATAGATTTATTTTGGTGGCGGCAATATCGGGAACGGCAGATTAGGGGTCAATAACTCTATGTAGGTGTCGGCGATGTCGGGGGCAGCGGATTTGAGGTGTTTAGATGTGGGGTTTATGTTAGGGTGTTAGGTTTAAACGTAAAAAAAAATTCCCCATAGACATCAATGGGGCTGCGTTACAAAGCTTTTCATTCCGCGATTGCAGGTGTTAGGATTTTTTCTGACACTCTCTCCCCATTGATATCTATGGGGAAAGCGTGCACGAGCACGTCAAAGCAGTTCTTGTATTTTGTGCGGTATGGAGCTCAACGCAATCTTATCGCACGCACAAACCGGCTTTTCTAAAACTTGTAATAGCAGCGCTATGGAGGGTGAAATAACACAACTTTTGTTGCTTTCTTTAAATACCCTCTATAGCGCAAAACTTGTAATCTAGGTGATTGTGTCTGTTAGCTGTAGTAATCATCTCTACTAAGTAAGAGGTAACTATAAGCTAAAAATAAACTGTAATGATAATCTTTAAAACAAAAGGTGAAAAAACTTTTACCAAAATCCACCACAAACACTTAAAAAAGGATAAGAAGCACTGTTTGTTACTCCCCTGTATTCCTGGCTGATAACTGGAAGCGTCGGCTTCAGGTGCCTGGAGCAACCTATACAGTGGTCTAATCCTACAAAGTTAGAACAATACAAACGCGTTTCGGCCACTCCATGGTCCTTTTTCAATGTGTAAGACATTTTGGACGAACCCAATTCAGAATATCTCTGCTTTTTAAACCCACTGTTACTCTAATTAGCCAAAGGTGGGGTTCGTCACAAGGGGTGCGGCTACCATCATTATGTACGGATTGGATCCAAATATTACCATAACCTGCAACCAATCACATGGTATTTCATGAACCTGCCCTTAAACTGAGCACCACTGATTCGTTATCATCTCGTATGGGGTCGTGAAACGGGATGCGTGCTAATAGGTGCCAATACGGCCAGCGTAATAAACTGGGAGGTTTAGATATTCTGTTATACTGGGATATGAATTGCACTTCTAATGAACATACCATTATGTAAATATTTATCAATATCCCTAATATTTTTTTTTAGATCCGATTAAGTGAAGTTTAAACAAAGTGTGGGTATTTATAGCAAAAACAAAGTACTTGCATATTCAAGTAACTAACACTTTTACTTTTGTCATGGATAAATTATTAGGGTTCGGTTTCATAACTGAAAGTAGTCCACATATGGTGATTATTATATGGGTCAATTTTGAATGTTCCATGATATGGTGGCAAATATAATTGTATTGGCTGTGATTGTTAGTAATTTAATAGGTAAGGGGTGATACGCTCGCTGTAGGTGCAGGATATGCGCACGGTATATCATCCCTTTTACTCCACCCTATAACGTATGTCAAATATATACTATTGCCCACCATTTTAAGTGCAATTCATGTATTTCCTATATAGAAGTTAGGCAGAAAAAAACACTAACACTGCTACATATCAAAACATATTTGAATATTCTATTTTTAATAAATGAACAGTGTTATATATGTATTATATCTGCTAATCCACATCACTATTGACACTTATGTCCTCAGTCTTAGTTGATGTTTAAGCAAAATGCTAACACTGCTACATATCGGTACATATTTGAATATTCTGTTTAAAAACAGTGCACAGTGCTATACCTATGATATTTACTAGTTTACATCACTATTTGCATTCTTATAGGAATACCCAGTAATTGTTGTTTTCATTCATGCCATGGAGCATGACTGAATCAGTTTAAAAAACCATCTTGCTTCCTTTTGCAATAGCACTTGTTCTTTGTCCCCTCCACTAATGCCTGCGGGGATATTTATTTATTTATTTTTTTTTTTTTTTTTCAAATAAGCTTTATTTGGAAGATCATCAAATATACAATATGTTTTTCAGGTTAGAAGGGAGACAGTCCCTCCCCTCCTTCCTATCAAAATGAATCTTACAAGTTATCATCAACATATACATTGTCATTTCTGCATTACTAACGTTAACTATTATGCCCAGCAAGATATCCAAGCACTACTGCTGAGAGTTCAGCTGTACCGTCCATTTCTCACAGTGTCCATTAGGCAGTTTAGATCTGTCCACATTCAGTTAGCAGGTATTATAACAAATATCAAAATGTTCATCAGCATTATCAACATGTATATTACAACACTCAATGAATGACTATGTTTTCCTAGCGTAACTTTCAATCCTTTGGTATATTACTTGTGCTCTGACCTCTGAAAAGTTATAGTGTGCGGTTATTAAACTCATGGTCTATAAGATTCTCGGCACTCTTTCCACCGCAGCAGCATAATCTTGTGTGTGTCCAATGTGTCATTTTGCATGTGGTGGTACCTTTCTAAGTGAAGTAATGTGTCTACCTGTTGTTTCCACTCCTCAACTGTTGGTGCAACTTTATTCTTCCAATGCTTGGGGATCAGCATTTTTGCCCCATTCAGCATAACTAGTCTAAGGGCAATCGCTGCCTTGCACTCCAGGCTGGGTAGCGAGATGTATAATAAGGTCTTGGGGTTATTCTGCAATGATTTCCCTGTTGCCACTCGAACATACTCTAGTATCTCTGTCCAAAACCCGTCTAACCTGGGGCAGTCCCACCATATATGAGTCAATGTGCCTTCACTTCCACATTCTCTCCAGCATTTCCCTGAGGTCGTTTTATATATTTGTTTTAGTCTAACTGGGGTCAGATACCATCTTGATAAAAATTTATAACTTGATTCTTGTACCCTAGCAGAGATTGAGGAGCCTGCGGGGATATTTATCAAGCTGTCAACCACAAATACGCTGAAATTCTGCGTCGTAATTGTTGTGAGATTGATTCAACCTAGTTATCAAAGCCTCAAGATTGGCAAATGTTGAAATTTGTGATGTAACATACAAATCTGCAATCTCAATCCAACGCAGATCGATGCATTACAGATGTTCCGAATACACATTTGGCTCTATTTGATAGTTTTTGCCATTTATCAAATAGTTAACAGGTATGCTCACGTCTTTTTCGACACAGCATACCTGGTTTTCAATCCACCACCCTTGAGGCCGCGGTTGCCATAGAAATCAATCGGAGTCTGAAAGCACCGAAAGCTTATGTTCGATGCTGCCAGAGAATGAAGCATATCCTATTGATTTCTATGGTAGAAAACAAGTGACATTTACACCTAACACCCTAACATAAACCCCGAGTCTAAACACCCCTAATCTGCCGCCCCCAACATTGCCGACACCTAAAATTTTTTTATTAACCCCTATTCCACCGCTCCCCGACACCGCCGCCACTAAATAAATGTATTAACCCCTAAACCTCTGTCCTCCCACATCATTACCACTAACTAAACCTATTAACCCCTAAACCTTACCTGTAGAATTAAAATAAACTATTTTAAACTATTAATTAACCTACCCTAACTATTATACTACAGTTAAATTAAACTACAAATTAAATAAACTAAATTGCATATTAAAAAACTTAACCCTAATAAAATTATTTAAATATACTTTTAAACATTATTAAAAGTACTACATTGCAAAAACAAACAAACACTAAGTTACAAAAAAAAAACTAAATTACGGAATTATTTTTTTTTATCAAAATATAAATTGCCCTATCAAAATAAAAAAGTCCCCCCAAAATAAAAAAAACCTAGCCTGCAATAAACTACCAATGGCCCTTAAAAGGGCCTTTTGTGGGGCATTGCCCCAAAGATATCAGCTTTTTTACCTGTAAAAAAAAATACAAACACCCCACCAACAGTAAAACCAACCACCCCAAATAAAAAAAACTATCTAAAATAACCTAAGATCCCCATTGCCCTGAAAAGTGCTTTTGTATGGGCATTGCCCTTACAAGGGCATTTAGCACTTTTACTGCCCAGACCCTAATTTAAAAATTAAACCCACCCAAAAAAAACCTTAAAAAAGCCTAACACTAACCCCCAACAATCCACTTACAGTTCTTGAAGTTCTGCTTGAAGGATCCATCTATCCGGAGAAGTCATCATCCATGCAGCAAAAAGTCTTCATCCAGACGGTATCTTCTATCTTCCTCCAGCCAGCGAAGTCTTCATCTAGACAGCATCTTCTATCTTCATCCATCCAGCGCGGAGCGTGTCGATCCTGAAGACATCCGGCACAGAGTATCCTCTTCATACAGTCGCCGCCGTGCACTGGAACTTGAATGCAAGTGACACAATCCAAGATGGCGTCCCTTGCATTCCTATTGGCTGAAAGATTTCCATCAGCCAATAGGATTAAGCTCTCATCCTATTGGCTGTTCCAATCAGCAAATAGGATTGAGTTTTCAACCTATTGGCTGTTCCAATCAGCCAATAGGATTGAGCTCTCATTCTATTGGCTGATTGGAACAGCCAATAGGATGAGAGCTTGATCCTATTGGCTGATTGGAACAGCCAATAGGATTTTAGCAGCTCTAATTCCTATTGGCTGATTGAAATCTTTCCGCCAATAGGAATGCAAGGGACGCCATCTTGGATTGCTTCACTTGCATTCAAGTTCCAGTGTACAGCGGCAACCGTATGAAGAAGATGCTTCGCGCCGGATGTCTTCAGGATGGACCCGCTCCGTGCCGGATGAAGATAGAAGATGCCGTCTGGATGAACACTTAGCTGGCTGGATGAAGATAGAAGATACCATCTGGTGAAGACTTCGCCGGCTGGATGAAGATAGAAGATGCCGTCTGAATGAAGACTTCTTGCCGCATGGATGATAACTTCGCCAGATGGATGGGTCCTTCAAGCAGGACTTCACGAACTGTAAGTGGATCGTCGGGGGTTAGTGTTAGGCTTTTTTAAGGGTTTTTTGGGTGGGTTTTATTTTTAGATTAGGGTCTGGACAGTAAAAGAGCTAAATGCCCTTTTAAGGGCAATGCCCATACAAATGCCCCTTTCAATGCAATGGGTAGCTTAGGTTATTTTAGATAGTTTTTTTTATTTGGGGGGGTTGGTTGGGTAGTGGGTTTTACTGTTGGGGGGTGTTTGTGTTTTTTTTACAGGTAAGAGAGCTGATATCTTTGGGGCAATGCCCCACAAAAGGCCATTTTAAGTGCCATTGGTAGTTTATTGTAGGCTAGGGTTTTGTTATTTTGAAGGGCTTTTTCATTTTGATATGGCTATTAGATTAGGTGTAATTTTTTATTTTTGGTCAAAAAATTTTTAATAGTATATTTAAATAATTTTAGTAGGGTTAAGTTTTTTTAATATGTAATTTAGTTTATTTAATTGGTAGTTTAATTTAATTGTAGTATAATAGTTAGGGTAGGTTAATTAATAGTTTAAAAATAGTTTATTTTAATTCTACAGGTAAGTTTAAATTTATATTAAGATAGGGATCTTGTAATTTTAATTTAAAGTTAGGGGTTGTTAGGTTTAGGGGTTACTAGCTTAATTTATTTTTTTGCAATGTGGGGGGCTGAAGGTTTAGAGCATGGGTGTCAAACACAAGGCCCGCGGGCCAAATCCGGCCCGCCAGACCTTGTCATGTGGCCCGTGTAGCCGCCGCCAGCCTTCACCTTTTATTCTCGCTTTTTTTTTTTTGACACAAGAAAGCCGCCTCTTCAGCGCATGCGCGACAGCCTACAAGCCAGCCCTCTAGCGGCGCCGGCCGTTCTACACAGGAAACCTCCACTTTACATGCATTCAGGAAACCTCCACTTGTTTTTATATTGAGCGCATGCCATCCTGTGATGTGACAGATCCAACAGCTGCCTGAACCCTTCTCTCCTGTACTGTAAGTACATATGATGTATGTGGGGGGGGCTGCCTATTATTCTGCTTAAAAGTCTGAGCGGTAAACTTTGGATATACTGACCACTTCCGTGTCACTTTACAGTGGTATAGGGACCATAAACTGACCTCAGGAAAACGATGTCAGCCATCTAGTCAGAAAAGTTAAAAAAAAGTTAATGCCTTGTGTTTGCCATATGTGTAATAAACAGTGTTTGGCAATATTTGTATGTTTTTAAAAAAAAAAAAAATTACTGTCTGTTACCAAAAATCATTTTTCAATAAATTGTACAATAATTGTACATTTGAATATCTACTTGCCATTATTCTGACTATGTTTCTGCTTTCAGAGCTAGTTATTACTTACATTATTACAAAAAACAGTAATAATTGAATGCAGTGACAATAATTTATGATAATAAAGAGTGGACACATATTCCTACAGATACAACCGGCCCTTTGAGGGTGACCAAACTGCTGATGCGGCCCACAATGAATTTGAGTTTGACACCCCTGGTTTAGAGGTTAATAGGTTTAGTTAGTGGTGGTGATGTGGGAGGACAGAGGTTTAGGGGTTAATACGTTTATTTAGGTTGCGGCAATGTCGGGGAGCACCTGGATAAGGGTTAATAAGTACTTTATTTAGGTTGCGGCGGTGGCGGGATAGGGGTTAAACATTTTAGTATAGTGGCGTTTAGTGAAATGGTATAAATAAAGTTGGGAAAAACATGAATAGCAGCGTCATCGATGACTGTTAGTTACCAACAGTCCGATGCTCATCGCCCCGTACTTGGTGCTTTTTGACGGCTTTTTTATAAATATAAATATGCAGATTGTATTGAGATCTGCGGCTGCAACATTTGGCAATGTTAGGCGAGCGTATTTTTTTTTTTTCTACTCTCAGCTTCTTCTCACAATAAAAGATGAGCTTTCTATCCAGAGGTCTGGTCTCTTCTTATGGCTCCTGAGTGGCAATAAAATTCCCATTGCTGAACATTTTTTAAATGAAAAAACACAGGCATTGACGTGCACAGACAGTAACAGCAGATAAAATCCTCTCGCTGGAAAGTTCTTGAACACAGGCAATCATGGTCGGCTGATCACTTTGTTCCAATTATCACAAGTAACTATTTGGTTGTGGTGTCTTATGTATATTTACCCTGTGGAGATAGATAAAATACCTACACATATCTCCTGAGAATTGTCTCTAAACATCCACGTCACTCCTAATTCACTGATAAACACAATATCAGTAGAGTCTTCACAGATTAAACTGGAAATCAAACTTATCTTGTTGGGACTGTTAACTAAACCCCAAATAAAACAAAAACAAAATTCATATTTAACCAAAATGCCAACTTTCTATTATTCCTCTTAACTCCAAGTTGCTGTCTCCATGCTGACATTCTGATACCTTGCAATGAAAGTGGTATGCATTTCAACCCTTCCTACTTGGCTCTAAATTTAAACCCAAAATGGACAAGGACAACCAATTAATAGCCCAACTAGAATAAAAAGGTAAAACCCCTCACCCATCCACCTACTAAATAACTTTGGATAAGTCACCTTAGTTATAGAAGCATTGTGAAACTGTCATTAACTTATAAGAGAGGAGGATGCATGAGATCATAGTATACACATGTTAAATAGATGCAATAATATAAAACACATTAGATCAGAATTTAAACAATAGTCTTCTTCTTGGATCTTAACCGTGTTCCCGTTTTCACCTCTGTTATATCTATATAAAAAAAAAAAAAAAAACACAGGTCATAATTACTTTCCCGGTCATTTATAGCATATAAGATCCAACACTAGCAAGTATGTATATATAATTATATATATTCTGGCAACTTAAACTACCAGCTTGTAGCTGCTTTCTCCTCCCTATCTGCATACACAGTTCTAAATATCTCTCCACACCTCATGATTTGGGCACTATCCACTATTCTTGCACAGGGACTTATGGTTTCCTCTACCTTTCCCCTCCCGCTAGGCCACAAATGTGTTCATCCTGAGGTGACCGCCCCATAAACTAAACCACAAATGTTCCTACATTATCGGGTTGAAGGCTGAGACACTACCCTTATTCAGGGACTGAAGGGGGCATTTCCTACCTTTTGCCTTTCCGCATTCATTTTTATAGAGCATGCAGCTTACCTCTTCCAGCTCATTTAAAGGCTATGGGCCAATATGTCTTAACATAACAGCTATGGGCATGCTTCCCATCTCCACCCTTACCTGGACACGTCAAATTTAGAAATGTGAAACATACAGCATTTCTTTCCGGCTCAGTAAAGGATTATGGGCCAATATGTCTCAATGAGAGCTATGGGTATGTTTCCCATCTTTTAATCCTACCAGACATAGAAAGTTAGTGAAGCAAACTACAACTCCTCTTCAAGCTCTGTTAAAGGCTATAGGCCATTATGCCTGCAATTCAAACAACCCCACCACAACCATTGGATAAGTTCCCCATCTTTCAGACTTTCTCCTGGACATGTATCCGCAACTCTTAGAGTGCTTCATATTGAACCTTGCGGCAAAGAGCCTGCACAGCTAAACATTGTAGTGACAGTGAATTTCCACTTCTGTTACCATTTCCACTGTAACTCTTTGGTCTTGGGTGTTAAAACTGAAAGACATACTCCATACAATGGTTACGTTAGGCATATAATTGTAATTTATTACAGATAAGACCACTCACACAATGTAACAAAAGAAAAGCTCCTCCCCCTGGCTCCAGCTACTAGCCAAGGTGTACACTATATCTTAGCACAATGGCTTTGCACACATCCTCTGTTAAAAGGGTGGTCTTTATCCCACTAGTCATCATTATATATATATTATATTAACATACTAAATGGCATATTATTAAATGTTTACTCTACTAAACTTTCCTTTTTCTTCCTGTAAAAAAGAGAAATTAATTAATATAAACGCAAATAAAAAGAATGGTGATTATAGCTAAATAACACAGATTTAAACCAAATCTGTTTTTCATTATGGAGGCAGGAAAAAAACAAAAACTAGTTTAACCAGTTTCAAAGTGAACTGTTAAAGGTCTTTTCATATGTAAATTACACTAGGCCTCAACACACACCATATGGCCACCAAATAGTCAGTCAGTGGCACAAAATAAAATAGCTTCTAAAAAACACCAAAGATTTAAATAGAAAATCACAATAATTAATTTCTATCTTCTACACCAATAAGCATAATATTAAACTTAATTTCTGTATACAGGTGTTGCACATTGATTCACAAATTTGATATATCTTTGCACGGGCAGAAATGATAAAAACTGGGTACAATGCATCATCTATTCTTTCATTCATTTATTTACAAAGACACACAAGTTACTGTAACTTTTTAAGCTAAAGATTTGTATTTTCTCAAATATTCAAGCATAATCCCATACCTCGTCCCCAAATGTTACGTTAGGCATCAATAATTTATTAATTTCAATTAATAAATTAATATGCAACAATCAAAGCACCTACTTATAACATTAATATTTTTTAGTTCTTGGTATTATGGTCAAATATGTGGAATAAAAACACACAAAACAGTAAAATATCAATTGACAATTTACTTGGCAATCCATATTAAAAGTTAACACAATAAAACAATACTAATACATAAGACAGAAACAATACTTGACACTGTGATAACACAAAACAATACAATAAACACAACAATGAATCAAAACAATATTCGCAACAGTACACATTCTAACCTACAGGGCCCAGCCTGCAAGCTGGACCCAGCATAAATTCCAGTCCTTCATCCTTGCTAGCTCATGGTGGAAGGCATAAGCCTTTTCCAAATCCCTCAATTTACTCTAAAAATGGGAGGTACTATATCAGGTAGGCTGGTCTATGATGTCACTACCTGGAAATGAATTCTACACACTGCCCCCAGTGAACCCTCTAGCAAATTGCATAATAATATAATAATATAATATGCTTAATTTATTACATAAATCATTACTGACCACAAGCTATAGATCCTTTCTACATAGGTGTTTTTGTAGCATTTCTGTCAAAGTGACTCGTAGTTAAACAGTCATTAAGGTTGTTTGCTCTCCTAAAGGTAAATAAAGGTTTGCCTGGGATGATAGTTTGTAGCTGTTCATAAGCTCTCAGGACATGCCAGTGTATTTTTAGTATGTTTGAGACTTGCTTACTCTGGGCAGAAAAGATTGAGATAAATCTGAGGGGATTAGTGTTATTCGGTTGTTTGGGAATTAGTAGCTCCTGTCTGTTTTTATTCTGAGCTATGTGGTATGCTCAGGCGAGGGACTTTCTGGAGTAACCTCTCAGAAGAAGCCTCTCTCTCAAGTCATGTGCTGCTTTTTTAAAAGATTCCAAGGTGGTACTATTTCTTCTTATCCTAAGGTGTTCCCCCATGGGTAAACCTTTAATAGTTGAGGGATGGTAATAACTACTGGCACATAAAATATTGTTTGTAGCCATGGGTTTTCTATATGTGTCAGTCTCTAGATGGTTATCAACTCTTTTAATTACCAATTCAAGGAATTCTATTTTCTCTTCATTAAATGCCATGGTCAAGTATAGGCCAAAAGGATTAATGTTAAGCAGTCTGACAAAATCTTGCAGAAGTTCTCTGGGGCTGTTCGAAACAAAAAAATATATCATCTATATATCTGGACCAGTGGGATATGTGTTTAGTATAGTGTTCTAGTGTTTCATGGATCACAACCGTTTCTTCCGACCAGCCCAGATATATTGGCATATGTCGGGGCACATGACATCCCCATCGCTGTTCTACACATTTGTAGGAAAAACCTACCATCGAAAACAAAATAATTATGACTTAGAACAAATTCCAAGAGATTTACAAGGAATTCTTTAGTTTCATTTGGCAAGGTATCATTTCTCTCTAGATAGTGTGAAACTGCCTTGCACCCCCATTGCTTGTCAATACTAGTGTATAGTGACTCTACGTCACATGTTACCAATAGGGATTCTGAGGTTATTGTCATTTTGACAATTTTGTTCAATATGTGAATGGTATCTTTTGTGTTAGACGGAAGTGAATCAACTATATACCGTAGTCTGGCGTCAATATATTTACTTGCTTTTTCTTCCAGGGACCCAATGCCAGAGACAATAGGTGTATTTTGGGCAGCAAGTAAAGAGTCACTACTTTCGGTTGTTTCACTTCCAGAAATGTAAACTATATCTGGTCAATAAGATCTTCTGCAAAGGCAGAGCTTACTAATTTATTGTACTGCTCCAAAAAATTTCTTACTGTTACTTAGCTGTTTTTTTTTGCTTCCTCTACATACATAGAAGTGGGCCAAATGACAATGTTCCTACCTTTATCACTTTGTTTTGTATGAATGTCTGTCCATTATGTTAATTCCTTGAGAGCTTGTTTCTATCCTTTAGATAAATTGTTTTCCAATTCTTCTCTACCTTTAGTTATAGATAATATGTCTTTACATACCAAATCTAGAAAGGTTATAGTATTGTGAGATGTACTATTGGGAGGTTAAAATGGGTGTATTGATTATTCACTAATTATTTATGTCATAAATTAAGCATAATTATGCAATTTGCTAGAGGGTCCACTGGGGGCAGTGTGTAGAATTAATTTCCAGGCAGTGACATCATAGACCAGCCTACCTGATATAGTACTTCCCATGTTTAGAGTAAATTGGGGAATTTTGAAAAGGCTTGTCTCTTTCCACCATGAGCCAGCAAGGATTAAGGACTGAAGTTTATGCTGGGCCCAGCTGGCAGGCTGGGTCCTGTAGGTTAGAATTTGTACTGTTGTGAGTATTGTTTTGATTCTTGTTTGTTTTTATTGTATTGTAATATGTTATCACTGTGTTGAGTACTGTTTCTGTCTTTTGTACTAGTATTGTTTTATTGTATTAACTTTTAATATGGATTGCCAAGTAAATTGTCAATTGATATTATACTGTTTTGTGTATTTTTTCTTCCACATATTCGACCATAATACCAAGAACTAAAAAATATTAATGTTGTAATTCGGTTGCATATTAATTTATTTATTGATATTCATAAATTATTGATGCCTAACCTAACAATGGGTTTGGGTCTTATCTCTTCATCTGAATTGTCTACATCTGTGGTTTCACAGTCTCTATCCGATATATCAGAATCAATACCTGCTGTTCCATTATGACCCCACAAATAGACTGCTCCATTCGCATAATCAGCTAGGTCTCTGTCAATTTTTTTCTCTTTTTTATCAGAGATAAACTTGGCAAATCTCTCAACCTTTCCCTTAATTTTAGTATATGATTTCTGAAAATCTTCTTTTAATTTGTATTGTTTTAATTCCCTGGTTAATTTGGAGATTTCTTCAGTTATCTCAGTTAATTTCTCCAATTCATGTTCAACTAGAAACCCAATTAGCTTAAATGAGCATTCAGTGAGGGCCCCTTCCCATTTTAATTTCAGTTCTGTCTTATAATCTTGAAAGGATGGGAACAACTTGAGGCTTTGGTATTACGTTATTCTCTGTATAAAAATTATACATGCCTATATTCCATTGTCTCTTAATCTGTTTTTTCCTTATTTTTTTTAGACTTTTCATTGATTTTAGCTATTCCCCAACTTGTTCGTTCTCTTTTGTGCTTTTGTATTTTAAATCAACAGTTAAATTCTTAATATCTTCTGACCACGTGCTCAAATATCTAAGGAATTTGGATTGAGACCCACAAGTAATACATTTATACGACAAGGGAAAATATTGGCACTGTGATCAATTAATCTAGGAAATTATGAGGTTTTGTGATTAACCCTAGAAAGCTTGGTGCTGCCCCTTACAAATTGACTATACAAAAGAAAAGGGGGGGGGGGAGAAGGACAGTAGCGGGCTTATCAGCACTCTTTTCTAACATAGTGTCTAAGTTAGCTGTAGTAATCAGCTCTATTAAGTAAGAAGTAAACTATACGTTAAAAATATACTTTAATGATAATCTTTAAAAGAAAATATTTTCCCTTGAAGTGCTTGTTTAAGCAAAGAGTGCAGGTGCTAGCATGACCTGCCTGCAGTCCTGACCTGTCTCCGATTGAGAATGTGTGGCGCATTATGAAGCACAAAATAAGGCAATGAAGGCCACGTACAGTTGCGCAGCTGAAGACATGCATAATGGATGCATGGGGGGAAATTCTGCTTGCTAAACTTAACCAACTGGTGTCATCAGTGCCCAAACGCTTAATAAGTGTTATTAAAAGAAATGGTGATGTTACACAGTGGTAAAGAGATCGACTGTCCCAACATTTTTGGAGTGTGTTGCAGTCATCAGATTTGAAATGAGTGTACATTTTCAAAAATACATTAAATTCACAAAGTAAAACATCAAATAATGTGTTAATAATGTGTTTTCAATATAGTACAGGGTGAAGTGAATTTTCAAATAGGTTAGAAAACATGAACAAATACATTACATCCTGACTTGGACATCGGGGTAGACTACCCTAGTCCACAGTGACCATGGGATTATTCTGCCCATACTTCCGGTCACTGTTCTAGCTAAAGTCAGTCCCTATATCGGGCCGGAAGTTTCACCACTCTTCCGCTTGATGTAACTTTGCATGAACTGTCCTCTGATACAGAAGATGGTGAACAAGAGTCCGCTGGAGGCAAAGATATATCCCCGTTGTGGTCTTGCTGAGGGGAAGGCACCTCTCTTAGAACAGGGGATCCCACCGGCGGTGGTACTGAGGCATCCAGTTCCAAACTCTCAGGTACAGACTGAAGATGTCTTCGGTTACGGCGTGTAACCGTCCCTCCTTCCGTAAGGACTGTATAAGACCTTGGTTCTGGAGAGCGGCCAACTACCGTAGCAGGCGTCTTCCATTTCTTCTCATCATCCAGTTTAATTCTGACACTTTGGCCCGCTTTCAGTTCCTGTAAGGGCCTGACAGAATGTCTCCTGTCGTAGAAGAAACAATAACCCTTTTTGGCTTCTTCATCCCTCCTAAGGACTTCATCCCGAGGAACCGGGACCGGCGGCTTGAAGACACCCACTGAGGGTAAAGTGGTGCGAATCTGGCGTCCTAGCATCAGCTGTGCCGGGCTAAACCCGGTGGCTTGAATGGGCGTCGCCCTGTATGACAAGAGGGCTAGGTACGGCTCAGATTGCTTTAGAATTAATTTTGTTGTTTGAACTGCCCTTTCAGCCATTCCATTGGCCTGCGGATAATGTGGACTTGATGTGGAATGTACAAACTCATATTCCCTGCTGAAAGCACTGAACTCTGTAGAAGCGAACTGCATACCATTATCACTCACCAGCTCCATTGGAATGCCCCAGTGGGCGAACAAGCTCTTCAGGCGAATGATAACGGCCTGACTTGTGATATCATTCAGGTGTGCAATTTCCAAATACCTGGAATAGTAGTCGATCACAACAAGAAACTTTTTCCCGTGCAGTTCACACAAATCAGCAGCTATTTTCTGCCACGGCCCCGCAGGCAGCGGAGTAGAAATCAAGGGCTCCCTTCTCTGAGTAGGCCGGCGTTCCCGGCAACGTGATTTGCAATGTCGGAGCTGATCCCAGGCCACCACACAGCTGTAGCTGCCCTTTCTCTGCACTTTGTAATGCCTAAGTGGCCATCGTGAATCCTGTTTAACATCTCCTTCCTCATGCTGACAGGAATTACAATGCGGTCTTGGAACAGCACCAACCCCTCCAGCTCCGTGAGCTGCGACCTCTCTGGCTGGTAAGCATTTAAAGACATCCAGGCTGCCCGGCTCTCAGGCCAGGCTTCTTTTATGTACCTTATAACTTCTTGCAGATCTGTGTCCAAATATGTCTCTTTCTTTATCTCTTCCAGTTTCCTTGAAGAAATGGACTTAGAGGCCAGAACTGAATCAGCATACACTTTCACATCCGATTCTGTGGAGGATTCTTCAGCAGCAGCCAGCGGGAGCCTGGATAGTGTATCCGCCACAACCAGTTGTTTCCCCGGCACATGCACTGCCTGAACATTGAACCTGAGCAGTCTCATTAAAAGTCTCTGGCATCTCAAGGGTGTTTTGTCAATGTCATAAGAGTTGATTAGAGGGACTAGCGGTTTGTGGTCAGTTTCCAGACTAAATTTCTCCAAACCCACTAGATAGCGCTGGAAGCGCTCACAGGCCCAAACTGCAGCCAGGCACTCTTTCTCAATTTGAGCGTATTTTGACTCTGCAGCCGTCAGTCTGCGGGAACAGTAGGCGATGGGCTGTAGTTTATTTTTGTTCAACTGCAGGAGTGCAGCCCCCAACCCATAACTGCTTGCATCGGCACTAACCACAGTCTTTTTTGAAGGGTTGTAGAACCCCAGCACTGGGGCAGACTCCAGCAGGGACTTGGCATGCAGGAAAGCTTTTTATTGTGAAGGTCCCCAGACCCAGGCAACATCTTTCTTAAGCAACTCCGTGATAGGGTGTAAAACTGTTGATAAATCTGGAAGAAACTTGCCCACGTAATTTACAAGGCCCAATATCTGTCTCAGCTCATGTACATCAGAAGGGCTTTTCATCTGTTCAATAGCACAAATTTTCTCGGGGTCTGACTTGATGCCATCCCCGTTGATGATATGCCCAAAGTAGCATAATTCAGTTTTCCTAAAATTACATTTTTCTTTATTCAGCTTCTTTGGAGCTATATCTTCTAAAGTCGGCAGCACAAATCTCTCTCTCTTCACTGCCTCATTCAACCTTTTCAGGTCCACACAGATGCGCACCTTTCCGTTTTTCTTTGCGACTGGAACAATGGGGGCACACCAATCAGTCGCTTCAACAACCTCTTCAATAACCCCCATAGACTTCATGCGCCTAAGCTCCTTCTCCACTTGAGGCATGAGCGGGAAAGGAATTCTACAAGGAGTAGAAATACTGTATGGGACTGCGTCACTTTTAAGTGCTATACGAACTGGTTTGCAATTCAGTAGGCCCAACTCGCCAAACATATCTTCAGAGATCTCATTCACTCTGGCCACGAGGCCCAAGTCACAGGCTGCTTTTCTGCTCAATAAATTGTTAACACACTGACCTCGAATCACATGGTGAACTTTCTTTGCTTGTACTCACAGCTGGCAAGAAATTTCCCCGCACAATCAATGCGGCCACCAGGACTATGGACATTCGTAGTAACCTCCACCAGCTGGGGCTGTCGAGGCAGTTTCATAAATTCAGCAAAAGACATTACAGTGATATCTGCTCCTGTGTCAATCTTAAAATCAACTTTGTCTCCCATTACAGTAAAAGTAACTTTCCAATCTTCCTCTGAGCTTGGCCGTTCCACAACGGACCCCACAAAAGACACTTCCTGACCCTCCTGGTCACCGTCCACCTGCATCTCCTTAATGTATTCAGTTCTACACACCACTTCAAAATGGCCCATTCTGTTACATTTTCTGCATCTTTTATCCCTGGCCGGGCATATAACACTCTGATCATGAGCACGGTAGCACCACGTGCATCGGGCATGTTGCGCCCATCCATTTCTAGGCCTTTCCAGTACTTTAGATCTACCGCTCACACTGTGCCTTTCACTAGCATTTTTCCTAGACTGTTGCACTTCATGCACAATACTCTCAGACCTCAGATCAGCACTTTGCTTTTTCACCAGTTCACTCTGGCGGGCCATCCTAATAGCCCCATCTAATGTTAAATCAGGTTCTAACTGCAGCTTCAGTGAGACTTCAGCATCTGCAATCCCAATAACTATTCTGTCTCTGATTTGCTCTTCTTTAGCAACACCAAACTCACAGAATTCAGCTAGTTCATACAGGCTGCGCACAAATGACTCCACAGATTCTCCCACACGCTGATTACGTTTGTGAAAACAAGCTCTCTCATGAATCACATTTCTTTTGGGCACAAAGTGGGCACTGAGTTTATCCATAACTATATCAAAGTCAAATTCTTCCCCCTCTTGGAAAGTAAAAGCATTGAACACTGGCTCCACATCTTTCCCCATAGAGTATAAAAGAGAATAAACTTGTACTTCACCACTCTCCTTGTTCAGTTTGGAAACAATCCTGAAGCGCTGAAATCGCTGACGCCATGTGGGCCAAGCTGCAGACTGAGAGAAGTCAAAAGGCTCAGGTGGGATAAACTTTGACATTGCAATCGATCAGGAACAGAAGCGCAGTCCAGAACTTCTGACACCATGTCATGAGATGCAGGACATATGCAGGACACAGCAATGATGGTACAACTCTATTTTATTGCAGAGCATAGAAACATACATCTAGTCAGGTTGATTGTACTAAACTAACTGCGACACAGACACCGGACCCAAGCCCCGCCCACAAACCAGTGACATCACATCCTGCTCTCATCACAGATACCAATAACAAATTAGATAATAGAAATAAATTGGAAAATTGCAGGCTCTTTGAATTATGAAAGTTTAATTTTGAATTGACTGTCCTTTTAAAGGCCCCTGAAGCAAGAAGTCAGCTCTTTGAGTGACTATTACCTCTCATGGAAGTTAGAGGACTGGTGAGAGTCCAGTGAGGAATCAAATTAACCAGATGTAATAAAACAGACAAGTTCAAGTGTAGAGGTAATAAGGTTTAGCAGAAATTAAACCCTCTGTGTGGCAAACCTGAAAAGAGGGGGAAATATACACTAAGAAGGCTGCAGTGATGAAGGAAAGAGTTGGCAAAAACCCCTCTAAAAGCAATGAGACAGCGGGAGAGCTTTGGGAAGAAAGGTCTAAGAAGTGCTCCCTTTGTAAAACTGTACAAAAGGAAATGGGTTGTATAATTATGTAAAATAGTGCAGAAAAGGAGCAGAGGTGCTGATATTAAATAAAGTAGAAACATTTTGTGCAGACACAGTGACCTGAGAAAAAAAAGACAGTGATTTAAGTTTCATGTGAATAAAATGCTGCCCTAGATAATAATTAGGAGACATAAAGATGACTGAATAATACAAAAAATAATAAGCTTCAAAAACAATCTTTTTTTATTTTGCTAAACTTTACTAACACTGGAACTGAAAATAATTTACAAACTCACACGATTATCATTTATAGCTAATCTAATTGGTTCTTGTAGCATAATTGTAAATAAAAAGCGTGAAAACAGTTCTGCTTAGATCATTAGATGATATACAAACATTTTGTAGTCAAGCAGATGTGGTAATCCCAAAGGGATTAATTGAAAACATGTTCTATTAAAGAGACTTTAAAACATCAAAATAATCAAACATACAAGACAAAATAACAGATCACAGTTAAGCTCATATCTGCTTAGTAGATCTTCAAAGATGTTCTTGTTTTATGAAAAGGCTCTATAACACTTTGTATTTATTTTCATCTTTTCTCTCCTCAGATAGTAGACAAAATAAATATTTTAAAGAGGAATAAATACCCCCCTTTTTTCTGTCCCTCATTCTAGAAGTGAAATAAAGAGGCATAAAATATACTCCAAAATGGAGGATGCTTGGAAGAAAGATCATTGTTTTCATCTCTTCTTGAGTTTTCTTTTTTCCTCTTCCTCCTTTTTCCCCAGTATCAGTAAGAATAAAAGAGAAGAAGGATAAAGAGGAAGGAGAGATAAACTGCAAGATAAAAAGCAGAAGTCTTAAAACTCAGTCTTAAATATCTTATAATAAAAATAACAAGACATTTCAGTTGGTCTCAGGAACTTGGTTTTCCGTGTTTGGAGGCTTGTGCCGCACGCTCGCAATCGCTGCCAGTGGGGGTTTGCGCCAAAGCAGGATCAGCCACGGCATCCCCCACCTGAAAAGCCACAGGAAGTTGGGGAGAAAATAAATAAACTCCCCAACTTTCTATGGCTTTTTGGGCGTGTAACATTACACTGCACAAATAAACAAAATTTACTAAAAGACCAGTGAGTGCTAGTTGCCTTCATAATTAAAATCTATCCTGGAAGTTAGAATTTTTTTAAGTAATTACTTGGATATTATGATTATTTTTTATAGAAAATAATAAATCAAAATGAGTTCAAAGACAGATATGATAAATAAAAAAACAAGAATAAAAGAGCACAAATCTTCAAGTCTGGATGGGTTCATAGCAAAATGCTATAAATTATTAAAAGAACATTGAAAAACTAAACACGTCACGCACCACCCTATAATTATGGGGGCCACTATTTTGAAACCTAGGTTACACTGCAGGAAGGAGAGTTGCTGCACATGTGCAAACACATCAGCACTGCAATGTAATGAAGGATAGATTTCAACATGGTAGCACCCATGGCTGGAGGGAGGTGGGGATTGGGGAATAACCTCAATACTGTGCATATGAAGAGTGTTTTTGTTCAATGTTCCTTTAAGTCACATTTTAGCTTTTAAATTGCATAAGTTATTTAAGGCCCTGAACAAAGGGTAGAACTCCCCTGGATCATTTATTGATGCTTATTTTACAATGATCCCTATACCTGGTAAGACATTAGACAACCCATGTCTCTTTACTTCAAGGGACACTAAAGTAAAAATTAAACCTAAATGTGTTGAATAGATCATGATATTTTAAACAAGTTTGCTTAGTTCTTTTCATGTCCTTTCTTAAAGAGTAATTGTAGGTGAGTTTAGGAGCATGCACATCAGCCTATCAGCATACCTTCAACAAAGAATTCCAGGGGAACAAAGCAAATTTGACAATAGAAGTAAACTGAATAGTTGTTTTAAAAAAAAGTTCAAAATTGCATGATCTGTCTGAATCATTAAAGATTAATTTTTGATTTACTGTCTCAACTTAGATGTGAAAATATCTTGACCCCTAAATTGGATTCTGATTGACATGAAGATCCCCCTTCCCTGAAGGGGGCGGGGCAGAAACCTGGTGAACCCACATAGACCAAAATATAAGTGAGCCCCTAATAAAGTTTGCTGAGGCTCTGCAGTTATGGAGCGTTCCTCCACCTCTCTATCCAGGAAGGTAGGAAGAAGGAAAAATCTACCCCTAAGCTTGTTCAAGCTACACCGACTGCATCTGATGTGAGTACATTGTTAAAAGAGATGTTTTTTCTGTTTTGTAATTTTTTATGTGTAGCTCTTATTCTTTCAGCCCTGAGGCTGCTTCAGTTTCTGTGTCTGCTTTTATGAGGGATGTTATAGTAACCTTATCCATAATCCTGTATTTGGAAGGTGTAAGTTATATCAAGAATGTATTAAAGAAATTTATGGATGTGAGGTTCTGACCTGTAAATGCTGTTTGTGAGCCTGAAGATAAAAATGGGGAAGTAGAGACTTTGATGATTCTCTACAGTCAGGGTTTGACATTAATTATTTACAAGCAGTGGCAGCTCATGGGTTATTCAAATGGGGTTCACAATATATATATATATATATATATATATATATATATATATATATATATATATATATATATATATATATATATATATATATATATATATATATATATATATCATAAATATATATATATATTTATCATATATATATATATATATATATATATATATATATATATATATAAATATATACAAAACACGGAAGGGAACTGCACTCTCATACCGGACCGGGTACACATCCATGACCCTGCAACATGCTCAGCCCTGTTTGCCACTGGCACTCACAGGAAGCTGTGCTGTCCCCAGAGCCACAAGCAGTTAACCCCAGACAGGTCTGGGTGCAAGAACCATAGGGAAAATTACAAAACAAATTAATACAACACACAGAGAAAACCCAGCACTCACTTACAAGCTCTCAGCTAAGATTTAAAAGCAAAAATGGAAAGGTTAGTTACCGCATCTGGCCAAATGGGACAAGCCCAGGTACCTCGTCAAGGTCCTTTCCAATACCTGGGACCCTAAAACAGCCACACAATGCAAGCTTTCAAATCCAAACAAACTGGGAACAAGGGAAGGGTGCACAGGCATATGTAATCACCCTAGTCATATACAAAACCCGGAAGGGAACTGCACTCTCATAGCGGACTGGGTACACATCCTATGACCCTGCAACATGCTCAGCCCTGGGTGCCACTGGCACTCACAGGAAGCTGTGCTTTCCCCAGAGTCACAGGCAGTTAACCCCAGACAGGTCTGGGTGCAAGAACCATAGGGAAAATTACAAAACAAATTAATACAATACACAGAGAAAACCAAGCACTCACTTACAAGCTCTCAGCTAAGATTTAAAAGCAAAAATGTAAAGGTTAGTTACCACATCTGGCCAAATGGGACAAGCCCAGGTACCTCGTCAAGGTCCTTTCCAATACCTGGGACCCTGAAACAGCCACACAATGCAAGCTTTCAAATCCAAACAAACTGGGAACAAGGGAAGGGTGCACAGGCATATGTAATCACCCTAGACATATACAAAACCCGGAAGGGAACTGCACTCTCATACCGGACCGGGTACACATCCCATGACCCTGCAACATGCTCAGCCCTGGGTGCCACTGGCACTCACAGGAAGCTGTGCTGTCCCCAGAGTCACAAGCAGTTAACTCCAGACAGGTCTGGGTGCTTGTGTCTGACACCTGTATTAGCCAAAGTATCCTTTAAATCACTTTAACACATATTGCACATTTACATCATGGGCTTGTTTGTGGCTCAGTGGGTAGATTAATAGCTTTATTATTATTAGGTCGTGAGTTTGAATCCGACCATCACTGTTATTTTTATGATTATTATTTTTTATGAAATATATTCATATTTTATTTTTATCTTTATGTGACATTTATTTATTACACTGAAAGGGTTAAAAAGATTTCATCATGTATTTATTGGTAGATTATATTATATACCACCAAAAACTATCCCCCTTTTTTTCACAAATAATTTATTTATTACACTGAAAGGGTAAAAAAGATTTCATCATGTATTTATTGGTAGATTATATTATATACCACCAAAAACTATCCCCTTTTTTTTTTTTAACAAATAATTATTTTGAACACTAGATATTTACATTAGCTAAAGTATCTTTATAATGATTTTGACATATATTGCATTTTTACATCATAAATCTGCTTGTAGCTCAGTGGTTAGGTTAATAGTCTTTCAATCAACAGGTTGTGAGCTTGAATCCGACCATTACTGAAATTTTTATGATTATTTTTATGAATTTATTATTTTTTGTATTTGTATATTAGAAAACCAATTTATTTATTCAATTTACTATTATTTTTGCTTATTTTTATTTTTATTTTATTATTATGAAATAGATTATTATATATATTTATTTTCATTGGTATTACATTGCGCTCAAGATTGAAATATCAAAACATTACTGTCTTAACCATTGAAACCTAACATTTTTTGGTGATTTATATGATTTTTGTTCCTTGTACTAAACAATTGAACTTTTGAAGTCTGTATAACTTGTACCGATGATTTTGTGCTAATAGCACTATATTCATGATGGGTGATACCTATTAATTTAATAGTACACCTGTGTGTAGGAGGTATGTGAATCTTCAGGGTTTCCGATTGGTTCTGTCAGCTCTTTTAAACAAGCAAGGTGATGTTTAGAATTATATAGCCTGATGAAACGGCATGTTGGCCGAGAAACGCGTTGCTAAGTTTTAATGTTTTAATAAAACTTTTACTATTTTCACCTTGCTTGATCCTGGTTTATTCAAGAGTAGCAGTACAGATCCTGGGGAGTCAGCCGAACGGCTCATTAAAGATTCGGCACGCCCGATATTGCACTGGTTGTGCAACTCCGCTTGTGAGTATAAGCCCTCTGACACTTGCTGTGTGTGTGTTCTGTGTCTGGGTTTATCTGCACCAAGGGCGGTATCTATTTTTTATTACAGGACAATTTCTCCAATACTCTGGACCGTTGGTTACATGCTTACTCAGTGAACAGCTGCGGTATTCCTAGCGAGTCAGCCGAGCGGCTCTGAAGCTTCGGCTCATCTGTTATTGCACTGCATGTGCAAGTATCTTTGTGAGTATCACTTCTTCACTTTAGTATATTATACTTTGTATCCAAGGATTTTCTGCACCAGAGCTCCTCTTCCTTTTTGTTTCTCTACAGAATGCAGTTTTCTTTGTGTGTTGTATTAATTTGCTTAGTAATTTTCCCTATGGTTCTTGCACCCAGACCTGTCTGGGGTTAACTGCTTGTGACTCTGGGGACAGCACAGCTGCATTGTGTGGCTGTTTTAGGGTCCCAGGTATTGGAAGGACCTTGACAAGGTACCTGGGCTTGTCCCATTTGGCCAGATGCAGTAACTAACCTTTCCATTTTTGCTTTTAAATCTTAGCTGAGAGCTTGTGAGTGCCTTGTTTTCTCTGTGTATTGTATTAATTTGCTTTGTAATTTTCCCTATGGTTCTTGCACCCAGACCTGTCTGGGGTTAACTGCTTGTGACTCTGGGGACAGCACAGTTTCCTGTGAGTACCAGTGGCACCCAGGGCTGAGCACGTCGCAGGGTAATGGGATGTGTACCCGGTCCGGTATGAGACTGCAGTTCCCTTCCGTGTTTTGTATATGTCTCGGGTGATTACATATGCCTGTGCACCCTTCCCTTGTTCCCAGTTTGTTTGGATTTGAAAGCTTGCATTGTGTGGCTGTTTTAGGGTCCCAGATATTGGAAAGGACCTTGACGAGGTACCTGGGCTTGTCCCAGTTGGCCAGATGCGGTAACTAACCTTTCCATTTTTGCTTTTAAATCTTAGCTGAGAGCTTGTAAGTGAATGCTTGGTTTTCTCTGTGTGTTGTATTAATTTGTTTTGTAATTTTCCCTATGGTTCTTGCACCCAGACCTGTCTGGGGTTAACTACTTGTGACTCTGGGGACAGCACAGCTTCCTGTGAGTGCCAGTGGCACCCAGGGCTGAGCATGTTGCAGGGTCATGGGATGTGTACCCGGTCCGGTATGAGAGTGCAGTTCCCTTCCGTGTTTTATATATGTCTAGGGTGATTACATATGCCTGTGCACCCTTCCCTTGTTCCCAGTTTGTTTGGATTTGAAAGCTTGCATTGTGTGGCTGTTTTTGGGTCCCAGGTATTGGAAAGGACCTTGATGAGGTACCTGGGCTTGTCCCATTTGGCCAGATGTGGTAACTAACCTTTCCATTTTTGCTTTTAAATCTTAGCTGAGAGCTTGTAAGTGAGTGCTTGGTTTTCTCTGTGTGTTGTATTAATTTTTTTTGTAATTTTCCCTATGGTTCTTGCACCCATACCTGTCTGGGGTTGACTGCTTGTGACTCTGGGGACAGCACAGCTTCCTGTGAGTGCCAGTGGCACCCAGGGCGGAGCATGTTGCAGGGTCATGGGATGTGTACCCGGTCCGGTATTAGAGTGCAGTTCCCTTCAGTGTTTTGTATATGTCTAGGGTGATTACATATGCCTGTGCACCCTTCCCTTGTTCCCAGTTTGTTTGGATTTGAAAGCTTGCATTGTGTGGCTGTTTTAGGGTCCCAGGTATTGGAAAGGACCTTAACGAGGTACCTGGGCTTGTCCCATTTGGCCAGATGCGGTAACTAACCTTTCCATTTTTGCTTTTAAATCTTAGCTGAGAGCTTGTAAGTGAGTGCTTGGTTTTCTCTGTGTGTTATATAAATATATAGATATACATACATACACACTATATTTTATATATATATATATATATATATATATATATATATATATATATATATATATATATATAAAACACAGGAATGGACTGCACTCACAGACTGGACTGGGTACACATCCTAAGCCACTGTTAACTCCACAGCCCTGAACACTGACAGACATCTGCAAAGTTCCCAGCAACCCAGGCAGTTAACCCCAGAGCAACCTGGGTGTCAGGTCCGCAGGGGAGCATTACAAACATTAACACAAAACACAAAAAACCCAGCACTCACTAGCAGATTCACAGCAATGTTTAAAAGCAAAACTGGGGGAAGTCAGTTACATTTGGCGCCAAAGGATCAAGCCCAGGACCACGACAAGGTCTCCCCCTTCCTGAGACCCTAAACCAGCACCCACACAATCCATACTTCCAAACAAACCAACTGGGAGCCTCCCAGGGTGACACAGGCTTTTGTAACCTCCCCTATGTAAATACAAAACACAGGAATGGACCGCACTCACAGACTGGACTGGGTACACATCCTAAGCCACTGTTAACTCCACAGCCCTGAACACTGACAGACAGCTGCAAAGTTCCCAGCAACCCAGGCAGTTAACCCCAGAGCAACCTGGGTGTCAGGTCCGCAGGGGAGCATTAAAACATTAACACAAAACACAAAAAACCCAGCACTCACTAGCAGATTCACAGCAATGTTTAAATGCAAAACTGGGGGAAGTCAGTTACATTTGGCGCCAAAGGATCAAGCCCAGGACCACGACAAGGTCTCCCCCTTCCTGAGACCCTAAACCAGCACCCACACAATGCATACTTCCAAACAAACCAACTGGGAACCTCCCAGGGTGACACAGGCTTTTGTAACCTCCCCTATGTAAATACAAAACACAGGAATGGACCGCACTCACAGACTGGACTGGGTACACATCCTAAGCCACTGTTAACTCCACAGCCCTGAACACTGACAGACAGCTGCAAAGTTCCCAGCAACCCAGGCAGTTAACCCCAGAGCAACCTGGGTGTCAGGTCCGCAGGGGAGCATTACAAACATTAACACAAAACACAAAAAACCCAGCACTCACTAGCAGATTCACAGCAATGTTTAAAAGCAAAACTGGGGGAAGTCAGTTACATTTGGTGCCAAAGGATCAAGCCCAGGACCACGACAAGGTCTCCCCCTTCCTGGGACCCTAAACCAGCACCCACACAATCCATACTTCCAAACAAACCATCTGGGAACCTCCCAGGGTGACACAGGCTTTTGTAACCTCCCCTATGTAAATACAAAACACAGGAATGGACCGCACTCACAGACTGGACTGGGTACACATCCTAAGCCACTGTTAACTCCACAGCCCTGAACACTGACAAACAGCTGCAAAGTTCCCAGCAACCCAGGCAGTTAACCCCAGAGCAACCTGGGTGTCAGGTCCGCAGGGGAGCATTACAAACATTAACACAAAACACAAAAAAAACAGCACTCACTAGCAGATTCACAGCAATGTTTAAAAGCAAAACTGGGGGAAGTCAGTTACATTTGGCGCCAAAGGATCAAGCCCAGGACCACGACAAGGTCTCCCCCTTCCTGGGTCCCTAAACCAGCACCCACACAATGCATACTTCCAAACAAACCAACTGGGAGCCTCCCAGGGTGACACAGGCTTTTGTAACCTCCCCTATGTAAATACAAAACACAGGAATGGACCGCACTCACAGACTGGACTGGGTAAACATCCTAAGCCACTGTTAACTCCACAGCCCTGAACACTGACAGACAGCTGCAAAGTTTCCAGCAACCCAGGCAGTTAACCCCAGAGCAACCTGGGTGTCAGGTCCGCAGGGGAGCATTACAAACATTAACACAAAACACAAAAAACCCAGCACTCACTAGCAGATTCACAGCAATGTTTAAAAGCAAAACTGGGGGAAGTCAGTTACTGGGAACTGGGTTGCTGGGAGTCAGTGTTCAGGGCTGTGGAGTTAACAGTGGCTTAGGATGTGTACCCAGTCCAGTCTGTGAGTGCGGTCCATTCCTGTGTTTTGTATTTACATAGGGGAGGTTACAAAAGCCTGTGTCACCCTGGGAGGTTCCCAGTTGGTTTGTTTGGAAGTATGCATTGTGTGGGTGCTGGTTTAGGGTCCCAGGAAGGGGGAGACCTTGTCGTTGTCCTGGGCTTGATCCTTTGGCGCCAAATGCAACTGACTTCCCCCAGTTTTGTTTTTAAACATTGCTGTGAATCTGCTAGTGAGTGCTGTTTTTTTTGTGTTTTATATATATATATATATATATATATATATATATATATATATATATATATATATATATATATATATATAATGAACAAAGAATAAAAATAGTGGTGCTATACTATCAATCTAATGCGTTAACTCAAAAGTGCCAGCAGTCCATAAAAAGTAATATAAAAATAGTACAAAGAGGAGGATTGAGTATACTGTTTTATCAATCAAAGATGAACCAAAGGCTGCACAGTGATTTCAACGCTTTATTACTTAAATATGCACATTAAGCTTGATAGCAATGGGCCGTCTATTCTCCACCCATATTTCAAATAATCAACACATACACAAAAAATATAAAAAGCATAAGAGGCAAAGAGAAGCAAAAACGTTGTATAAATATATCACACCATAATAAAAATCCTGATACTGCAGTAAGCTGCTTAGAAAATCATGACACTCTTTCTAATGTAACTAAATAACCTCACAGGATGACATAAAAAAGGGAAGAAAACCAAATGTGTCAAGTCCTAAGCTTTATGCATAAAGCAAATGAATTAGTAGTGGGGCCCCAGAATTGAACAGCGGAAATGTAAACGCTCCAGAAGTCCTGAATTTGCAAGCCAGGCACTCAAGTGTTAGGAAACACGCACTGGTATTGATGTAGAGAACTTCTTATTACAATACAGTCAAAACAATGTCAAGTTGGCGCTATGCGCTGATGACTGTGTAACTTGTAACTTTATACAATTTTATCTGTAACATTTTCAAGGGTAGTATCCACTTTGTATCAAGTGTGCGATAAAGAAAAGATACAACATGGTATCAGCAGTCTTTTAAACAGCTTTAACACAGATTTCTCATGGGTAGCAAGACTTTTTTTGGCCAAACCTCACCTGTAATACACAGATGCTTCGTCCACCACTAGACAGGGTTAGAACAACTGTGATTCTGCGATTTCACAGCATGTATGGTTCTTTTTTGGGGTTGGCGTCTTCACTTGCCATTTCTGCTACAGTGCATCAAAACACCCATTTGTCTATTCAGCGTGATTGCTTACTCCGCCTATTTGTAGCTCTTACGTCATCAGTGACTCATCAGACATGACGCGTTTCGCGCCTCCCACAAAGGGCTGAAGTCGGGGCCTCATCAGATGTAACTTCATAGGACAGACCTGCTATTTATTAAATCTTATGTCCGCAGTACCGCCTTCATTCACTGAGGAATATCCAAAGGTCCGTGACTGCTACTTTTAGTTGCTCACAATATAATGTGTATAGGTTGCTGTCATTGAAACTGAACGCTTAAATGTAACCAATTTATAGCTAACACTTACATACTGCAGTATCAGCCAGCTAAATTTTTAAAAAACACCACATTAAAGATTTTTTAATCATTGCTATAATCTGGGTTAACACATTTACCTAGCTACATAAAAATGCTCAACTTTCATAAAGACCAATTTATGCACAAGAATGCACATTTAGGAATTAGCCTTTTTGCAGGACTTCACTGAGTATAGATATCCTTTACCACAAAAATTGTTTTCCTTATCATACATATACACTTTAACATGGACTTGCTACACTAGGTATTGAAATTGTATAAAGTTACACAGTCATCAGCGCATATCACCAACTTAACACTGATTTGACTGTATTGTAATAAGAAGTTCTCTACATCAATAGCAGTGCGTGTTTCCTAACACTTGAGTGCCTGGTTTGCAAATTCAGGACTTGTGGAAGTCTACATTTCCGCTGTTTAATTCTGGGGCCCCACTACTAATTTATTTGGTTTTCTTCCTTTTTTATGTCAGCCTGTGAGGTTATTTAGTTACATTAGAAAGAGTGTCATGATTTTCTTAGCAGCATCCTGCAGTATCAGGATTTTTATGATGGTGTGATATATTTCTACAACTTTCTTGCTTCTCTTTGCCTCTTATGCTTTTTATATTTTTTGTGTATGTGTTGACTATTTGAAATATGGGTGGAGAATAGACGGCCCATTGCTATCAAGCTTAATGTGTATATTTAAGTAATAAATTGTTGAAACCACTGTGCAGCCTTTGGTTTATCTTGATTGATAAAACAGTATACTCAATCCTCCTCTTTGTACTATTTATATATATATATATATATATATATATATATATATATATATATATATATATATATATATATATATATATATATATATATATATACACACAAACATATATAGGTGGGCTATTGTAAAAATTATATTTATTCAGGCAAAAAAAAATCTTCTTCTTTTGTCTTGGAGGTTCACGTGCACCTGTGTGCATATGGAGGAGCCTCCACTGTTTATAAGGCTTTATTGGTGCTATTCATGAAACACTTAGGGCTAGATAATGAGTGGCGCAATAACTGTTGCGCACAAGAGAAAAAGGGGTTTATCGTGGCTCTTTTTTGACCGAGTTGGAAGTAGCGCGGTATTGCGAGTTCAAAGTAAACGCTTTCTTGAGCGCATTTGAATTTAACATGCATGGGGATAGAGAAACCTCAGAGCTCTAGTTATCTGTTACGCAAGACAAAACACATCATAAATACATTTTAAAGTGCATATACAATCATAATAACACAATATAATAAAAATTATTTTAAAAAATTGCATTAAAAAGTTATAAGGGCTAAAAATATGAGGTCTCAGGGGTTAGAATAAAAAGGCATGCAAAGGGCTTTAACACAGAGACACATTCATATACATGTGGAAATATGTATTTATATATATACAGTATATATATATATACATATATATATATATGTTAATTTGTGTGCACATACTGTATGTATTTGTGTATCTATATGTGTATACAGTATATGTATTTACAGACATATATACACATATAAAAAGGATCCTTGATAAAGCCTTAGAAGTAAGGCAAACGATCGTCGGATTTACTGTTTTTAAAGACCATTGTAGACTTTTTTCACTGTTATTTCTGCTAATGTACTCTGATTGCTATAATAGCCTCAACAGCACTGTGCCATTATGTGCTGTTTATGGGGCTTAGCAATCTCTTTGTGTATTTGTTTATTTGTAACAGTGTCTAATTTTAGTCCTGTGCATTTTAATAAAGCTGTTTGTTGCCATTCAAAAAAAAGACCGGTTCCTGTCTTACCTTGGAAGCCGATGGTCTAAAACCTACCTGCAATCATACTGCTGAGTTATAGCTCTAATTAGTGTAAGTACCTGACTTGAATTGGAAGTTTCTAATATATATATATATATACAGAGTCCACTATTGTTTTTCTCTCTTTCCTTTACATATCTCCCCTTGGAGACACAACATGGAATTACGTGGATCATCCAAAGCTTACCATCCTAAGAGCTATATCCTTTACAGATTTATGCACATTTTTGGACATTTTAGTTAATTAGTAAAAAAAACTATTTAACAGGTATTTAAATAAACAGATATAAATTCCTTTTTAATCTTAACTTATAGCTAAATATGAATATACATCTATATATACACAATAATATTAACATATAAACTACTGTGTATGCTACACTGCTATTGCATAGAATATTTTTCCTATCATGATTGTTGATGCATGAAAATCCACATTTAAAAAGTAAATGAGTACAGAGAATTGTAGGTGGGGGGTAAAAAAAACCCTTGCAGATAAATTAGCTAAAAGCATTAACCCAAGCCCCCTTGTGGAACAAGTACAATTAAAAAAATGTTTGTGTGTTAAGGAAACAAAATAAATAGTTGATGTATATTGCAATAATGTCTAATTTTCAATAAGGACACATTTTATGCATTGTTGAAGTGTCAAATTTGATGACCCCATTAAGAGTACTATTGTGCCTACTGTTTGCTGATGCAATTTTTGTGATTCTAAAGGGAAAAACGAGTTGAATCTCAGAAACATTTTTTTCCAGCAGTCTGCTATGTTGTAAGTAGTAATGCCTTTGTTTTCTGCTAATATAGCTGTTGGAATATGGGCCCATAATTTCCAAGATAACCTTCCCCCTAGGGAGGAAGATGTCTTTTCTACTTATTTTTGTATGTGCTTTATTATTAAATCTGTTTATCTGTCCCTTGTTACTGAGCTGATTTCAAATGGATTGAAGATTAGTGCCAGATCTTTGGCTACGTCCAACCTAGTAAGGAGAGCCTTGTGGCTGAAACAATAGGAGGTGGACATAGCTTTAAAAGTAAACCTCTTTAATTTGCCATTTGATAACTCTTCTCTGGAGAATAATTGGATAATTTAATATCTAAAAGTTCTGGAGGGAGATGTATTTTCCTGCCTGAATATTGTAGCAATGAATTTGTGTCTAGAGTTTATTCATTATGTTCAAAGAGACAATTTTCTGGAACATGGGCAGCAGACAGAAGAGGGTCCTTTCCTAAGAGACAGGTTAACAAGGCCCAGACATCTCAAAAGCAATCTTGACAATCTGGCTCGCTTCCTGCAGATACTCAGAAAAAAAATGGCTGTTCAAGCGTTTGTTTCTACCCTCCTGATACAGAATGTTATAGTAGACAAAGGAGCTTTAGCTCACTCCAAAGAAGGGGAATCCTGTTCTGTATCTCAAACGTCTCAATTCTTGTCATGCTCCTCGTGGGAGCGGGTTCAGAAATTGGTAGCTGTTGTGCAGAGGTGTCAGGTTCTGGAGCTTGAGACAAGAAGTGACTACATGAGTCTCTCCTTCTAGGCATAATTAAACTAGTACAAGGTCCTGAGATTAAAGGCGCAGGGTTTAATAAACAGAATTATTAGCAATGCAGATAAACGCAGACTGGAGGAAAGACAAGAGTCTCTGGTCCAACAAGTATATAAGACAGGTAACACAGTTCAGACAGTCTCAAAGCTGACAGGCAGAAGACTAAGGCAAGAGGCACAAAATAAACAGATGACTTAGTATAGGTAAACTTTGAACAGGTAGCCAGGATGCGTAGACAGATGGTACAGGAAGAGATTCGGGAATGCAGC
Organism: Bombina bombina; assembly: GCF_027579735.1. NCBI lineage: Eukaryota > Metazoa > Chordata > Amphibia > Anura > Bombinatoridae > Bombina > Bombina bombina. The sequence continues at coordinate 766,676,272 of NC_069503.1, read as the reverse complement.
AATGAGGAAATACAGAGGCAGAAAAGACTTGTAAATACTTGGCAAAAAGGATACTTAAGTATGCTACAACAAAGAGCGCTGAACATCACAGCTTCAGGACTAGTGTTAATAGAACAGCCAAGTTTAACACTTGCAGTGCTGTAGACAGGATACAAGATGCAGGCAGGAAGCATAAACACTTTCGACAATCAGGATACTTGAGTATGCTGCAACAAGGAGTGCTGAGCACCACAGCTACCAGGACGAGTGTTAATAGAGCATCCAAGGTTAACACTTGCAGTGCAGTAGACAGGATACAAGATGAAAGCAGGAAAAATAGACACTTTGCAATCAGGATACCACAGCTTCCAGGACAAGTGTTAATAGAGCAGCCAAGTTTAACACTTGTAGTGCTGTAGATGGGATACAAGATTCAGGCAGGAAACATAGACACTTGGCAATCAGGATACTTGAGTATGCTGCAGCAAATAATGTAGAACACCACAGCTTCCAGGACAAGTTTTAATAAGGCAGCCAAGTTTAACACTTGCAGTGCTGTAGGCAAGATACATGATGCAGGCAGGAAACGTAGACACTTGGCAATCAGGATACTTGAGTATAATGCAACAAGGAGCTCTGAACACCACAGCTTCCAGGGTAAGTGTTAATAGAGCAGCCAAGTTTAAACACTTGCAATGCTGTGTAGGCAGGATACAAGATGCAGGTAGAAAGCGTAGCCACTTGACAATCAGGAACGCAGAGAAGAAAATACCTAAGACAGTCCATAGAGAATATCAGGAATACTAGCCAGGGTCATATGCCAGATGCTAGCTGTTGTCTTCCTCAGAACCCCTAGTTGATGTTGCAAACTGCTATGCACTTATTTTTTATTAATTTATTACTGTATGTAGCATTATTTAATTTGTTATGGTATAAAATAAAAACATTAATAAAAATTACTGCACAATAAGGTGTTTCACAATATGGCTAAACATATGTGCAAAGAGGGGCGTGGTGTAAGCAAGTAGTGGGTGGGATAAAGTGGCAAGCAACATTTTGGACTGGCTAGTTGCTTAGGATATGAAATTTTGAGCCCATAATAGTACAAAAGAAAATCATCATTATGACTGAAAAAGTTTAGAAGATAGTATGGAGAAAGAATGCAGATTTAGAGGTGATACATTATCATTAAAGATTGCTTCCACTGTCTGCAACAGACAATGAAACAACATTGTAAATAACATAATTCCTGGACTAATACATTTTAAACAAGCCATACATTCACCTAGATTATGAGTTTTAATTTAGAGGCGGTGCTCACCGCTCACTTACAGACAGTGCTGGTATTACGCGTTTTTACAACCCAGACAAGAAATGAGGGTTGAGCAAAATTTTGCTCCATACCGCATTCCAATACCAGCTCTGCTTACGTTAGCAGTGAACTGGTGTAACGTGCTCGCGCACAATTTCCCCATAGTAATCAACGGGGAGAGCCGGCTGAAAAAAAGTCTAACACCTGCCAAAAAGCAGCGTAAAGCTCCTTAACGCAGCCCCATTGATTCCTATGGGGAAATAGATTTTATGTCTACACCTAACACCCTAACATGAACCCCGAGTCTAAACACCCCTAATCTTACACTTATTAACTCCTAATCTGCCGTCCCTGACATCGCCGCAACCTACATTATATTATTAACCCCTAATCTGCCGCTCCGGACACTGCCGCCACCTACATTATACTTATGAACCCCTAATCTGCTGCCCCCAACATCGCCGACACCTACATTATATTTATTAACCCCTAATCTGCCGCCCCCAACATCGCCACCACCTACCTACATTTATTAACCCCTAATCTGCTGCCCCCAACGTCGCCGCCACTATAAGAAACATATTAACCCCTAAACTGCCGCACTCCCGCATCGCAAACATTAGTTAAATATTATTAACCCCTAATCTGCCGGCCCTAACATCGCCGCCACCTACCTACATTTATTAACCCCTAATCTGCTGGCCCCAACGTTGCTGCCACTATGTTAAAGTTATTAACCCCTAAACCTAAGTCTAACCCTAAACCTAACACCCCCTAACTTAAATATAATTAAAAGAAATATAAATAAAATTACTATAAAACTAAATTATTCCTATTTAAAACTAAATACTTACCTGTAAAATAAACCCTAAGCTAGCTACAATATAGCTAATAGTTACATTGTAACTAGCTTAGGGTTTATTTTTATTTTACAGGCAAGTTTGTATTTATTTTAACTAGGTACAATAGTTATTAAATACTATTTAATAACCACCCAGCTAAAATAAACAATTAAATGCAATTAAATTAAATTAACTAAAGTAAAAAAAAACCCCACTAAATTACAGAAAATAATAAACAAATTACAAGATTTTTAAACTAATTACAACTAATCTAATCCCCCTAACAAAATAAAAAGCCCCCACAAAATAAAAAAGCCCTACCCTACACTAAATTACAAATAGCCCTTAAAAGGACCTTTTGCGGGGCATTGCCCTAAAGTAATCAGCTCTTTTACCTGTAAAAAAAAGTACAACCCCCCCAACATTAAAACCCACCACCCACACAACCAACCCTACTCTAAAACCCACCCAATACCCCCATTAAATAAACCTAACACTAACCCCTTGAAGATCACCTTACCGGGAGAAGTCTTCATCCAACCGGGCGAAGTGGTCCTCCAGATGGGCAGAAGTCTTCATCCAGATGGCATCTTCTATCTTCATCCATCCGGCGCGGAGCGGGTCCATCTTCAAGACATCCGACGCAGAGCATACTCTTCTGACGACGGCTAAGACTGAATGAAGGTACCTTAATTCTGATTGGCTGCTAGAAATCAGCCAATCGGAATTGAAGGGACGCCATCTTGGATGACGTCACTTAAAGGTACCTTCATTTTGTGTTAGCCGTCGTCAGAAGAGGATGCTCAGCGTCGGATGTCTTGAAGATGGACTCGCTCCACGCCGGATGGATGAAGATAGAAGATGCCGTCTGGATGAAGACTTCTGCCCGTCTGGAGGACCACTTCACTTCGGCTTCACTTCACTTCGGCTTGGATGAAGACTTCTCCCGGTAAGGTAATCTTCAAGGGGTTAGTTTTAGGTTTTTTTAAGGGGGTATTGGGTGGGTTTTAGAGTAAGTTTGGTTGTGTGGGTGGTGGGTTTTAATGTTGGGAGGGGATTTGTATTTTTTTTTTACAGGTAAAAGAGCTGATTACTTTGGGGCAATGCCCCGCAAAAGGCCCTTTTAAGGGCTATTTGCAATTTAGTGTAGGATAGGGCTTTTTTATTTTGGGGGGCTTTTTATTTTGTTAGTGGGGTTAGATTAGGTGTAATTAGTTTAAAAATCTTGTTTATTATTTTCTGTAATTTAGTGTTTGTTTGTTTTTGTACTTTAGATAATTTAATTTAATTGTATTTAATTGTATTTAATTTAGGGAAATAATTGAATTGTAGTATAGTATTAGGTGTAATTGTAACTTAGGTTAGGTTTTATTTTACAGTTACTTTTGTATTTATTTTAACTAGGTAGTTATTAAATAGTTAATAACTATTTAATAACTATTGTTAAAATAAATACAAACTTGCCTGTAAAATAAAAATAAACCCTAAGATAGATACAATGTAACTATTAGTTATATTGTAGCTAGCTTAGAGTTTATTTTACAGGTAAGTATTTAGTTTTAAATAGGAATAATTTAGTTAATTATAGTAATTTTATTTATATTTATTTTAATTATATTTCAGTTAGGGGGTGTTAGGTTTAGGGATATACTTAAGTTTAGGGTGTTAATAACTTTAATATAGTGGCGACGACGTTGGGGGCAGCAGATTAAGGGTTAATAAATGTTGGTAGGTGGCGTCGATGTTAGGGACTGCAGATTAGGGGTTAATAATATTTAACTAATGTTTGCGATGCGGGAGTGTGGCAGTTTAGGGGTTAATATGTTTATTATAGTGTTCGCGATGTCTGGCTCAGCAGATTAGGGTTTAAAATTTTTATTTTAGTGTTTACGATGTTGGGGGGCCTTGGTTTAGGGGTTAATAGGTAGTTTATGGGTGTTAGTTCACTTTTTAGCACTTTAGTTAAGAGTTTTATGCTACACCGTTGTAGTGTAAAACTCTTAACTACTGACTTTAAAATGCGGTACCAGCCTTGACAGGAGAGGGTCTACCGCTCACTTTTTGGCAGACTCGTAATACCGGCGCTATGCAAGTCCCATTGAAAAAATAGGATACGCAATTTACGTAAGTGGATTTGCGGTATTTCCAAGTCTGGCCAAAAAAGTGAGCAGTACACCTGTACCTTCAAGACTCGTAATACCAGCGGGCGTTAAAAAGCAGCGTTGGGACCGGCCACCGCTGCTTTTTAAGCCTAACGCACAACTCAGGCTGCTTTAGAAAATTGTCTTTAAAGGGACACTAAACCCAAACATTTTCATTAATGATTCAGATAGAGCATGCAATCTTAAGCAACTTTCTAATTTTACTCCTATTATCATGTTTTCTTCGTTCTCTTGCTTGCCGGCCCATTTTTGGTTGAGAACCTGGGTTATGCTTGCTTATTGGTTTGCTAAATGTAGCCACCAATAAGCAAGCACTATCCAGGATGCTGAACCTAAAATGTGCTGGTTTTAGAACCAAGAAAAATGGATAATAGGAGTAATTTAGAAAGTTGCTTAAAATTGCATGCTCTATCTGAATTATTAAAGAAAAAAAAATGGGTTTAGTATCCCTTTAAGGCTAAAGAATCATCAGTATTGTTCCCTTGGCTTTGTGTTGCCATAAGGAGACATTGATACCTACTTTGCATGGATTGAAGCAATTCACAGCCTATGTTATAAAAATGGAAAACATATTTAGTTTGGGAACAGAGAATGGAGGTTTTTTTATTTTTTTTTCATAATGTTCCTTATATTTGGAGAAAATAAAACAGGAATATATGTGCACTGACAAGCTATATGCATTTATATGTTACCTATGCTTAATAAATTATGCTTTCTGACCTCCTCCACAATATATATATTTTTTTTTTTAACTATTTTAGTGTCTGCTAGAAGCAGATACATTACATTGCATATTTGGAATTTCCAGCATTAAAGCAAACAGTTGCCATTGATACAGAATTCATACAAGCTCTATTTAATTATAACTGAATGATAATCTGCAGGGAAAACCTTTAACGTTTTTATGTACATAAAATGCAATTATAAGAAAAAAGCAAAGACTGTCGGTATATTATCTTTTTCTGTTGCTAGGAATTATTATAGGGATTAGACAATATAAATATCAAAGAGATAAAAAGAATCAGATTATGCTTTAAAATCATTTTATTTTGCAGACCTCACACAATTCTCTATAATAGGTGGCTGCACTGTAAAACCCAATCCTGGGACAAGCTGCCTCCCTTAGAAATAATGACGCTCTCGGGAATGGACAATGTTGTAAGGGAGAGCATAGCTTCTAAATGAAAATGCACCATAACCCTGTGAGCGGCCTTGTTGTACTGATGGATCTTTTTAGATAATCTCATCTGAAAGGAGAGTTTTAGAGAATGCCCCTGTTTCCGCACGAGCCTTCAGGCTTGCCGGAAACAGCAGTTATGATCAGCTGTCTTAAAACCACTGCTCCTTAACTGGTCCGCTGCTTTTGAGGCTGCGGACATCGATACGCCTGATCCTATACAATCGGGTTGATTGACACCCTCTGCTAGCAGCCGATTGGCCACAAATCTGTAGGGATAGAACTACTTGTGTAATGTTAAATGCCGACAGCGTATGCTGTCGGAATTCAGCGATGTCTGGCAGATATGATACGTTACAGTGTATCATGTCTGCCAGACTTTGATAAATCGGCCCCTAAGACTCAATAAATATAGTCAAATAATATAGTCCAGTTATTGTAGCTCGCAAATTTTGAACATTTATCATGTTGAATGATTTAGCTTCTATGCACATCAAATCCTTTTCTTTCTTTTTCTAACCTCTGTTTATGAGAATAATTTGCATATTAAGATGCTATTTTTAGTTTGCTTCATGGTATTCCCAGGTATTGGGTCATATTAATATGAAATAAAGTGGAAAATTATACTAGAAGTCCAGCTACTTATCTGTAAATTTACTATTAACTATTATGTCTTTGAGCATTTTTTTCTTTTTAATCATATGTCTTAACACATCACTGATTAATACTTATGGCTGCTCCATTTTATAGGTCATAACATTTTAAATACAATAGTGGCTTTTAGAGATCTTGAATCTAGCTAATATTAGTTCACCTTTGCTACCCTATTCCATAATTATATATTTTTTCTTTTTTTATCAAGTGTTAAAATCAAAAGATGAGAAACTATTGAATAATTTATGCATAAGCCATTATTGTTAAAGTGATGTTAGAGTGTTTTGCCTACAAAAGTCTATTTTTTATTTTATCCTTTGCTATATGCTTTTAAATGATCAAATCAATATGAAAACGTTTTGGTAAATATTTTAGATTAAAAAGAAAACAACGAAAATATATTTTTAAAATGGTGTATCTGCGTCCTTTCCCATACGAGGAATGAGGAATCCATTGTAAATGATTTATCAAAACTCATATTGGCATAACCCATATTAGCATATTCTTCCAAGTCATATGAAAGTCATAAACAAATATTGACAGAAAAATGTTTTCAAATTGGCTCTGTAGGGGAGACATTATAATCATATTTAAATAATATAGGCCTAGATTTAGAGTTTAGTCGGTAACGACCCGCGTAGCTAACGCCGGCTTTTTTCTGGCCGCACCATAAAAATAACTCTGGTATTGAGAGTCCACAAAAAGGCTGCGTTAGGCTCCAAAAAAGGAGCGTAGAGCATTTTTAACGCAGCTTCAACTCTCGATACCAGAGTTGCTTACGCAAGCGGCCAGCCTCAAAAACGTGCTTGTGCACGATTCCCCCATAGGAAACAATGGGGCTGTTTGAGCTGAAAAAAAACCTAACACCTGCAAAAAAGCCGCGTTCAGCTCCTAACGCAGCCCCATTGTTTGCTATGGGGAAACACTTCCTACGTCTGCACCTAACACCCTAACATGTACCCCGAGTCTAAACACCCCTAACCTTACACTTATTAACCCCTAATCTGCCGCCCCCGCTATCGCTGACCCCTGCATATTATTTTTAACCCCTAATCTGCCGCTCCGTAAACCGCCGCTACTTACATTATCCTTATGTACCCCTAATCTGCTGCCCTAATATCGCCGACCCCTATATTATATTTATTAACCCCTAATCTGCCCCCCTCAACGTCGCCTCCACCTGCCTACACTTATTAACCCCTAATCTGCCGAGTGGACCTGAGCGCTACTATAATAAAGTTATTAACCCCTAATCTGCATCACTAACCCTATAATAAATAGTATTAACCCCTAATCTGCCCTCCCTAACATCGCCGACACCTAACTTCAAACATTAACCCCTAATCTGCCGACCGGAGCTCACCGCTACTATAATAAATGTATTAACCCCTAAAGCTAAGTCTAACCCTAACACTAACACCCCCCTAAATTAAATATAATTTTAATCTAACGAAATTAATTAACTCTTATTAAATAAATTATTCCTATTTAAAGCTAAATACTTACCTGTAAAATAAATCCTAATATAGCTACAATATAAATTATAATTACATTGTAGCTATTTTAGGATTAATATTTATTTTACAGGCAACTTTGTAATTATTTTAACCAGGTACAATAGCTATTAAATAGTTAAGAACTATTTAATAGTTACCTAGTTAAAATAATAACAAAATTACCTGTAAAATAAATCCTAGCCTAAGTTACAATTAAACCTAACACTACACTATCAATAAATTAATTAAATAAAATACCTATAATTATCTACAATTAAACCTACCACTACACTATCAATAAATAAATAAATTAAATACAATACCTACAAATAACTACAATGAAATAAACTATCTAAAGTACAAAAAATAAAAAAGAACTAAGTTACAAAAAATAAAAAAATATTTACAAACATAAGAAAAATATTACAACAATTTTAAACTAATTACACCTACTCTAAGCCCCCTAATAAAATAACAAAGACCCCCAAAATAACAAAATGCCCTACCCTATTCTAAATTACTACATTTCAAAGCTCTTTTACCTTACCAGCCCTGAACAGGGCCCTTTGCGGGGCATGCCCCAAGAAATTCAGCTCTTTTGCCTGTAAAAAAAAACATACAATACCCCCCCCCCAACATTACAACCCACCACCCACATACCCCTAATCTAACCCAAACCCCCCTTAAATAAACCTAACACTAAGCCCCTGAAGATCTTCCTACCTTGTCTTCACCCTACCAGGTTCACCGATCCGTCCTGAAGAGCTCCTCCGATGTCCTGATCCAAGCCCAAGCGGGGGGCTGAAGAGGTCCATGATCCGGCTGAAGTCTTCATCCAAGCGGGAGCTGAAGAGGTCCATGATCCGGATGAAGTCTTCATCCAAGCGGGAGCTGAAGAGGTCCATGATCCGGATGAAGTCTTCTATCAACGGCATCTTCAATCTTCTTTCTTCCGGATCCATCTTGCAGACCTCCGACGCGGAACATCCTCTTCTCCCGACGCCTACTAGCCTAATGACGGTTCCTTTAAGGGACGTCATCCAAGATGGCGTCCCTCGAATTCCGATTGGCTGATAGGATTCTATCAGCCAATCGGAATTAAGGTAGGAATATTCTGATTGGCTGATGGAATCAGCCAATCAGAATCAAGTTCAATCCGATTGGCTGATTCGATCAGCCAATCAGATTGAGCTTGCATTCTATTGGCTGTTCCGACTAGCCGAATGACAGTTCCTTTAAGGGACGTCATCCAAGATGGCGTCCCTCGAATTCCGATTGGCTGATAGGATTCTATCAGCCAATCGGAATTAAGGTAGGAATATTCTGATTGGCTGATGGAATCAGCCAATCAGAATCAAGTTCAATCCGATTGGCTGATTCGATCAGCCAATAGAATGCGAGCTCAATCTGATTGGCTGATTGGATCAGCCAATCGGATTGATCTTGATTCGAGGGTTTGGGTTAGATTAGGGGTATGTGGGTGGTGGGTTGTAATGTTGGGGGGGGTATTGTATGTTTTTTTTTACAGGCAAAAGAGCTGAATTTCTTGGGGCATGCCCCGCAAAGGGCCCTGTTCAGGGCTGGTAAGGTAAAAGAGCTTTGAAATGTAGTAATTTAGAATAGGGTAGGGCATTTTGTTATTTTGGGGGTCTTTGTTATTTTATTAGGGGGCTTAGAGTAGGTGTAATTAGTTTAAAATTGTTGTAATATTTTTCTTATGTTTGTAAATATTTTTTTATTTTTTTGTAACTTAGTTCTTTTTTATTTTTTGTACTTTAGATAGTTTATTTCATTGTAGTTATTTGTAGGTATTGTATTTAATTTATTTATTGATAGTGTAGTGGTAGGTTTAATTGTAGATAATTGTAGGTATTTTATTTAATTAATTTATTGATAGTGTAGTGTTAGGTTTAATCTTAGATAATTATAGGTATTTTATTTAATTAATTTATTGATAGTGTAGTGTTAGGTTTAATTGTAACTTAGGTTAGGATTTATTTTACAGGTAAATTTGTAATTATTTTAACTATTTTAGCTATTAAATAGTTCTTAACTATTAAATAGCTATTGTACCTGGTTAAAATAATTACAAAGTTGCCTGTAAAATAAATATTAATCCTAAAATAGCTACAATGTAATTATTCGTTATATTGTAGCTATATTAGGGTTTATTTTACAGGTAAGTATTTAGCTTTAAATAGGAATAATTTATTTAATAAGAGTTAATTAATTTCGTTAGATTAAAATTATATTTAACTTAGGGGGGTGTTAGTGTTAGGGTTAGACTTAGCTTTAGGGGTTAATACATTTATTAGAATAGCGGTGAGCTCCGGTCGGCAGATTAGGGTTTAATAATTGAAGTTAGGTGTTGGCGATGTTAGGGAGGGCAGATTAGGGGTTAATACTATTTATTATAGGGTTAGTGAGGCGGATTAGGGGTTAATAACTTTATTATAGTAGCGGTGCAGTCCGCTCGGCAGATTAGGGGTTAATAAGTGTAGGCAGGTGGAGGCGACGTTGAGGGGGGCAGATTAGGCGTTAATAAATATAATATAGGGGCCGGCGGTGTTAGGGGCAGCAGATTAGGGGTACATAGCTATAATGTAGGTGGCGACGCTTTGCGGTCGGCAGATTAGGGGTTAATTATTGTAGGTAGCTGGCGGCGACGTTGTGGGGGGCAGATTAGGGGTTAATAAATATAATACAGGGGTCAGCGGTGTTAGGGGCAGCAGATTAGAGGTACATAAGGATAACGTAGGTGGCGGTCGTCAGATTAGGGGTTAAAAAAATTTAATCGAGTGGCGGCGATGTGGGGGGGGCCTCAGTTTAGGGGTACATAGGTAGTTTATGGGTGTTAGTGTACTTTAGAGTACAGTATTTAAGAGCTTTATGAACCGGCGTTAGCCCAGAAAGCTCTTAACTACTGACTTTTTTCCTGCAGCTGGAGTTTTGTCGTTAGATGTCTAACGCTCACTTCAGAGACGACTCTAAATACCGGAGTTAGAAAGATCCCATTGAAAAGATAGGATACGCAATTGACGTAAGGGGATCTGCGGTATGGAAAAGTCGCGGCTGAAAAGTGAGCGTTAGACCCTATTTTGAGTGACTCCAAATACCGGAGTTAGCCTAAAACCAGCGTTAGGAGCCTCTAACGCTGGTTTTCACGGCTAACGCCAAACTCCAAATCTAGGCCATAATCTTTAATTAAAGTGAAAGTTTGAGATCTCAATACACCACAAAAAAATCAGGAAATCCTTTTATTTTACAAAATTAACAAAATTCAAAATTTATCGGGACAACATGAAAAGCTCTAATTCATAAGAACATGCACATTTTGTTTTAGTGCCCCAGGCTTTCTATAGTCAGTCACAATAAAACCGTTAGGTAATATCGGGCAAACTTGCTGGGCCTATGGCTCTTATCTGCTGTCAATATCTATTATTTTGATAATAATGAGCAGAATAATGACCACAATCACCAATTTTTGGTTGTTTTTAGAACACATTATCAGATCATTGATAAATGCAGTTATATTTAATACGGGACAGTCCTGTTCAAAGCAATCACAATCCAAAATTACGATACTGTTCAGAAAGTGTTTTGTGACCTAGGTAATCATTTAGAGACTGTGGCATCAACTCTATCATTTTCTGCTATTTTACCTGTGTATGACCAGGAAGCAGGAAAGATGGAGCGGATAACAACATTTAATTCTTGGTTAGATAAGTGGTGCAGGGAACGAGGATTTGGTTTTATTGGCCATTATAGCTCTGCTTGGAAAGATACTAGGTTATTTAGGAGAGATGGCTTGCATTTGGATGCTAAAGGAACAGAGTATCTGGGAGAGGAGTTCAAATACTTTATTAGAAATCATTTAAACTAATAAAGGGGGGTAGCATTAATATATCCACCTGCCCCCCACAGCATGCCAAAACTGTTAGTCCAAGTAACAATTCTAGAAATTCTAGTAGAAAAATTCTTCGTGCCATGAGCACAAATGCTCGCAGCTTAGGAAATAAATTACCTGAACTCATTTCAATAATGACTAGGGACAACTTGGATTTAGTAGCTATAACAGAAACATGGTACAATGATTTGCATGACTGGGACATAGTCATACCTGGATACAGGTTATTTAAAAAGAACAGAGTAGGAAAGAAAGGTGGAGGAGTTGCTTTGTATGTAAATGAAAATATAAAGGTTACTGAAATTGTAGGAACAAATGATGAGGTGGAAAGTATTTGGGTGACTTTGGAAATTGGAGATAAAAATGTTTTTAGAATAGGGGTTGTATATAGGCCTCCATTGCAGGATGAAAAACTGGACAATCTGTTATTAGATGAAATAACCAAAATGACCATGAAGGGTAAGGTTATAGTACTGGGGGACTTTAATTTGCCAGATATAGACTGGAAGATTCCTTCTGCTAGATCGGCTAGAAGCAGGTATATTCTTGAATCTCTGCTAGGGGAATCACTTGAACAATTAGTCAAGGAACCAACTCGTAAGGAAGCTATATTAGATCTAATACTTACAAACAGTGATACAGTTTCAGATGTGTCTGTAGGTGAGAACTTAGGATCCAGTGATCATCAATCTGTTTGGTTTAGTATTCATGTTCAGGAACTGTACACCCAGACTAAAACAAAAGTTTTAGACTTTAGGACGGCAGATTTTTCATTAATGGGAGAATACCTAAAAAACTATTTAAAGGGGAAAAATCTTATTACAGGGGTTCAAGAACAGTGGGAATTTGTGAAAGGTGCCATTTTAGATGCAACCGCACACTGTATTAGACATGTCTGTAAAAGTAAAAGAAAGCGGAAACCAATTTGGTTTTCCAAAGAAGTAGCACATGCTGTAAAGACAAAAAAGATAGCTTATAAAAATTACAGACACACACAAGCAGATGATGATATGAAAATATGGAGACTCCAACAAAAAAAGACTAAGCAGTTAATTAGGAAGGTTAAAGCTCATGCAGAAGAGAAGATAGCACAGTCAGTAAAACATGGGGACAAAACCTTCTTTAGATATATCAGTGAAAGAAGAAAAAATAAGGTAGGAATAGTAAAATTGAAATCAGTTGATGGTAGAATAATAGAAGGAGATAAGCAGATTGCAGACTGTCTCAATGATTACTTCTGTTCTGTTTTCACTAAAGATTGTGAAGATACAATGTCTACATTAAGGGATGCTATGCAAAATAGAAACAAGCTTAACAGTAATCTTTTTACAGAGGATGAGGTTTTGTTAGCATTATCAAAAATAAATGTTACAAAGGCAGTGGGTCCTGATAATATTCATCCAAGGGTTTTAAAAGAACTTCGTTCAGTGCTAACTGTCCCATTAACTGATCTGTTTAATCAGTCACTATTAACAGGAGCTGTCCCAGATGATTGGAGAATAGCAAATGTAATACCTCTTCATAAAAAGGGCAGTAGAGAAGAATCTGGCAACTACAGGCCAGTTAGTTTAACTTCAGTAGTAGGGAAATTAATGGAAAGCCTCTTAAAGGAAAGAATTATGACTTACATAAAGACAAACAATTTAGAGGACCAAAATCAGCATGGTTTTACTTCAGGGAGATCATGTCAGACTAATCTAATTGACTTCTTTGATTATGTAACAAAAGTATTAGACAAGGGAGGAGCAGTTGATGTAGCATATCTAGATTTCAGCAAAGCATTTGACACCGTCCCACACAATAAACTTATTCACAAACTATATCTCCTTGGTCTAGATTCAAAAATTGTGAACTGGGTGGAATGCTGGCTTAAGGACAGAAAACAAAGTGTCTTAGTAAATGGAGTTCATTCAGCAGAGGGGGCTGTTACTAGTGGTGTTCCTCAGGGGTCAGTTCTGGGGCCTGTTTTGTTTAACATATTTATCTGCGATATCAGCAAAGGGCTACAGGGGAAAGTATGTCTCTTTGCAGATGATACAAAAATTTGCAACAGAGTGGATGTTCCAGGGGGGGTAGACAAAATGAGAAGTGATATACAACAATTGGAGGATTGGACAAACGACTGGGATCTAAAGTTTAACACAGCAAAGTGTAAAATAATGCATTTAGGGAAGAAAAATCCAAATGTTAATTACAGACTCAATGACACTTTACTGACTGTTACAGACGAGGAACAGGACTTGGGAATTATTATTTCAGATGATTTAAAACTTAGTAAACAATGTAGTAAGGCAGCGAGTAAGGCTAGCAGAATGCTTGGATGTATTGGTAGAGGTATTTGCAGCAGAAATAGTAAGGTTCTTATGCCACTTTATAGATCATTAGTTAGGCCTCATCTTGAGTATTGTGTGCAGTTCTGGAGGCCATATCTTCAGAAGGATATTAACAAACTTGAATCTGTGCAAAGGAGGGCTACCAAAATGGTACATGGTCTAAAAAATAAAACTTACCAGGATAGGCTCAATGACCTAAATATGTATAGCTTAGAGGAGAGAAGGGAAAGAGGTGATATGATAGCAACTTTCAAGTACATTAAAGGGTTTAGTAAAACTGAGGCTGTGGGTATTTTACATAAAATGGAAAACTCAAGAACAAGGGGTCATGAGCTCAAGCTAAAGGGTAGTAGATTCAGGAGTAATTTGAGGAAGCACTTCTTTACAGAAAGAGTGATTGATTTATGGAATAAACTTCCTCAAGAGGTACATCCAATTAGAACACAGTATTGACGGCTAAACAGACGAATCAGAAGCAAGTAGCACAGGTCCGACTAACACATGATGATTGACGGCTGGGACATCCAATTAGAACACAGTATTGACGAACATTAGTTACCATCAAATATCAGCCACTAAAATACCATGCCACTACGAAATATTTACACACATATATACAAAATGTAAGAAGTAGCAAGGGCGTCTATATATTTTACAAGTAAATACATCCCTCTCCAAGTATTTAGGTGCTCATATCACCCCAGGGGTGGAAACATTTTGAATGAGGGACACCGATTGGTCTGTGTCATGTCAATTGTTGGGGGTGGGCTGTGGGTGTTGTTTAGTAGCATAGCCCTATATAAGGAGTAAATATCTGTGTAAAAACATGCCTGAGGAAACAGTTTTTAACTGAGAAACGCGTCGCATGTATTCCTGATGTACCAATTATATTCTTTGAGTGGTAAACCTTTTTATATGTTTTAAATAAATTCATTTATTTTATATAAATCCACTCTCAGTGTTATATATGGTACCGCCCTGCTATGCTACTTTAGAGTACCAACACTCTACACACCCACGAACCAGCCAGCTCACCCTGGATCAGCTAGCTGGATTGCTGCTAAAATCCAGCCTGTCTCTATAGGTACAAGTGAGTGCCTTCCATAAATGTGAGTACCCTGTGTACACTGGGCTATTAGTGATACCTGTACCACCATTTACCTGCACCATTGGCGCCTCTATTCCTACTTTTACTTTTTAGATTTCCTTCCACTGGATGCTGATAGAGAGCTGCCTCCCAGTTCAGCCAGCTGGATTGCTGTTAAAACCCAGCCTGTGTCCACCGGCACAACTGAGTGCCTTCTCATATTGTGAGTACCTAGTGTTCGCACATGTTTGTTATACCAAAAAATCTCCATTGACCTGCACCATTGGCGCCTCTTTCTTGTTGCTTTTTCTTAACAGATTCTTTTGGTTGGAATTGTTGGAGAGCAGCCTTTGCTTTGGTGAGATTTGAACAACAACATCATCCATAAAAAGGATCTGTGGACTTATTTTTCTCACCAATTGGTGTTGGACTCTTACCTGTGGACTGTATCTCAGGATTTGGGGTGATATTATTCCAGTGCTTATATACCTCTTTGCTGTTATATGTTATATGTCATTATATGTCATTATTGGTTTCTAGTTACAAGTCTTTAGGAATTTCATTCCAATCACAATACTTCTGACAGACAGCCATATATTGAGGTACATTTATCTTGGGCACCATGCTGTCATCTGTTGAAAGGAATCAACGTAGATTAAGTCACCAACAAGGTAACAACTACACAGAGTCTCCCCCTACCATTACACCCACTATTAATGTAGAAACCCTGTTTTCGAAATTAGAAGACCTTTTGAAAACAGAACACAGACATTGGTGGGACATTGACTGTCTTAAGAAATATAAGGAGAAGAAGCAAATACCTAGGGGTTTGAGGCTATTTAAGAATTGCTCTTTTAAAAATGACACGGACCTATTAACAAAATGGTATGAAGCCCTAGATGATTGCTCCTTCCACCTTATTGACCTCCTTATTGCCCACAGGGAAAAATTAG
Organism: Bombina bombina; assembly: GCF_027579735.1. Lineage (NCBI taxonomy): Eukaryota > Metazoa > Chordata > Amphibia > Anura > Bombinatoridae > Bombina > Bombina bombina. The sequence continues at coordinate 766,660,370 of NC_069503.1, read as the reverse complement.
TAGCAGAGGTATCCATCCAAATAGACACTGTACAGAAAGATTTAGAACCATTGAAAGAGCATCCCGAATACTCAAAATTAAATATTCAAACTATAAAAACAGTGGATGAATATCAAATGGAAATCATTGCTATTAAAAACAAAAAATTAAAGAGGGATGAGGAAGACTACAGTAAGGGAGAGGTTCATACTTATACTCGCACTAACAAGAAGGATGATTGGACCACAGTCTCATATGGCAAGGGTAATAAGAAAAAACCGACCAGCCAGAATGTGAATCAGGGAGCTAATTATCACTTCCAAAACACTCAATACCATCATAACTTGGGACAGGGTAGGAATTATTCCAACATGCAGCAGGATAGACGACAGAACAGCTGGAATGGTGATAATCATCAAGCTAGGAGCTATCAGAACAAACAACTACCCTATCAAGGTAACTACACTTCCCCTAAACAACACCATACACAGAACCATTATGACAACCCAAATATGATCCCAGTACAAAACAGATTCTCTCCCTTCAATTCTGATAATAACCCTGGACAGAGTGAAAATGGTAATAATACAATTCCACACTATGAGAATCAGGCCACCACCTCTAACGAGGTTTTTTTAGGGGCACCCAACTTGGCTCCTTTATGGAGGAGGAACCAGCAGTTGCCCCCCAAACAGCTCCAAAACGGGAAAAAAAGACCGTTCCCAAACGGGGACGGAGAGGCAGAGGCAAAACCAAACAAAAAGAGAAATTAGAAACACTTAAAAAGGGAATATATAACCTTTCCTCACATGTCCTATCCAATGACGAGATAAAGATCTTGGGTAGGGGGCTATCCTATTGCCCGCCTAACACACATGACCTGTTCCACCTCTTTGTAGACCTCAATAAATACACGAGGAAACTAGCATTACAAAGATATTTCGCCATAAAGTCACTTAGGAAAAACAACATAGAGGGCACACCTATACTCCTAGACAGCCTACCCAATAGGAATTCATCTCCCATTATATATTGTGACCCTGAACAGCTGTCCGATGAACTATTTGACTCTGTCATCCACACCTCACTTGCACCTATGTCGACATTCAATCCACCTAAAGAAGATGTTTCATACATAGATCTTTTTCAGCAATTGGTATTGGATGATTGGGAGACTATTCCCAAACATATCAGTGGCAATAAGAGAATCTGGCCAAATGAGGAGAAAGCCCTTAGACGTCTGACGGGTGACAAAAACATTGTCATCCGACAGGCCGATAAGGGTGGGGCTCTGGTTATCCAGAATTATTCTGATTACACTGGAGAAGCAGAACGTATAATTCATGATACCAATTATTATAGGAAATTAGCCCAGGACCCTACATCAATATTTTCTAAAAAACTTGTTCAAATTTTGGAGGATGGTAGTAAAATGGGTATTCTAAGCAAGAAAGAAAAAAGATACTTAATTCCAGACCACCCTAGTATACCCTACTACTACCATCTCCCAAAGTTGCATAAAGATGCCCTTAAACCACCGGGACGTCCAATTATAGCGGGCATTAACAGCATAACTGATAGGCTAAGCGAATACGTAGACACGTTCTTGCAAAAATATGTCCAACACCTTCCTTCATTCATTAAAGACACCACAGATCTGTTACAAAAACTTGTAAATATACAGTATAAAAACAATTATATATGGCTATCCTGCGATGTAGGAGCCTTATATTCCAATATCTCGCATGAATGGGGGTTAAAAACGACCTCGATTTTTTTGAATAGAGACATATACATGCCTGATAAACAAAAAGAATATCTTATTACTTTGATAGATTTTATACTTAAACATAACTACTTTCAATTTTTGGATCAGTTTTACTTACAGACTAAGGGAACGGCCATGGGCACCAGATTTGCCCCTAGCTTTGCCAATCTCTTTATGGGGATTTTCGAAGAAACTTACATCTACAATACAAAGTGGAGGGGCAATCTGGTGTTCTATGGCCGTTACATAGATGATCTATTATTCATTTTTGAAGGCTCTATTGGAGAAGCGCAAGAATTTGTAAACTTCTTAAATAACAACACTATGGGTATAGACTTCACATCCAATATACAGATACAAACAATAGAATTTTTGGATCTATTGCTTTCGTGGGGGCCCAATGGTACTGTTTGCACTTCTACTTACTTCAAGTCAGTAGACTGTAATAATTTCCTTCATTATTCCAGTAACCACTACAATAACTGGAAAATTAATATTCCTTACAGTCAATTTTGCCGCATTAGGCGTAATTGTAGTTCTATTAATATGTATGATGAACAGTCTGTTATATTGAAGGACAGATTTAGGGAAAAAGGCTATCCTAAGGGCCTAATAGAATATGGCTACAACAGAGCAAGATCCCTAGACAGAAATTTGCTATTATCCTGCAAGACAAAAAAAGGGACAGAAAACACAGGCCATCAGGGACAATCTCTATTCGTCACACAATATAATTCCAACTTTAAAGCAGTTAATAGAATTATAAAGAAACATTGGCACATTTTGCTTAGAGACCCCGTACTAAAAAAAGTGCTGGCCCCCTTACCTAAGATAGTGTATAGGAGGGCGCCAACCTTGAAACAAAAATTAGCACCTAGTAAGGTTGTTATGACAAAGAAACACTTTAAATGCAATAGAAAAGGGCCTAGAAGCTACGATCACATAAATGGGAATACTAATAACAATATTGGAACTTATAGATGTGGACACACACGGTGCCATATGTGTAAGTCCATCACACACGGAAGAAAATCCATAATATCACATACAACAGGGGAAGAACACCAGATCAGAGAACATTTGACATGTAACTCTGGGTATGTAATCTATGCACTCACTTGTGCATGTGGGGTCCAGTACATTGGACGCACCTCTAGGAAGATACGACTAAGGTGGGGGGAACACAAACGGAACATAATCAAACGTTCACCCAAACATAGTGTATCAAGGCACTATTGCATTAAAAGTAGGATAGGCAAATGCCAATTCAGCATTACACCTTTGGAGAGTATCCCCAACAGTCATCATTATAATAGATTCACGCGTCTGAGACAAAGGGAAACATACTGGATTTTTAAATTCCAAACACTCTTCCCCACAGGGCTAAATGAAGTTATAGATTCTATGGCATTTGTTTAATATTATGGTAGAGGGTTATTTTACATCTATCATAATAAAGATAGAAATAGTGTAGTACCAACAACCAGTTTTTCCACCTTGCTGTAGGGGAGATCGCCCGAGATAGGGGGTCATCTCGGTAGACTTAGAGCCCTCAGACCCACAGATTTGACACCTGAGATATTTGGTGTAGCCCCTGTTTAGATTGGATAAATGTATTATATTAATATACCTCATGACTCACAGACTGGATACGTGTGATCTGATAAATGTATTATATTAATATAATTTACACTTACAGTTTTTATGTTTCACTGACCAAACAATAGGCTCCTATTGGTGCACTATATTCATACAAAAATGATCACTGTCACTTACACATTATATAATTTTAATAGAACACTAGCATCTTCTTATGTAAGATTTAATTACACTAGCACAACCCACTATGGGTCTTTACATCACATAGATTCTAACCTGATTGTAGGCGTTTCATGAATTAAATGGTGACTATACATATATGATTATGAGGTTCACGCATCACTTATACCTCAATTACAGCCATCGGCATTCATCGATGTTATGGATGCACAAATAATGTGCCAAAAAATATTTTTACTTTGTCTTTTCTTCTTATCTTTCACACACTTATCACTTATTAAATTATCTTAACTTTAGCAAATTTATTGCGCCATTTATTTATACGATCACTGCTTAAATAACGTTGATCATTAGATTATTCACTCTATTTGTATTTATATATATTCAGATCCATTCATAGATCTAACAATATCATTTTTAGGGCACTAACCAATAGGGCTCTTTGTTGACATTACCCGCTGACCAATAGGGCTCTTTGTTGACATTACCCGCTGACCAATAATGATCCCTGTTCAATACAACAACTTGCATTAGAACCAATGGGATACACCGGTTACAAACATTACGCAGTAACCAATAAGATTCCCTCGATGGGCGCACACTGTAGTGTACTATTAAGGCCAGCAAAATGGGGGCACGCCTGAAATTAGCCTATCCATTGGATACTACACTTACTAGCAACAAGTGACCAGAATCTCTGACTGACGGCTACATAGACGAATCATAAGCGAGTAGCACAGGTTCGACTAATACAGGATGATTGATGGCTGGGACATCCAATTAGAACACAGTATTGACGGCTAAACAGACGAATCAGAAGCAAGTAGCACAGGTCCGACTAACACATGATGATTGACGGCTGGGACATCCAATTAGAACACAGTATTGACGAACATTAGTTACCATCAAATATCAGCCACTAAAATACCATGCCACTACGAAATATTTACACACATATATACAAAATGTAAGAAGTAGCAAGGGCGTCTATATATTTTACAAGTAAATACATCCCTCTCCAAGTATTTAGGTGCTCATATCACCCCAGGGGTGGAAACATTTTGAATGAGGGACACCGATTGGTCTGTGTCATGTCAATTGTTGGGGGTGGGCTGTGGGTGTTGTTTAGTAGCATAGCCCTATATAAGGAGTAAATATCTGTGTAAAAACATGCCTGAGGAAACAGTTTTTAACTGAGAAACGCGTCGCATGTATTCCTGATGTACCAATTATATTCTTTGAGTGGTAAACCTTTTTATATGTTTTAAATAAATTCATTTATTTTATATAAATCCACTCTCAGTGTTATATATGGTACCGCCCTGCTATGCTACTTTAGAGTACCAACACTCTACACACCCACGAACCAGCCAGCTCACCCTGGATCAGCTAGCTGGATTGCTGCTAAAATCCAGCCTGTCTCTATAGGTACAAGTGAGTGCCTTCCATAAATGTGAGTACCCTGTGTACACTGGGCTATTAGTGATACCTGTACCACCATTTACCTGCACCATTGGCGCCTCTATTCCTACTTTTACTTTCCTCAAGAGGTAGTAGCAACAAACACTGTGGGGGACTTTAAAAATGCATGGGACAAGCATAGGGCTATCCTACGAACTAGATAAGTTTATACTGTTAGGTAAGGTGGGGCAGACTTGCTGGGCCTATGGCTCTTATCTGCCGTCAATATCTATGTTTCTATGTTTCTATGTTTCTATACTTATCAATACATTTAGAGACCCATTTTTCACTTATCAAATTCTACAGCTAAAAGGACTTGATAAAATCCAAAAGTAGTCTTTTCAACTTCTTACTGAATATTCCAAGATATTTTCGAATGGCCAAACACAATCACCTAGATTTAGAGTTTTGCGTTAGAAGGGGTGCGTTAGCTACGCGTGTCTTTTTCCCCCCGCACCTTTTAAATAACGCTGGTATTTAGAGTTCTCTGAAGGTCTGCGTTAGGCTCCAAAAAGGGAGCGTAGAGCATAATTTACCGCCACTTCAACTCTAAATACCAGCGTTGCTTACGGACGCGGCCAGCTTCAAAAATGTGCTTGTGCACAATATCCCCATAGGAAACAATGGGGCAGTTTGAGCGGAAAAAAAACCTAACACCTGCAAAAAAGCAGAGTTCAGCTCCTAATGCAGCCCCATTGTTTCCTATGGGGAAACGCTTCCTAAGTCTGCACCTAACACCCTAACATGTACCCCGAGTCTAAACACCCCTAACCTTACACTTATTAACCTCTAATCTGCCGCCCCTGCTATCGCTGACCCCCGCATATTATTTTTAACCCCTAATCTGCCGCTCTATACACCGCCGCAACCTACATTATAGCTATGTACCCCTAATCTGCTGCCCCTAACATCACCGACCCCTATATTATATTTATTAACCCCTAATCTGCCCCCCCAACGTCGCCGCTACCTACCTACACTTATTAACCCCTAATCTGCCGACCGGACCTCGCCGCCACTATAATAAATGTATTAACCCCTAAACCGCCTCACCTGCTCTCCCTAACATCGCTGACACCTAACTTCAAGTATTAACCCCTAATCTGCCGAACGGACCTCACTGCTACTATAATAAATGTATTAACCCCTAAAGCTAAGTCTAACCCTAACACCCCCCTAAATTAAGATTTATATTTATTTTACAGGCAACTTTGTATTTATTAGGAAAGAAGACAACAAGAAAGAGGCGCCAATGGTGCAGATCAATGGTGCTTGTATGATGTATCAATGCAGTGTGAACACTAGGTACTCACAAATGGCAAAGGCAATCGATTATGCCAGTAGGGGCAGGCTGGATTTCATCAGCAATCCAGCTAGCTGATCTTAGAGGCCGCTCTCTACCAACATCCAATGGGAAGAAATCTAGGAGTAAAAGCAATAGATGGAGGCGCCAATGGTGCAGATCAATGATGGTCTGATGAAGATATTATTACAGTGATATACAGGGTACTCACGTGTATTAAAGGCCATCACTTATGCCTATAGGGACAGGCTGGATTTTAACAGCAATCCAGCTGGCTGATTCGGCATCCAATATCAGAGTATGGGTGTCAGAGCATTAGCCTACTACAAGTAGCATAGCAGAATACCATACACAGCACTCAGAGTGAAAAATATATAAAACATTTTTATTAAAAACTATAAAAAAAGTTTACCACTCATCTTGGTGCCAACTAGTGTATGACTTGTGGAGAAACAGTGCGAAGCGTTTCTCAGATATACTGTTTCCTCAGGCATGTTTCTCAACTGTACTTTACCTCCTTATATAGGGCTATGCTACTTGTAAATACCCATGTCCCACCCCTAACAGTTGTCAGGTTCCTGACCAATCCTAAACCTTCATTTGGGAATAAACCTCCCCTGCTTCAATAGTTTGACATATAATTCTTTATATATTCGTTTTACTTATAAAATGTATAAGCCCACTACATGTTACATATATTAAGTATATATGTGTCTGAAATCCTAAGCTGTAATTTCATACATAATATAATAAAAGTATAATTATTGTTGACCGTAAATCGTGTGATCTTATTGGATAATATAGCTGTCCATCAAATTTTAAGGAGCGGATCGTATATACGGCTCCTTATTGGACCTGGTAGCTATCTATCAAACAGTGTCTGCGCGGGCTTTTTTTGTAAAATATATACATGACTCAGTGGCACATCTACCAATCGGAATTTAGTTAGAGGACCGCACCTCTGATCCTGCTCTCACGGCTATGTGTTAGTTGATTACGCCCAAGAAACTGTTATTGGTCGTTGGTGGTATAAACAAACCCACCCATTGGTTTGTGCCCAATATCATCAGTGTAGAAGAAGTGTATTACTGGTTGATGAAAGGGGTAAACAAAAACGCCCATTGGATGTACTGCGGCAAGCTGTAAATACTATTGCCGCGATTAAAAAATATATATATGAATACGGTGCCACCAGTGTTACTGTCAAGGCTCAGTGAGCTAAAGATATTTCAAAGATTGATTTGGATCTACAACTGCGGATCAGATGTAATGTTTCACTCAGCACTTAATTAACATATGACAATGTTAACCAAATTGGGGCTCAGAGTGAGTTAATAAACTTTAAGTCTTTATGGAGACTTGAGAGAAAATAAAGGAGTAACTTAATATGATAAGTATCCAACATGAAACGAATTTACAAAGTAATTCTTTCTGAGAAGATTTGTGGCAAAGTATCAGTTCTTAGGTATCGGAATACAAACAATGAATCAGTTCCTCTGTATCCAATAATACGCTAAAGAATGAGGTGTGAGAGCCAAAGGATTAAAGTCACAATAGTAATTCACAACTCTGTTAGCAGTAGCGAATGAGTCACAGGTTACCTGTTTAGTCGGCTGAGAGTGGAGAACTCGAGCGGCACTCGAGACAACAGCTGTTAGGCGTGACTGACAGCTTTACTGAAACTGGTTGCGGTCGGCATCTGACGTCACAGGAATGAAATCCGGAGTAGAAATAAACTCACAATTCCTCCGGTAAGGATTCAATGGCACACAGAGCTTTTAAAGTATAATCCTGGCTTGATAGTAGAAGTAGAGATGTAGCTGAAATGAATACCGTTGCCAGAGAAGTGAAAGCCGAACACCGTAAAAGGGTGTCAGTTCCCCTTGATTGAAGATTAAACTATTTTCCAATAAGTTAGCTTGGAATAAGCAGGAGCTCAGTCTAAAACAGAGTTACCTAGGGATAAACTCAATTACTAAGCACCTGGCTGACGTCAGGAGAAAGCTTAAATAGGCTAGGAGGAACTAAAAGGTAAAGGTGGTATTGGTAAATGTATGACACTAAATATAAGGTGGTATAGTAAGTTCTGACAGATTGCCCCCTTCACTCAAGCCGTCCCACGGCTTGTAAACGGGGTCTGTGAGGATTCCTTGAATGGAAGCGAGATACCAATCTGGGAGCATTCACAAGATTATGAGGTTCCCATGTGTCTTCATCTGAGGAGTACCCCTTCCAACTGACAAGGTATTGTAGATCACCTTTGTATAAACGCGAATCCAGAATATCCTTCACTTCATAAACGTTAGAGTCTAAAGACTGAGCTTCAGGAGGTAGTAGTTGAGTACCAGTGTTTTTAGCAGGTTTCAATAAGGAGACATGGAATGTAGGATGGATGGCAAGAGTGTCAGGAAGTTGTAGAGTAACAGCATTTTGGTTGATGATACGTATGATACGAAACGGTCCTATAAAGAGGCTAGCTAGCTTCTTGCTTGGGGTCTGTAACTTCAGATTTTTTGTAGATAGCCAGACCCAGTCTCCGATTGCATAAGGTGGAGATGGCCTTCTTCTGAGGTCATAATACTTCTTTTGTGTCTCCTGAGCAATTTGTAGATTCCTTTGTAGGAGTTGCCAGTTTTCAGTAAGCCTATCAGATAGATCCTCCACATTTGGGTTTGGAGAGGTTTCCTTTGTTGAGAGACTCATCTTTGGGTGGTATGCATAATTCGCAAAAAACGGTGACATCTTACTGGACGAACTAAGAGAGTTGTTATACGCGAATTCTGCAGTTGAAAGGAAATTCTTCCAGTCAGTTTGGTGGTAGGCACAGTAGCAGCGCAGATACTGCTCGAGCCACTGGTTTAAGCGCTCTGTTTGGCCATTAGTCTGGGGGTGATAAGCGGTGGTATAACGGTGTTCAATCTGTAACTTGTTGCAGAGGTTCTTCCAGAAACGAGAGGTGAATTGAGTCCCCCTGTCAGTAGTAAGGATTTCTGGTATCCCGTGTAGTTTAATAATGTTGTCAATAAACAGTTGTGCGGTTTCAGCTGAGGTTGGTAATTTGTGGTGCGGTATAAAATGGGCCATTTTGGTAAACAAGTCGATAACTACCATTAGTGTGTTCATTCCAGCTGAGGTAGGTAATTCGACGATAAAATCTAGACCTAGATGAGTCCAGGGTCTTTGTGGGACTTGTATGGGCATCAGCAATCCATAAGGAGGACGTCTCTCCGATTTTGAGGTGATGCATCTAGTGCAATTTTGTACGTAGTTTTTAACATCAACTGCCATATGTGGCCACCAATAAGTCCTTGATATGAGGTTTAGAGTTCTTTGAATTCCTGGGTGTCCAGAAAGAGGGGAATTATGATGTTCCTTAATCAGATTTTGTCTTAATTGCGCAGGTATATATAATTTATCTAATTTGTAATATAGACCATCATTACCTAGTGTTATTTCTTTAGGTAAATCTTGTTCAGCATGTAGGGCTTTTTGATAAGCGGAGTCAGAAGATCATGTGATGCCTAGGAACTTCTCGTGGGGTATCATCACTGTAGGGTTATCTTCCAAAGTTGGTTTAGGATCTCTTCGAGAGAGAGCGTCCGCCTTTCCATTACGGGTAGCTGGTCTGTAAATGATTTGAAAATGAAATCTGCTAAAGTAAAGACTCCACCTCACTTGTCTAGCAGAGAGGGTCTTATTTCTCTGGAGGTATTCCAAGTTCTTGTGGTCGGTGTAGACTATAACAGGTAAAAATGTACCCTCTAGAAGATGCCTCCAGTATTCAAAAGCTCTTTTAATTGAAAGTAACTCCTTTTCCCCGATCGGGTAATTCCTTTCGGGTGGCGACATAATTTTCGAATAGAAGGCCATAGGGTGCAGAGGTTGGGTTAAACTTTCTCTTTGGGACAAGACAGCTCCTAAGGCGTAGTCTGAGGAGTCCACTTCAAGGTAGTACTGTAAATCAGGATTAGGGTGACGCAATATTGGAGCTGTTGTGAAGGAGTTTTTTAAGAAGTCAAATGCTTCATTGGCCCTTGAGTTCCACCGATAGATAGTTGTACTGCCCATAAGGATGGTGAGAGGTTTAACAATAGAAGAATAATTTTTGATAAATTTTCGATAGTAATTGCTGAAGCCTAAGAAGCGTTGAAGTTCCTTTCGGGTTTGAGGAATAGGCCAATCTTTTCCTGCTTCAACCTTGTCTTGTTGCATCTCGATGCCTTCAGAGGAGATGTTGTAACCAAGGAAAGATATCTTTTGAGTGTGAAATAAGCATTTCTCAGCCTTTGCATATAGTCGATGGACCTGTAGTCTTGAGAGCACCTAGCTGACATGTTTAATATGATCTTGTAGGGTTTGGGAGTAGATCAGGATGTCGTCCAGATAAACTGCGACACAGATGTGTAACAGGTCTCTGAAGACATCATTGATGTAGTGTTGAAAGGTAGCTGCTGCATTAGTAAGGCCAAATGGCATAACTAGGTACTCATACAGACCGTATCGAGTCCTAAAAGCAGTCAACCACTCATCTCCCTCTCTTATGCGTATGAGGTTGTAGGCCCCCCTGAGATCTAATTTAGTGAAAATCTTAGCTTTGTGAAGGCGTTCTATGAGCTCGGGTATTAATGGGAGTGGATACCTATTCTTAACTGTGACTTTGTTAAGGTCTCTGTAGTCTATGATCGGACGTAATGATTGATCTTTATTTTTGACAAAAAACATTCCTGCACCAGCAGGAGATACCGAGGGTCTGATGAATCCCTTCCTAAGGTTCTCGTTTAAATAAGCTTTTAAATGTTCAAGCTCGGGTTGACTCAACGGGTATAAGTGACCATAGGGTACAGTTGCACCAGGTTTAAGGTCTATGGGGCAGTCATAACTGCGGTGAGGTGGCAAGTTTTCTGCCTCACGTTTGCTAAAAACTTCAATATATTGGGTATACTCCTTAGGAATAATAGGCAACTCCTCAGCTACCTGTATTACATGTGTGGGAGAAGTACAGGTACTCTTGCAATATGGAGAGTCTAAAGTGAGTTTTAATGTCTTCCAGATTATAGTGGGTTCGTGCAAGCGTATCCACTGTATGCCTAAAACCACAGGAAAAAGAGGAGAAGGCAAGACATCAAAGCGAATGTATTCATGATGATTGTCTTGTGTGGTAACCAATAAAGGAATAGTGTGATGTGTTATTGGACCGCTAGATATGTATGTGCCATCAACCACACGAATAGAGACAGGAGTGGCTTTTCTTTCAAGAGGTATTTTATTTATTTTCACAATAGTAGAATCTATATAATTCCCGTGGGCCCCGGTGTCAACAATGGCCTCAGTGGTTAGGCGTCTACGGTCCCACTGCAAAGAGAGAGAGATGATACAATAAATAGGGTTATTCTGCTTTGGAGTGGAAGTATTGGTCATAACGCACTTACTTTTCTTATTCTTTTGTAGCAGTGGACAATCCTTTACTGAGTGGGAAGGATTAGCACAGTATAGGCAGAGTGCTAGCGTCTTGCGTCTGTGCTTTTCTTCAAGCGACAATGGACCTCTCAGAACTCCAATCTCCATCAGTTCTTGAGTGGAACTACTGGTAGCCCCATGGGGTATGGGAGGTGTAGGTCTCCGGTAGGTAACTTCAGAACCGTGTCTTTCACTTTTCCTTTCCCTGAGACGTCTGTCTATTTGTATGGACAGCCTAATCAGACCTTCCAAGGTCTCTGGTAAAACCACTCTAGCCAACTCATCCTTAATGGAGTCAGAGAGACCCAACCTGAATTGGTTTCTAAGAGCTATTTGGTTCCATTGGGAGTCTGTAGAGAATTGCTTAAATTCAGTGATATACACCTCAACTTGTTTAGAACCTTGTCGTAAAGCTCTCATCTTAGTTTCAGCGGTTATTTGTGAATTAGTATCCAAGTACAATTCATCCATGGCAGTGAGGAAATCAGGTAGGGAAGTGAGAATAGGATTGTGTGTTTCATAAAACGAGTCTGCCCAGATCCTGGGTTCTCCACGCAGATAAGATATCATTGTTAAGACTTTCAGATGATCACTAGGATAAGTTTTAGGTTTGAGCGTGAAAAGCAACATGCATGCATTCTTAAATTGTCGATATAGGCATCTGTCGCCTGAGAAGAAGTCAGGAGGTGCTATCTGGGGTTCAGGTTGGCTCACCGGAGGTGGTGTTGTAACCTTAACAGTGTCTCTGATAACCTTTCTCAAAGTTTCATTCTCCACTTGTAAGGCACTCATGCCCTGTCCTAGTTGATCCACCTTCTGTGAAATATTTGTAAACAATTTGCGGCAGATCCGCTGGATCCATTATTTAAGGCTTAGTAATTCTGTCAATGCTCAGTGAGCTAAAGATATTTCGAAGATTGATTTGGATCTACAACTGCGGATCAGATGTAATGTTTCACTCAACACTTAATTAACATATGACAATGTTAACCAAATTGGGGCTCAGAGTGAGTTAATAAACTTTAAGTCTTTATGGAGACTTGAGAGAAAATAAAGGAGTAACTTAATATGATAAGTATCCAACATGAAACAAATTTACAAAGTAATTCTTTCTGAGAAGATTTGTGGCAAAGTATCAGTTCTTAGGTATCGGAATACAAACAATGAATCAGTTCCTCTGTATCCAATAATACGCTAAAGAATGAGGTGTGAGAGCCAAAGGATTAAAGTCACAATAGTAATTCACAACTCTGTTAGCAGTAGCGAATGAGTCACAGGTTACCTGTTTAGTCGGCTGAGAGTGGAGAACTCGAGCGGCACTCGAGACAACAGCTGTTAGGCGTGACTGACAGCTTTACTGAAACTGGTTGCGGTCGGCGTCTGACGTCACAGGAATGAAATCCGGAGTAGAAATAAACTCACAATTCCTCCGGTAAGGATTCAATGGCACACAGAGCTTTTAAAGTATAATCCTGGCTTGATAGTAGAAGTAGAGATGTAGCTGAAATGAATACCGTTGCCAGAGAAGTGAAAGCCGAACACCGTAAAAGGGTGTCAGTTCCCCTTGATTGAAGATTAAACTATTTTCCAATAAGTTAGCTTGGAATAAGCAGGAGCTCAGTCTAAAACAGAGTTACCTAGGGATAAACTCAATTACTAAGCACCTGGCTGACGTCAGGAGAAAGCTTAAATAGGCTAGGAGGAACTAAAAGGTAAAGGTGGTATTGGTAAATGTATGACACTAAATATAAGGTGGTATAGTAAGTTCTGACAGTTACTATATAGCTACCCAAAGTCTATATTTGTTAGCAGGGCATGTAGCGATAATATTTTAACGTATATCACATAACATTATGCTACAATATAAGAGTAACGGGCACAGAATAAAAATACCTGTCAGCAGTGAAAGAAAATTCCCATATAAACTATACTGTGAGTAATAGGTAATAAGTTACAACGAGGTAGGTATACCCCAGACCATCATATATCAATACAATATATAAATAGTAAAAAACAAAGGTGACATAAACTTATGATGGTTGATATTCAAATGGTGATATAATTGATGTGATATGTATGTGGAAAGTGATATCGTGTCATGATGCACGGTAAGCAATTGAAAACCATGGTGTGTGTGAACGTATCTATAGTGATGTATGGTAATTGTGCTAACTATGTGTGATAGTAAATAGATAACTATGTGAACGCATCTATAGTGGTATATGGCAATAGTGCTAACTGTGTGTGATAGTAAGTGGATAGCTTTGGTTTAGAAGTGGATTATTAAATGGAATAATACCAAGATTTTACTTGTGTTCCCTACTGGTGATTGTCCTGAAAGGACTGTTTAGTGAACATTCAGTGATCAATATATTGTGAATGTACCAGGTGATAGAGTGCCTAGGTCTGCAATAAAATTATGTGCTAACATATAGAAAGTAGGAGAGATCTCCTTACACCATAAAAGGTGGTATGTATATGTATCAAATATATAAGAGCCTAATATATGATGATTATCTATAAAAGGATGTGTGAAGAATTGATATATAAAGGCCAATGTATATATACATGTGTTAAATATTCTATATTTACATGTTTGTAAATTGAGCTGTTATATACAGCGGGTGGATATCCCAAATATCCGGTCTGTACATTGTATATAGATGTATTAAGTGTTCTATGTTTACATATTTGTAAATTGAGCTAATATATACAGCAGGGTGGAACTCCCAAATATCCAGTTTGTACATTGTATATCATATTATACAGTTATGGGAAATCTCAACAACGGTTAATGGAATGTATCCCAACAACAATACAAAAAAGAATGATACATATTCTTAATATACCTAAAGATCAATGATAATAAGGTAAATCTAAGCAAAGGCCATAGAATCAATGACCTCATTTAACCCCGTGGGGAATAGTGTTTGATATTGAAACATACTGGATATTTAAATATCAAACACTATTCCCCACGGGGTTAAATGAGGTCATTGATTCTATGGCCTTTGGGTAGCTATATAGTAACACTGGTGGCACCGTATTCATATATATATTTTTTAATCGCGGCAATAGTATTTACAGCTTGCCGCAGTACATCCAATGGTCGTTTTTGTTTACCCCTTTCATCAACCAGTAATACACTTCTTCTACACTGATGATATTGGGCACGAACCAATGGGTGGGTTTGTTTATACCACCAACGACCAATAACAGTTTCTTGGGCGTAATCAACTAACACATAGCCGTGAAAGCAGGATCAGAGGTGCGGTCCTCTAACTAAATTCCGATTGGTAGATGTGCCACTGAGTCATGTATATATTTTACAAAAAAAGCCCGCGCAGACACTGTTTGATAGATAGCTACCAGGTCCAATAAGGAGCCGTATATACGATCCGCTCCTTAAAGTTTGATGGACAGCTATATTATCCAATAAGATCACACGATTTACGGTCAACAATAATTATACTTTTATTATATTATGTATGAAATTACAGCTTAGGATTTCAGACACATATATACTTAATATATGTAACATGTAGTGGGCTTATACATTTTATAAGTAAAACGAATATATAAAGAATTATATGTCAAACTATTGCAGCAGGGGAGGTGTATTCCCAAATGAAGGTTTAGGATTGGTCAGGAACCTGACAACTGTTAGGGGTGGGACATGGGTATTTACAAGTAGCATAGCCCTATATAAGGAGGTAAAGTACAGTTGAGAAACATGCCTGAGGAAACAGTATATCTGAGAAATGCGTCGCACTGTTTCTCCACAAGTCATACACTAGTTGGCACCAAGATGAGTGGTAAACTTTTTTTATAGTTTTTAATAAAAATGTTTTTATATATTTTCACTCTGAGTGCTGTGTATGGTATTCTGCTATGCTACTTGTAGTAGGCTAATGCTCTGACACCCATACTCTGATATTGGATGCCGAATCAGCCAGCTGGATTGCTGTTAAAATCCAGCCTGTCCCTATAGGCATAAGTGATTGCCTTTAATACACGTGAGTACCCTGTATATCACTGTAATAATATCTTCATCAGACCATCATTGATCTGCACCATTGGCGCCTCCATCTATTGCTTTTACTCCTAACTTTGTATTTATTTTAACCAGGTACAATAGCTATTAAATAGTTAATAACTATTTAATAGCTACCTAGTTAAAATAATTACAAAATTACCTGTAAAATAAATCCTAACCTAAGTTACAATTAAACCTAACACAACCCTATCAATAAATTAATTAACTAAACTATCTACAATTATCTACAATTAAATCAACTAAACTAAATTACAAAAAAACAAAACACTAAATTACAAAAAATAAAAAAGATTACAAGAATTTTAAACTAATTACACCTACTCTAAGCCCCCTAAAAAAATAACAAAGCCCCCCAAAATAAAATAATGCCCTACCCTATTCTAAAATAAAAAGTTAACAGCTCTTTTACCTTACCAGCCCTTAAAAGTGCCTTTTGCTGGGCATGCCCCAAAGAAAACAGCTCTTTTGCATTTAAATAAACATACAATACCCCCCAACATTACAACCCACCACCCACATACCCCTAATCTAACCCAAACCCGCCTTAAAAAACCTAACACTAAGCCCCTGAAGATCTCCCTACCTTATCTTCCCCACGCCGGGTATCACCAATCCGTCCAGAAGAGGGTCCGAAGTCTTCATCCTATCCGGCAAGAAGAGGTCCAGAAGAGGCTCCGAAGTCTTCATCCTATCCGGCAAGAAGAGGACATCCGGACCGGTAGACATGTTCATCCAGGCGCGTCTTCTATCTTCATCCATCCGACGCGGAGCGGGACCATCTTGAAGCAGCCGACGCGGATCCATCCTCTTCTTCCGGCGACTCCCGATGAATGAAGGTTCCTTTAAGGGACGTCATCCAAGATGGCGTCCCTCGAATTTCGATTGGCTGATAGGATTCTATCAGCCAATCGGAATTAAGGTAGGAAAAATCTGATTGGCTGATTGACTGTTTCAAGTTCAATCCGATTGGCTGATCCAATCAGCCAATCAGATTGAGATCGCATTCTATTGGCTGTTCTGATCAGAATCCTATCAGCCAATCGGAATTCGAGGGACGCCATCTTGGATGACGTCCCTTAAAGGAACCTTCATTCGTCGGGAGTCGCCGGAAGAAGAGGTTGGATCCGCGTCGGCTGCTTCAAGATGGTCCCGCGCCGTGTCGGATGGATGAAGATAGAAGACTCCGCCTGGATGAACATGTCTACCGGTCTGGATGTTCTCTTCTTGCCGGATAGGATGAAGACTTCGGAGCCTCTTCTGGACCTCTTCTTACCTGATAGGATGAAGACTTCGGACCCTCTTCTGGACGGATCGGTGATAGCCGGCGTGGTGAAGATAAGGTAGGGAGATCTTCAGGGGCTTAGTGTTAGGTTTTTTAAGGGGGGTTTGGGTTAGATTAGGGGTATGTGGGTGGTGGGTTGTAATGTTGGGGGGGTATTGTATGTTTATTTAAATGCAAAAGAGCTGTTTTCTTTGGGGCATGCCCCGCAAAAGGCCCTTTTAAGGGCTGGTAAGGTAAAAGAGCTGTTAACTTTTTATTTTAGAATAGGGTAAGGCATTTTTTTATTTTGGGGGCTTTGTTATTTTTTTAGGGGGCTTAGAGTAGGTGTAATTAGTTTAAAATTCTTGTAATCTTTTTTTATTTTTTGTAATTTAGTGTTTGGTTTTTTTTGTAATTTAGTTTAGTTCATTTAATTGTATGTAATTGCAGGTAATTTATTTAATTAATGTATTGATAGTGTAGTGTTAGGTTTAATTGTAACTTAGGTTAGGATTTATTTTACAGGTAATTTTGTAATTATTTTAGCTAGGTAGCTATTAAATAGTTATTAACTATTTAATAGCTATTGTACCTAGTTAAAATAAATACAAAGTTGCCTGTAAAATAAATATAAATCCTAAAATAGCTACAATATAATTATTCGTTATATTGTAGCTATATTAGGGTTTATTTTACAGGTAAGTATTTAGCTTTAAATAGGATTAATTTATTTAATAAGAGTTAATTTATTTTGTTAGATAAAAATTATATTTAACTTAGGGGGGGTGTTAGTCTTAGGGTTAGACTTAGCTTTAGGGGTTAATACATTTATTATAGTAGCGGCGAGGTTCGGTCGGCAGATTAGGGGTTAATACTTGAAGTTAGGTGTCGGCGATGTTAGGGAGGGCAGATTAGGGGTTAATACTATTTATTATAGGGTTTTTGAGGCGGGAGTGAGGCGTTTTAGGGGTTAATACATTTATTATAGTGGTGGCGAGGTCCGGTCGGCAGATTAGGGGTTAAGAAGTGTAGGTAGGTAGCGGCGACATTGGGGGGGGCAGATTAGGGGGTAATAAATATAATATAGGGGTCGGTGATATTAGGGGCAGCAGATTAGGGGTACATAGGGATAATGTAGGTTGCGGCGGAGTGCATTCGGAAGATTAGGGGTTCAAAAATATTATTAGAGTGGCGGCGATGTGGGGGGACCTTGGTTTAGGGGTGCATAGGTAGTTTATGGGTGTTAGTGTACTTTAGAGCACAGTAGTTAAGAGCTTTATGAACGCTCTTAACTCCTGACTTTTTTCTGCGGCTGGAGTCTTGTCGTTAGAGTTCTAACGCTCACTTCAGCCAAGACTCTAAATACCAGCGTTAGAAAGATCCCATTGAAAAGATAGGATATGCAATTGACGTAAGAGGATCTGCGGTATGGAAAAGTCGCGGCTGGAAAGTGAGCGTTAGACCCTTTCCTGACTGACTCTAAATACCAGCGGGCGGCCAAAACCAGCGTTAGGACCCCCTAACGCTGGTTTGGATGGATAACGCAGAACTCTAAATCTAGGCGAATGAAAATAGTCAATGATGTCACATATAGGATTACAAGTGATTACAAGTGGAGCACAATCGTTTGCGCCCCGAGCGATAAGGGGTATATTTAGAGGATATGCACTCATCTGGCTCACTGCTCACATTATAAGTTAAGCGTTAACGTGAACATGTGAGTGCAATTGCAATTTACGTTAGAGCTGTGGTTAACTGCAATTTACACTAGAGCTGTGGTTAACTGTTGCAAAAATAAAAAGTGTCACAAAACACATACAAATTATATTACAAAGTACACTTACACTCATAAAAACACTGTCTTATAAAGATTATTTGAAAAAATATTGCACACAAAAGTTATAAGGGCTCAAAGATACAAGATCTCATTTGTTAGAATAAAAGCTCTCAAAGGGCTTTAGCATATAGATATATACATATACATGTCTAAAAAAGTTGTTAGAATAAAAGCTCTCAAAGAGCTTTAGTATATAGATATATACATATACATGTCTAAAAAAGTATATGTATGTATATATGTGTATATATATATATATATATATATATATATATATATATATATATATATATATATATATATATATACAGGGAGTGCAGAATTATTAGGCAAGTTGTATTTTTGAGGATTAATTTTATTATTGAACAACAACCATGTTCTCAATGAACCCAAAAAACTCATTAATATCAAAGCTGAATATTTTTGGAAGTAGTTTTTTGTTTGTTTTTAGTTTTAGCTATTTTAGGGGGATATCTGTGTGTGCAGGTGACTATTACTGTGCATAATTATTAGGCAACTTAACAAAAAACAAATATATACCCATTTCAATTATTTATTTTTACCAGTGAAACCAATATAACATCTCAACATTCAAAAATATACATTTCTGACATTCAAAAACAAAACAAAAACAAATCAGTGATCAATATAGCCACCTTTCTTTGCAAGGACACTCAAAAGCCTGCCATCCATGGATTCTGTCAGTGTTTTGATCTGTTCACCATCAACATTGCGTGCAGCAGCAACCACAGCCTCCCAGACACTGTTCAGAGAGGTGTACTGTTTTCCCTCCTTGTAAATCTCACATTTGATGATGGACCACAGGTTCTCAATGGGGTTCAGATCAGGTGAACAAGGAAGCCATGTCATTAGATTTTCTTCTTTTATACCCTTTCTTGCCAGCCACGCTGTGGAGTACTTGGACGCGTGTGATGGAGCATTGTCTTGCATGAAAATCATGTTTTTCTTGAAGGATGCAGACTTCTTCCTGTACCACTGCTTGAAGAAGGTGTCTTCCAGAAACTGGCAGTAGGACTGGGAGTTGAGCTTGACTCCATCCTCAACCCGAAAAGGCCCCACAAGCTCATTTTTGATGATACCAGCCCAAACCAGTACTCCACCTCCACCTTGCTGGCGTCTGAGTCGGACTGGAGCTCTCTGCCCTTTACCAATCCAGCCACGGGCCCATCCATCTGGCCCATCAAGACTCACTCTCATTTTATCAGTCCATAAAACCTTAGAAAAATCAGTCTTGAGATATTTCTTGGCCCAGTCTTGACGTTTCAGCTTGTGTGTCTTGTTCAGTGGTGGTCGTCTTTCAGCCTTTCTTACCTTGGCCATGTCTCTGAGTATTGCACACCTTGTGCTTTTGGGCACTCCAGTGATGTTGCAGCTCTGAAATATGGCCAAACTGGTGGCAAGTGGCATCTTGGCAGCTGCATGCTTGACTTTTCTCAGTTTATGGGCAGTTATTTTGCGCCTTGGTTTTTCCACACGCTTCTTGCGACCCTGTTGACTATTTTGAATGAAACGCTTGATTGTTCGATGGTCACGCTTCAGAAGCTTTGCAATTTTAAGAGTGCTGCATCCCTCTGCAAGATATCTCACTATTTTTGACTTTTCTGAGCCTGTCAAGTCCTTCTTTTGACCCATTTTGCCAAAGGAAAGGAAGTTGCCTAATAATTATGCACACCTGATATAGGGTGTTGATGTCTTAGACCACACCCCTTCTCATTACAGAGATGCACATCACCTAATATGCTTAATTGGTAGTAGGCTTTCGAGCCTATACAGCTTGGAGTAAGACAACATGCATAAAGAGGATGATGTGGTCAAAATACTCATTTGCCTAATAATTGTGCACTCCCTGTATATATGTATATGTATGTGTATACAGTATGCAACTGAAGTAAGTACACCCCAGTGCAATATCACTTAAATGTCAAATGATTCAAAATTGTATAACCTAACAGTAATTGCATTACGTCTAAGTTTTACAGTAGGGTATTTGCTCTATGTAAAATTAAAAAACTAACAGTGTAGATTTACTATATTAAAAATACAGGCCCCAAAGCAGGAAAAAAAAGTCAGTGCACCTTTTATTACTGACATTCAAATCTTTTATTTTCTTCAATACTTTGCATGTCCACCTTTATTTTTGATGAAAAACTCAATCCTCCTTGGCATGGAGGAAACCAGGGTCATACAGATTTCTGGAGGGATGTTCTGCCCTTCTTCAGAGATAATTTTTTTCAGCTGCTCTTTGCTGGAGGGGTTGTGTTGCTCTACCATCCTCTTTAAAATACCCCAAAGATGTTCTACTGGATTCAGGTCAGGTGACATACTTGGCCAGGTCATAGTTTTCACTTGTTTCTCCTTTAGAAACTCCTTTGTGATTTTGGCAGTGTGCTTTTGATCGTTTGAGTACTCTTAAAAACAATAATTCTATTGTAATAAGACACTCTGACAAGGGTGGTAGTGTGGTTCTATTGGGCATGAAAACCTACATTACAGAAGCAAGGAGGCAGCTAGAGGATCCTAACACATATACTAGTCTGTCCTGCAATCCAGTCAATAGCTTTCAGAAGGAACTCTATGGCTTATTGGATGATGGTGTACACTGGGGAATCATGGGTATTGAAACTATGAAATATCTATATGTAACTAACCCTATTACCCCAGTGTTTCACCATCTCTCCAAAGTGCACAAAAGCCTGGTAGAGGTAAAGGGAAGGCCCATTGTTTCTGGCATTGACTCCCTTTTGGAGCCATTGTCTGAGTGGCTGGATGCCGTACTACAGCCTATCGTTTTATCATTACACAGCCATATCAAAGATACTACGCATGTATTGCAATTGGTAGAAAACTTAGTGTGGACACCTAAATGTAGTTGGCTCACCATAGACATAGTGTTTTTATATTCCAGTATTCCACACCATTTGGGTATTATGGCTATTAAATATTTCCTGGAACTACACTACGATATGGAGAGCCAAGTAATTGAGTACATTCTAAGGGTCACCACTTTATTCCTCCAACACAACTATTTTCTATTTGAGGGGGTTTACTATCTGCAGAAGCAGGGCACCGCAATGGAGGCCAAATTCGCCGCCTCATATGCAAATATCTTTATGGGTTGGCTGGAGAGATGCTTTGTTTATGCAGATAGTAACCCATTTGTAGGAAGCATTCACCTTTATAAACGCTTCATAGATGACCTGCTTATAGTGTGGACATCTGATGAAACCAATGCAGATAACTTTGTTCAATTTTTGAACAGCAGTGACAATGGTGTAAGCTTCACATTTGAGTGGAATAAACAAAAGATTAACTTTTTAGACATTACCCTAGAGGGGGATACTTTGTCTGGAAAAGTTAATACCAAATTGTACAAAAAGCCTATCTCAGGCAACACACTATTACACAGTAGAAGTGCACATCCTAGACATGTCTTCAAAGACATTGCAAAAGGACTACTGTTACGCACTAGAAGGATCTGTAATACTAATGCAGATTTTGTAGAGGAAAGTACTCACATGGTGAAGGAAGTGGCAAGAATGGATAGACATGATACCTTTAGTCACAAGCCAAAAAATACTGGGGATGAACGCTCTCTGTTCATTACACAGTATTCTTCAGAGTTTAATGAGATTTGTTAAATACTAAAAAAGTATTTCCCATTACTATATGGTGACAAAGCATTAAAAATGACAGTTGAGAAGGGGTTTAAATGTGTATATTTGAGAAAATTAACCCTAGTTAATATCCTGTCCCCCACTCAACTCACACAAAAACAGCAGCCAACCACCTGGCTAAGTATTCATGGGACATATAAATGAGGGGAGCAGGTGCAAAGCATGTGATTTCATAGTAGAGGGAAAAGAGTTTTATTTGTGCGTTACCAATCAAACCTTTGAAACTAAAGGATATGTGAAATGCTCCACTTATTGAATGTGTCTCTTATCATTGTCAATACGTGGGTATGACCACCAGAGACATACGAACCAGGATATGTGAGCATCTTGGTTATATAAAAAACAAGAAACTATGCTCTTCTCTATCAAGAAACTTCATTGAGGTGTACGAGGGGGGGTGTTAAAAGGCTTTAAGTGGAGGGCAATTGAAACCATCAGATAACCACTTAGGGGGGGCAAGGATGAGCTCCTGGCCAGACAAGAAGCCTTTTGGATTTTTAAATTGCAAACACAGGTCCCCGATGGTTTCAATTCTGAATTCGATCTTATCAATCATTGGCATTTAATTACTGGTTGTACATATAGTTGGTTATATACTCTGGTATAAGTCTCCCATAGTATATATATATAATAGCCCAATTAGGTGTTGGATAAATATCACTGATTGTGTTGTTGTCTATATGAATAAGGTATCGTGTCATGTTCAGTCTTATTGCACTGTTACCCTTTACACATTATACCCATATATATATATATATCTTTGGCTGCTATTCTCTTGATCTTGATCTTTATCTGCACCATTACTTTCATATACAATATGGAATTGGTCCTATGTTATGGCTTGATTAATGTAGGTAACAAGGTTACATTATTTAATATGTAGAATACATGTAAGAAACTATACATGTGAATTTCTTGTGAATATTGTTTCAAGCTTTACCTATTTGTATTTAGGTTGTTATAACCTAGTCCTCATATATATAATGTTCAAGCCTAAGTAAATTGTGTTGCTGTAACTATTTTGTTTAAAGAGAACATTGAGTCATGATGAGTGAAGGGGTTAAAATGGAGGTTCTACTCCTCCATTTAAATTACCAATACCTGTGCAGTACACCCTTTTTAAGTTATCCACTTTCTAGTATACAGCAGATTTATGATTAAGGCAACACACCAAAACTAGTCAAGCCATCCTGTTTTTTATTGTTCCTGTGTCTTGGTGTTAGGGATTTTATCCGAATTTAAATAAAGATATGTATTTTTAACGTTCCAGGATTCCTGCTTCATCTTTTGCACTTGCTTTTGATCGTTATCATGCTGGAATATTCATCCTCTGCCAAACTTCTGGAGACTGGGAGTCATCTTGTCAGCCAGTATTTTGGTATATCCCAGGCATTCATGGTGCCATCTATAAATGCCATCTCCCCAACACCTTTTGCAGTCATGCAGCCCTGTATCATCACACTCCCACCTCCATGATTCACTGTTGGGACTATGCATTCACTGTAATAATCCTGACCAGGCTCACACCAAACATGCTGCACCCCATCTGAGCTGAAAAATTGTATCTTGGTCTTGGCCATCTTACCAAATAATGGCCTAGATTTGGAGTTCGGCGGTAGAAGGGCTGTTAACGCTCCGCGGGCTTTTTTCTGGCCGCACCATAAATTTAACTCTGGTATCGAGAGTTCAAACAAATGCTGCGTTAGGCTCCAAAAAAGGAGCGTAGAGCATTTTTACCGCAAATGCAACTCTCGATACCAGAGTTGCTTACGGACGCGGCCAGCCTCAAAAACGTGCTCGTGCACAATTCTCCCATAGGAAACAATGGGACTGTTTGAGCTGAAAAAAAACCTAACACCTGCAAAAAAGCAGCGTTCAGCTCCTAACGCAGCCCCATTGTTTCCTATGGGGAAACACTTCCTACGTCTGCACCTAACACTCTAACATGTACCCTGAGTCTAAACACCCCTAACCTTACACTTATTAACCCCTATTCTGCCGCCCCCGCTATCGCTGACCCCTGCATATTTTTTTAACCCCTAATCTGCCGCTCCGTAAACCGCCGCAACCTACGTTATCCCTATGTACCCCTAATCTGCTGCCCTAACATCGCCGACCCCTATATTATATTTATTAACCCCTAATCTGCCCCCCTCAACGTCGCCGACCCCTGCCTACACTTATTAACCCCTAATCTGCCGAGCGGACCTCACCGCTATTCTAATAAATGTATTAACCCCTAAAGCTAAGTCTAACCCTAACACTAACACCCCCCTAACTTAAATATAATTTACATCTAACGAAATAAATTAACTCTTATTAAATAACTTATTCCTATTTAAAGCTAAATACTTACCTGTAAAATAAATCCTAATATAGCTACAATATAAATTATAATTATATTATAGCTATTTTAGGATTAATATTTATTTTACAGGCAACTTTGTAATTATTTTAACCAGGTACAATAGCTATTAAATAGTTAAGAACTATTTAATAGCTACCTAGTTAAAATAATAACAAATTTACCTGTAAAATAAATCCTAACCTAAGATATAATTAAACCTAACACTACCCTATCAATAAATTAATTAAATAAACTACCTACAATTACCTACAATTAACCTAACACTACACTATCAATAAATTAATTAAACACAATTCCTACAAATAAATACAATTAAATAAACTAGCTAAAGTACAAAAAATAAAAAAGAACTAAGTTACAAAAAATAAAAAAATATTTACAAACATAAGAAAAATATTACAACAATTTTAAACTAATTACACCTACTCTAAGCCCCCTAATAAAATAACAAAGACCCCCAAAATAAAAAATTCCCTACCCTGTTCTAAATTAAAAAAGTTACAAGCTCTTTTACCTTACCAGCCCTGAACAGGGCCCTTTGCGGGGCATGCCCCAAGATTTTCAGCTCTTTTGCCTGTAAAAGAATAAATACAATACCCCCCCCCCAACATTACAACCCACCACCCACATACCCCTAATCTAACCCAAACCCCCCTTAAATAAACCTAACACTAAGCCCCTGAAGATCTTCCTACCTTATCTTCACCATACCAGGTTCACCGATCCGTCCTGAAGAGCTCCTCCGATGTCCTGATCCAAGCCCAAGCGGGGGGCTGAAGAAGTCCATGATCCGGTCAAAGTCTTCATCCAAGCGGGGCAGAAGAGGATCTTCCATCCGATTGAAGTCATCATCCAGGCGGCATCTTCTATGGTCTTCCATCCGAAGCGAAGCGGCAGGATCCTGAAGACCTCCAGCGCGGAACATCCATCCGGCCCGACGACTGAACGACGAATGACTGTTCCTTTAAGGGACGTCATCCAAGATGGCGTCCCTCGAATTCCGATTGGCTGATAGGATTCTATCAGCCAATCGGAATTAAGGTAGGAATTTTCTGATTGGCTGATGGAATCAGCCAATCAGTATCAAGTTAAATCTGATTGGCTGATCCAATCAGCCAATTAGATTGAGCTCGCATTCTATTGGCTGTTCCGATCAGCCAATAGAATGCGAGCTCAATCTGATTGGCTGATTGGATCAGCCAATCGGATTGAACTTGATTCTGATTGGCTGATTCCATCAGCCAATCAGAAAATTCCTACCTTAATTCCGATTGGCTGATAGAATCCTATCAGCCAATCGGAATTCGAGGGACGCCATCTTGGATGACGTCCCTTAAAGGAACCGTCATTAGTGGGGAGACAACGGAAGAAGAGGATGGATCCGCGTCGCCTGCTTCAAGATGGACCCGCTCCGCACCGGATGGAAGAAGATCGAAGATGCCGCTTGGAGAAGATGTTTGCCGGTCCGGATGTCCTCTTCTTGCCGGATAGGAGGAAGACTTTGGAGCCTCTTCTGGACCTCTTCAGCCACCGGATGATGGATCGCCAACCCCCGCTTGGGTTGGATGAAGATGTTGGAGCCAGGACGGATCGGTGATACCTGGATGGTGAAGACAAGGTAGGAAGATCTTCAGGGGCTTAGTGTTAGGTTTCTTTAAGGGGGGTTTGGGTTACATTAGGGGTATGTGGGTGGTGGGTTGTAATGTTGGGGGGGGGGTATTGTATGTTTTTTTTTACAGGCAAAAGAGCTGAAATTCTTGGGGCATGCCCCGCAAAGGGCCCTGTTCAGGGCTGGTAAGGTAAAAGAGCTTGTAACTTTTTTAATTTAGAATAGGGTAGGGAATTTTTTATTTTGGGGGGCTTTGTTATTTTATTAGGGGGCTTAGAGTAGGTGTAATTAGTTTAAAATTGTTGTAATATTTTTCTTATGTTTGTAAATATTTTTTTATTTTTTGTAACTTAGTTCTTTTTTATTTTTTGTACTTTAGCTAGTTTATTTAATTGTATTTATTTGTAGGAATTGTGTTTAATTAATTTATTGATAGTGTAGTGTTAGGTTAATTGTAGGTAATTGTAGGTAGTTTATTTAATTAATTTATTGATAGGGTAGTGTTAGGTTAATTGTAGGTAATTGTAGGTAGTTTATTTAATTAATTTATTGATAGGGTAGTGTTAGGTTTAATTATATCTTAGGTTAGGATTTATTTTACAGGTAAATTTGTTATTATTTTAACTAGGTAACTATTAAATAGTTCTTAACTATTTAATAGCTATTGTACCTGGTTAAAATAATTACAAAGTTGCCTGTAAAATAAATATTAATCCTAAAATAGCTATAATATAATTATAATTTATATTGTAGCTATATTAGGATTTATTTTACAGGTAAGTATTTAGCTTTAAATAGGAATCATTTATTTAATAAGAGTTAATTTATTTCGTTAGATGTAAATTATATTTAAGCTAGGGGGGTGTTAGTGTTAGGGTTAGACTTAGCTTTAGGGGTTAATCCATTTATTATAGTAGCGATGAGCTCCGGTCGTCAGATTAGGGGTTAATAATTGAAGGTAGGTGTCGGCGATGTTAGGGAGGGCAGATTAGGGGTTAATACTATTTATGATAGGGTTAGTGAGGCGGATTAGGGGTTAATAACTTTATTATAGTAGCGGTGCGGTCCGCTCGGCAGATTAGGGGTTAATAAGTGTAGGCAGGTGGAGGCGACGTTGTGGGGGGCAGATTAGGGGTTAAGAAATATAATATAGGGGTCGGCGATGTTAGGGCAGCAGATTAGGGGTACATAGGGATAACGTAGGTTGCGGCGGTTTACGGAGCGGCAGATTAGGGGTTAATTATTTTAAGTAGCTGGCGGCGACGTTGTGGGGGGCAGGTTAGGGGTTAATAAATGTAATACAGGGGTCGGCGGGGTTAGGGGCAGCAGATTAGGGGTACATAAGTATAACGTAGGTGGCGGTCGGCAGATTAGGGGTTAAAATATTTTAATCGAGTGGCGGCGATGTGGGGGGAGCTCGGTTTAGGGGTACATAGGTAGTTTATGGGTGTTAGTGTACTTTAGGGTACAGTAGTTAAGAGCTTTATGAACCGGCGTTAGCCAGAAAGCTCTTAACTCCTGCTATTTTCAGGCGGCTGGAGTTTTGTCGTTAGAGCTCTAACGCTCACTTCAGAAACGACTCTAAATACCGGCGTTAGGAAGATCCCATTGAAAAGATAGGATACGCAATTGACGTAAGGGGATCTGCGGTATGGAAAAGTCGCGGCTGAAAAGTGAGCGTTAGACCCTTTAATCACTGACTCCAAATACCAGCGGGCGGCCAAAACCAGCGTTAGGAGCCTCTAACGCTGGTTTTGACGGCTACCGCCGAACTCCAAATCTAGGCCAATGTGCTCCCAGTATTCATCAGGCTTTTCATGTTGTTTAGCAAATTTTAATCTTGCAGTTTTGTGCCAAAGCGCAAGCAAGGTTTTTTTCCTTGGATGCTGTCCATAGAAGTTGACATTATGCAATGTCCTTAGCACTGCCTGAGCTGTCACAGAAACTCCAATTTCTATCGATAATCCCTGAGCCAAATCTGAAGCACTTGCCTTGATGCAAATCTGAAGCGCTTGCCTGTTGCCTGTTTTTCAGATTGTGCAAGTAGCGCCCTGTCTGTGGCGTCATTTTAGGAGGACAGCCACTGGGGCTCTGATTTTTGGCACTGTGTATCGATCTATACCTCCTGATTACTGCAGCAACTGCGTTTTTAATGATTTGTAGTTGGTCACCAATCTTTCTGTATCCTTTTCTATTTTTGTGAAGTCTCACAATCAGATTTTTCAATTCCTCTGGCAATTCTTTTTCATGGGGAGACATGATGCAGACTTGCATATAGACACAGCCCATTGGTCAAAAAATTAGACTGTTCTGGTAACTATGCTCATGTAATTAGGCTAATTGGAAATCATAGGTGTACTCAATTTTGTTTCAGTGAGCTAACTTGTGTGTCAGTGACCACAGGTGTATTCACTTTTGTTGCATTAAGTTTCTACTTCGGGGCCTGTATTTTCAATATAATCTTTCTAAAGTATTTCTTTTTTGATATTGTGATATTGCCCGGGGGTGTACTCACATCTGTTGTATACTGTATATATATATATATATAATTATATATATAGGAAAAACAAAAGAGAGAGTTCAGGACAAAGTTAGTTGTTAGCTGGATTCATTTGTTGGCAAACAAAATGTAAAGTGTATGAGGCTGCCTGTGTTGCGCTGAAAAAGCTGTAACGAGGAGTAATCGATTGTGGAAGGAGGGGTTAATTCTTACTCTCACCAAGTACCCGCCTGTCGGTACCGCCACCGCTGCACCTCAGGAAGACCGGTCAAGCTTCTACCTCCACACATTCTACGAGCTCCGTTTCTGAGAACCAGGCTCAGACTCCAGTACACAGGCTCAGACTTCAGACACAGGGCACGCCAAGCACGTGACGTAGATCAATCCATTCCTCCAATCCAGAAGGTGCTCCAGACTTCGGTAAAGGGAACAAAAAGGCTGAGAAAACCGCCTTACATTCCACTGCTTAGCTTTGCTGACAGGCTTACTCATAAATATATACATTATATACAATAACTATATATATATATATATATATATATATATATATATATATATATATATATACAGTTGCAAGAAAAAGTATGTGAACCCTTTGGAATGATATGGATTTCTGCACAAATTGGTCATAAAATGTGATCTGATCATCATCTAAGTCACAAAAATAGACAATCACAGTCTGCTTAAACTAATAACACACAAAGAATGAAATGTTGCCATGTTTTTATTGAACACACCGTGTAAACATTCACAGTGCAGGTGGAAAAAGTATGTGAAACCCTTGGATTTAATAACTGGTTGAACCTCCTTTGGCAGCAATAACTTCAACCAAATTTTTCCTGTAGTTGCAGATCAGACGTGCACAATGGTCAGGAGTAATTCTTGACCATTCCTCTTTACAGAACTGTTTCAGTTCACCAATATTCTTGGGATGTCTGGTATGAATCGCTTTCTTGAGGTCATGCCACAGCATCTCAATCAGGTTGAGGTCAGGACTCTGACTGGGCCACTTCAGAAGGCGTATTTTCTTCTGTTTAAGCCATTCTGTTGTTGATTTACTTCTATGATTTGGGTCATTGTCCTGTTGCAACACCCATCTTCTGTTGAGCTTCAGCTGGTAGACAGATGGCCTTAAGTTCTCCTGCAAAATGTCTTGATAAACTTGGGAATTCATTTTTCATTCGATGATAGCAATCCGTCACCATACTTCACAGTTGGGATGAGGTTTTGATGTTGGGCTGCGTCAACACCACACATAGTGTTGTGTGTTTCTTCCAAACAACTTAACTTTGGTTTCATCTGTCCACAGAATATTTTGCCAGTACTGCTGTGGAACATCCAGGTGCTCTTGTGCAAACTGTAAACGTGCAGCAATGTTTTGTTTGGACAGCAGTGGCTTCCTCTGTGGTATCCTCCCATGAAATCCATTCTTGTTTAGTGTTTTACGTATTGTAGATTCACTAACAGGGATGTTAGCATTTGCCAGTGACTTTTGTAAGTCTTTAGCTGACACTCTAGGATTCTTCTTCACCTCATTGAGCAATCTGTGCTGTGCTCTTGCAGTCATCTTTACAGGACGGCCACTTCTAGGGAGAGTAGCAGCAGTGCTGAACTTTCTCCATTTATAGACAATTTGTCTTACCGTGGACTGATGAACAGCAAGGGTTTTGGAGATACTTTTATACCCTTTCCAGCTTTATGCAAGTCAACAATTCTTAATTGTAGGTCTTCTGAGAGCTCTTTTGTGCGAGGTATCATTCACATCAGGCAATGCTTCTTGTGAAAAGCAAACCCAGAACTGGTGTGTGTTTTTATAGGGCAGGGCAGCTGTAACCAACACCTCCAATCTCATCTCATTGATTGGACTCCAGTTGGCTGACATCTCACTCCAATTAGCTCTTGGAGATGTCATTAGTCTAGGGGTTCACATACTTTTTCCACCTGCACTGTGAATGTGTACATGGTGTGTTCAATAAAAACATGGCAACATTTCATTCTTTGTGTGTTATTAGTTTAAGCAGACTGTGATTGTCTATTGTTGTGACTTAGATGATGATCAGATCACATTTTATGACCAATTTGTGCAGAAATCCATATCATTCCAAAGGGTTCACATACTTTTTCTTGCAACTGTATGTCTATATATGTGTACATACGTATTTTTGTATTTATTTGTGTATATATGTATTCAGACATATATACACACATATAAACACAGAAATATATATATATATGGAAAACATAGAAAAGAAAAAAGAGCAACTGGACTCAAATGAAAGGGTTATTTTAATTGACACACAATAAAACACCTTTAAAAACAATAGGGATTAAAAGAAACAAGTGTGCATAGCAGACAAAACTGTCTTAAAAGCAGAGCAGGTTACTGCTTCCAGGCGTCTTGATACACTGTATAGTAGCAGATTCAATGTAGGCTGTCTTTTCTAGCGTGGCCGGACTGTTATCCGACTGACGCTTGTCCGACGGACATTTGTCCGACGGACAATATTCCGAAAGACATTTATCCGGCTGCTGGGTGGGAATGAAGCTTAAAAATCACGTTTTATAACATTTTTAATAGTGGACTGACAAAAGACAATTAAATCAACTTATATATAACATTTATAACATTTTTAATAGTGGACTGACAAAAGACAATTAAATCAACTTATATATAACATATTAATTATAATATATAATATTATAATTATAATAATTATATCATGTGTTAAAAGTACATCGTGAGGGTAGGGACCCATGGATAGGTTCCCAGAGGCGGTTGCAGCGCCCGAGTCACTGATTGTAACAGAAAATTTTGGATCGTACACTACAAATGATTGGATTGATAATCATGGAGGTGGAAAAAAGGGGGGGGGAGAGGATGATAAAATATAACTTTTATTTACATATTTACTTAAAAGGAGGGGAAAAAAAACAATTAAAAACACACACAATGTCGACTCATGCGTAAAGTAACCTTTTATATCTGTATATCAGATTGCCCTTTGTGAATAGGGAATAAGTTTGAGACCAGTCAAAGAATCCGGACTACAGGTGGTGTTGGTAACAGTTGGTCTCCAGATGTACTAATTACATAGGTACACGATTGTAAATATAATAGCACGATTGATGAAACTGATCAAAATTGATCCAGATTATATGTCATAAACTCATTTCAATATGGTTCACTATCATAGATTAAACAAGTATATGTCCAGTATCAATCTAGGGTATTTAATAGTTTTACAACCTGGCTCAAATCTGGTCTTGATAAATTAAATCTATCTGCTGACCATTGCAGTTATACTGCAGGTTTCTAGTAACGGTGGTATAGTGATATAAATTATATATATATAATCATTATAGATTTAATTATGGAAATAATAAATATATATGATATATCATTGAGTATGATACCACAATTTTGATAGTACACTGAATTTGTTTGGACAACAATAATATGTGTTAGGTTTGCATTGCAAGCTTCATTGATGATTTTATATATTGATTACATGTATATATGGATAGTTTGACTATAAGTTTGGCAGTTTGTGCTCTTAATGAGTCTTACTGCAACTATGTGTTTAACCTTGCAAATTGTATGTGTTTCTTTATATTTTTACACCACTCTGAAAGTTTATGTATTGATATCTGTCTGTTTATACATTTTTGTTTTCTAAATCAATACTATTATAGTTGTTTTTATTAAGGAAAATATCCAATTTGTATATAGAATAAATCTATTTTGTAAGAAGTGAAGACAGTGTTGCAAAGCTAGTTGAATGTGTGTTTGATTCAATATATATATTTTGTTTTGGAGTTGAAATTCCAGTTGTAGCTTATTCACTGTTTCCACATACTAATATAGTCATAATGTCATGCTTATGAATTGTATATTGAAGCTTCATTAAATTGTATTGCACATATTTTGTTGTATTGGCGTATACTTGTTAATGAGTGCCTAAAGGGGCTGCAGTTGTGTCACTGCTATTGAAGTACAAGCTACTAAATATAACGTTTTAATAAATTTATAGATAAGATTCACTATTTGCACAATCTCAGTCTTAACTGTACAAATGTATGGTGTGCAATAGATATATTAATCTTACGAATTTTGTAATATAGGTTTGTTTGCTAATAGCTTGCTGTTTCAAAAGTTAACTTGCTGGAGTTTGAGTAGTCCCTGGAATTGCGGTTTGTATACTACTATCTCAGCACTTTAAATATAAATACAGCCATACTATGCACTCAATTGAATATAGGTTTGTTTGCTAATGGCTTGCTATTTCAAAAGTTAATTTGCTGGAGTTTGAGTAGTTACCGGAATTGCGGTTTGTATACTACTATCTCAGCACTTTAAATATAAATACAGCCACACTATGCACTCAATTAAATACGTAACCATAGAGTATAGACATTTTGTTGTTCGGAGTCTCATTTGTTTGTTTTTAAATTGTTAAGTAAATCGTTCAGCTATGTTGTTACTGAAACTTTACTGCCCAATTACCACCAGGTTTTTAAATTCTAACGCTGCCTTTGTCAGTTTCAGCTATGTTGTTACTGAAACTTTACTGCCCAATTACCACCAGGTTTTTAAATTCTAACGCTGCCTTTGTCAGTTTCAGCTATGTTGTTACTGAAACTTTACTGCCCAATTACCACCAGGTTTTTAAATTCTAACGCTGCCTTTGTCAGTTTCAGCTATGTTGTTACTGAAACTTTACTGCCCAATTACCACCAGGTTTTTAAATTCTAACGCTGCCTTTGTCAGTTTTGATAAACGTTCTAAGCAGCTGTTTATAATAATGTATTATATTTAATAAAGGTATCCGGTTCTTATGCGGTCTTATTACTACGATAATACTAGGTTTTTAAATAAGTTTTTCATAAGTCTCAATTGCGGCTAATTAAAAAAGGAGTTCCCCTTGACTCCTAAGTCCCTAACATGTTTCGCCGGTACACCCGGCTTTTTCAAAGGGTATCGCCAATATGGATACAAATATTAATTCTTGCATGGCAGTCTATTTATTCTCCAGAGAGTTCTATTACTCTCCTAGAGCCAAAAAAGCTAAGAAACTTAAAAAAGTTACAAAATTAATTAAAAAATCTAAAGCTAAATTGATAGATAATGAGGGACTGGAATATTTAAATCCGGAGGATCTTCAGCATCCTAGATCTTCCAATTGGAGACCCTCCAAGAGGGTTGCTAAATTTCTTGATCATTATTTAAGAAAATCCCTCTCCAACAAAGCTAGGTATACTTTGAAAGCAGAGTGTCCTCGTCCTGATTTGCCCCATAAAACCTCTATTACTCCGGAGATTGATGCAAATATTGTTAAATTTTTCAATAATAATTTTTTTTTTTTTAAATATCTTTTGATTTTATGAGAATTATACAAAATACAGTACATAACACCAGACCCGGCCTAAGGGTTACACAGTACGGCAGGGAGTGGATGAGAGTGAAATCATTTTACAACAAATGATAAAGGCTATATAAACATATTATTCAATCATAGCAACAAGGTAAGTTTCTTAACAGAACGAGTTTGGGGGGAGGAGGGTAGGGGAATAGAAAGAAATGCCCCAAATGGGTCATTCCTAGACTTCACAGAGCTATCATAAATGAGGGAAAATGTGGTCAGTAAACAACCTGCAAAGTTTATTACTGCAGCCGAAAATCTGAGGGGGTCAGAGTCAGGTGAGTCCATGTGTAAATGCTAGTATATTTTAGGTTTGGAGGGGGCGGGGGGTTATTACACAATGGTATCACTGAGAGTTATATCCAAAGGGTAGGGGGAGCTAGTAGAGAAGAAATTACAGCTCACTGACTAATTGTGGGAATCTTTGTCATCTCAGGTCAGGGAGGGAGTTAGTCATTTAGGGTGGTACGGGTACTAGGGGTCATAAGAGTCTCCCAGGGTTCCCGGACCTGGGCATAAGTGCCCGTTTGTCTGTTGGCCAGATATACACCGCTCTCCATAAACTTAAAGTATTCAACTGTCTCCAGTACACCTCTCCATCTTGGGGGATGTTTTTTTTTTCCCAATTTCTAGCTATCAGTAGCTTGGATGCAGATCAGCAAACATTTGCTATGAGAGGTAATTGGAGGGATATCTATATGGAGTATACCCATGGAAGGGAGTGTGACACTAGGGAGACCTAGTTTGGTACACAGATACCTCGTCTTAGCCCAGTAATTCTCGAGTTGGGGGCAATCCCACCACACATGTGTGGGGTTGCCTCTCCCTCCGCATACCCTCCAGCACAGTCCCTATGTTGTAGGGTAGAATTTCTGTAGTTTAGTTGGCACCAAGTGCCATCGGGTGAGAAGTTTATAGAAAAGTTCATACACCATTACACAGTGTATGGCCATCCTGGTATCAGATATGGCGCGTTGCCATTGTTGTGTTGAGTGGTCTCTTCCCCACGCCAAAGTATGAGGGGTTTCAAAGGAAGAGTTGTTGCTAAGAAGACACTGATAGTGGACGGATAAGGACTTATATAGCTGAAGTTTGGTTGTCCACCTGGTTTCCCAGAGTGTTGTGTCCCGGAGTGTCTCAGGGAGGAAACCCCACGCTCGTAGCAAGGATCGTAACCTGGTCAAGTCAAAGAGAAGTTTGGAGGGAAGATCCCTCTTTGCTATTAAGTCCGACTGAGTCAAGAGCCTATCGTTATGGTAAAAATCACCTATTGTTCATAACTGAGAGGTTCTCCAAGCCCCGATGGAAAAGCTGGGAAGGGTTAGGAGAAGACTTACTACAGGCTGAACTGGGGACGGGTTGGGAGCGATCAAATTGGAGTTGTGTAGGCGTAACCACGCACTCCTGCATTCCCTGACAATCAAATTAGAAAGAGTAAGTGACTGGAGGCCATGACTCGCCATCCAAAGTAGGTCCTCAGGTTTGACATAAGCTGGAAGGGAAGCCTGTTCCAGCTCTCGCCATCTGGTTTGTGGGAGATCAGAGCTCCATGCAGAAGCATGGGTGACCATTGCGGCATAGTAGTAGGTTCTGATGTGTGCAAGCCCTATCCCTCCCCTCGCTATAGGTCTGTGCAAGATATTTGCCGCTACTCTAGGCTTCTTCCCTCCCCAGATATAGTTAGAGATGAGTCGTTGGAATCGAATAATAAAAATGTTAATCTTATAAAAGGTCCTGACAGATTTCTTAAAGCGTGTCAAGATAGATATTTGTATACTTTGGGTCCAATTACTAAAGTTTTTGAGCTTACGGAAGAAGCTATTGTAAATAAGGTTATGTTGGATCCTTACATTGTAAGACAATGGATCCAAAGAACTGTTTATTTATTTGGGGATGCTAACACTGCCCTTTCTTCTCAATGTAGAAGAATGGTTTTGAGGAGAATTGATCCTAAAATATCGGCTTTCGCTCCCACAGAGATGGGTCCTCAAGCAGAAGGCCTTCTTTTTGAGGATTTAGGCCTGAAAGAAATTAGTGCATATGTCAATACTTTTAATTCTCTAAACAAAGTTAAAACATCTACTAAAAAGATTTTTTACAGTCAACCCAGTCGTGTTTTTGAATGGGCCTGGAAAGGAAGAGGTCATTTTCCCGGTCGTTCATACTTTAGTAACAGACCTCAGTTCCAACAATTCCATCAATTCCCTCCTTCAAACCCCTCCCTTTCAAGTTCTTTCCCCTCAAGACAACACTCCTGGACACCTAGATTCTCAAGATCAAAATCTCACCCCAGACCTTTCTCAGGTAAGACCACTCTATTTACACAACATATTTTTTTTCCCACACAGAGTTGGAGGCAGATTCCAAATCCTATTGTTTTTGCAAAAACAGATTCAGATTTATTAGGTCAAGAGATTTTGAGTCTCCAATTGAAACAAGCTATAGAAGCAGCTCCAGACACGTCGGATTCTTTTCTCAGCAACATGTTCTTTGTGAGAAAGAAAGAGGGTTCTCTTCGTCCTGTGATAAATCTGAGGAATCTGAATGGCTTGCTTTCTTACAATCATTTCAAGATGGAGGGCATTCATCTTCTGAGGGATTGTCTGATGGACAAGGATTGGATGGTATGATTGGATTTGACAGATGCTTATTTAACAGTTCCAATTAATTTTTCTCATCGCAAGTTTCTCAGATTTCTCTGGAAAGATTCTATTTGGCAGTTTACTTGTCTCCCCCTTTGGTCTATCTTCCACTCCTTGGGTTTTTACCAAGATTTTAAAACCGGTTGTAGCATGGTTGAGACTCAGAGGAATTTGTTTGATCATTTATTTAGATGATATTCTCCTTATGAGTCAAGACCCTTCTCTCCTTCTTCTTCATTTAAAAATGACGGTAGATATTTTAAAGAATTTACAAGAAGTCAGTTCTTTTACCGTCTCAGAAATTAGTCTTTCTTGGTTTTCTAATAGACACCACTGTTTCTACTTTGAGTTTACCTTTGGAGGAAATAAAGAAAATAAAATTAGAGATTTCTCATCTTTTAAAGAAAAAAATCTTTCCTATCAGGACTCTGGCCAGAATTGTGGGTCTTTTATCTTCCTCAATTCAAGCAATCTTCCCAGCTTCCTTACATTACAGAGCTTTACAGAGATTAAAAATATATTATTTTCTTATTCTCACAAAATCTCTTTATCAGAAGAAGCCAGACTCAGATTGATCTGGTGGCTTTCCAATATAGAAGCCTGGAACGGTAAAGCTATATTTGGGAAAGCTCCAGATATTATAATAGAATCGGATGCAAGCAATTCGGGTTGGAGTGCCAGATGTGGTTCTCAAATAACTGGAGGCAAAAGGTCTATTTTGGAACACAATTTACACATCAATTGCCTAGAATTAATGGCAGGTTCTTTTGCAATCAAGAGTTTTGTCAAACAGAATTATCCTATTTCAATTCTATTAAGGATGGACAATATTTCAGCTGTTCGTTATCTGAATCATTTGGGTGGCACTCATTCCAAACAATTATCAGATATCACAAAGGATTTCATTCATCAATGTCTTCAGAACAACATTTCTATTCAAGCGGAATATATTCCGGGTCTTTCCAACACCGCAGTGGATTGGGTTTCTCGTTATATTTTAGACTCAAGCGATTGGAAATTACATCCAGATCTTTTTAAAAAATTACTTCTTATCAGAGGTCCTTTCTCAATAGATTTATTTGCGTCCCGTCTCAAATATCAGATTCTTCCATTTTTCAGTTGGCATCCGGATCCGGAAGCTTTAGCGATAGATGCATTTCTCCAGTCTTGGCCACTTCAAGGAGCTTATGCCTTCCCACCATTCTTGATGATTCCCTGAGTCTTGAACGTTGTCAGGAGGAGCAAGATTTCACTGCTCCTGATATCCCCATTTTGGCCAACTCAGTCATGGTATCCGTTTCTATTAGAAATGTAATTTCAGCTTCCAATCCTATTTCCCATGGTTCCTTATCTTCTGTCAGACCCAAACAGAGATTTTCATGACCTAGTTCTTCAAGGTTCTCTTCGACTTATTGCATGTACAATTTCAAGGGATCTTGGGCTTCCGAAGGTCTTTCTTCATCAGCTAGAGCATTATTACAAGATTCTTGGGCGCCAGGAACTAAGAAATGTTACCTATCCTCCTGGCCTAAATGGTCTTGCTGGTGCAGTCAAAGACATTTGGATCTCTTTCCAGCTCCTTTAAATGAGATTTTAAATTTTCTCTCTTCTCTTTTTGATGAAGGTTTGGCCTATAGGTCTATTAATGTTTATAGATCCACTATTTCAGCGGGTCATGAACTAATTAATAATTTTCCTATTGGTCAACATATTTCTGTTTCCAGACTTTTGAAATCTATTAAAATTAAGAGACCTCCTGCGGCTAAATATTCTTCTTTTTGGGATGCTAATTTATTATTTTCTCTCTTTCAGTCTTGGCCTTCTAATGAAGTACTTTCTTTTAAACAACTTACTTGTAAACTTACTTCCCTTCTTTGTCTATTATCTTGCAGAAGGGTTTCGGATGTTAAGGCTATAGATTTTTCTTCTAAAATGTTTTCACCTCAAGGTGTATTTTTTAATATTTCTAGAAGAACTAAGTATATGTCTTCTTTTATATTTTATCCTTATTTTTCTGATCATCCTTTATTATGTGTAGTGCTTTGTCTTAAAGAATATGAGAAACGTACTTCCTCTTTTCGAAACAACTCTTTTAATCAACTTTTGATTTATTTTTCTCCTCATCATCTTTCTGTTTCTTCTACTTCTATTAGCAGATGGATCAAATGGGTTATGAATGAAGCAGTGATAGATAAATCTTTCAATTCTCATTCTATCAGAGGAGCGGCTGCTTCTAAAGCTTTTTGTAAATCGGCATCTCTTCAAGA
Organism: Bombina bombina; assembly: GCF_027579735.1. Lineage (NCBI taxonomy): Eukaryota > Metazoa > Chordata > Amphibia > Anura > Bombinatoridae > Bombina > Bombina bombina. The sequence continues at coordinate 766,620,967 of NC_069503.1, read as the reverse complement.
AATTCTAAATGCTGCAGATTGGTCTTCAGAGTCTGTCTTTAGACAATTTTATTTTAAACCTATTAATTCTTTACCTCAATGTTTATTAGATTAATAATTGTATTTGTTAGCTTTAAACTTGGAAAATATAAGTCTCTGTCCTTGTAATAAAATTCCGATTATCCTAGCTTTGTGAAGGTATGATCTAGATTTTATTAATGAGACAGAGATGATTATTTCCCCTCCCTATTCCCATACCCTTATTTTATGTTTTTTACTTATTGTTATTTCTATATTTTCAGCTCCAGGTCCCTCTTCATCTGGATCCTGAAATTCGGATTTCTTCAAAGGTTCAAGATTTATATGATGTTCTACCTTCCAGTTCTTCAGGAATTCTTCCTTCATGTCAAGTTTCGTCTGATGGACTATGTTTTCAGTTTTTTTCTTTATTTTTTCTGCTTCCTGATTATTTTCTTCATTTCAGTTTATGGATTTATCTCAGAAGACTCCAAATTTTTTTTATCCTGCACCAAAGATCAAAGAGGCAGTTGGGATTATGTGTGGTCAATTTATAACAAGATGAACTTTTCCAATTGATCTGCTTTGAATCATACCTTACAGGGTTGTTTTTCATTGGTCATTGTTTTCATTTCTGTTCTCTCTATGTTAAATGTGTAAACTGTTTATTGTAACTTTGAATAGCTGTTGAGCAGTAAAGGAAAAGGCTTATGCAAAATAATCGTCTCTGTCTCTTTAATAAAATCTAGAATATACCTTCACAAAGCTAGGATAATCGGAATTGTAAAATAATTCCTCAATGTTGACGTAAGGACAGGTGCTACAATCCTTTATTCTGCACCTAATTAACCCTTTTTTAGCTGTTAGCCACATATTTTCACTATTATTTTTAGAAGAATGTTCTCTTAGTTTACTGGGAGCCAGTATGTTTTTTAATTTGTTATTCCTTTTATACACGATTTGAGGTTTCATGTCTATGTGTGTTCCTAGAATAGGATCTTTTAAAAGGATACCCCAGTGTTTTGTTAGGATTTTCTGGATATCTTTATGGTTTTCATTATAAGTGGTTCTAAACCTAATATTGGATTTATTCTGTTGTTCCGAATTTCATCTAGGTTAATGACATCAGTTTTATTTTTATTTTTTTTACTCTAAAAGTGTCAGGGTGCCAGGAATCAGACTGAGACGAGAAGTGCAAAAATAATCACACCTTTATTAATAGCAAAAAATAATAAAAAGTCCACAAGTCAAATAACAAGCCAGGAGTCAAAACCAGAGCTGGTAGTCAGACGAGCCGAGTCAGGAGCCAAAGCGAATAGTCAGACGAGCCGGAATCAGCAACAAGGAAAACAGCAGAGTCAGGAACAACCCAGGGATCAGGAACCAGGAAGGACGTCAGGCAGCCAGGTAATAAACAGGAACTCTCACAAATAGGTCTGAGACAATGCAAAGGCAAACATACTGAACAGAGGCCTTTTAAATAATAAGTGATGACATCACAATTCTGAGACTGCATCCTGTCTCACACGGATGATGCACACCAGTCTGGCCATAAAAGGAAGTGCAGGAAATGAGCAGCATCCCCCATACTGCACCATAGTCAGGAAGAGAGGTGAGTAAAATGGATGCCAGCAGCACATGGCAAACAAAACAGGGAAGAAACCCTGACAAAAAGATCTTTTCTATTCATATTTAGTACCTTTTCATTTGCACTGGTCACTATAGATACAGAGTAACCTTTTTGTAAAAATTCTTTTGTTAGTATTTTAGCTTCCTTTTTATAGTCTGCTATGTTTGAGCAGTTTCTCCTCAGTCTTTGAAACTGCCCATAGGGCATATTGGGTAAATCTCTGAGGTGATTTGAAGCGGGCTGTCCATGCTCGGCAACCATCAAACCTAACTGAACTGGAGATGTTTTGCAAGGAGGAATGGTCCAAAATACCTTCATCCAGAATCCATACACTTATTACAGGCTATAGGAAGCATCTAGAGGCTGCTATTTATGCTAAAGGAGGCTCTACTAACTATTGATGCAATATTTCTGTTGGGGTGCCCAAATTTATGCACCTGTCTAATTTAGTTTTGATGCATATTGCACATTTTCTGTTAATCCAATAAACCTAATTTCACTACTGAAATATTACTGTGTCCTTCAGTTAATTGATAGATCAAAATGAAATTGCTGATCCAAACACCAAATTATTTATAAATGAAAATCATGGAAATGGTCAGGGGTGCCTAAACTTTTTGCATACAACTGTATATATATATATATATATATATATATACATATATATATATATATATATATATATATATATATATTTCTTTCATGTAATTAGCAAGAGTCCATGAGCTAGTGACGTATGGGATATACATTCCTACCAGGAGGGGCAAAGTTTCCCAAACCTTAAAATGCCTATAAATACACCCCTCACCACACCCACAATTCAGTTTTACAAACTTTGCCTCCGATGGAGGTGGTGAAGTAAGTTTGTGCTAGATTCTACGTTGATATGCGCTCCGCAGCAAGTTGGAGCCCGGTTTTCCTCTCAGTGTGCAGTGAATGTCAGAGGGATGTGAGGAGAGTATTGCCTATTTGAATGCAGTGATCTCCTTCTACGGGGTCTATTTCATAGGTTCTCTGTTATCGGTCGTAGAGATTCATCTCTTACCTCCCTTTTCAGATCGACGATATACTCTTATATATACCATTACCTCTGCTGATTCTCGTTTCAGTACTGGTTTGGCTTTCTACAAACATGTAGATGAGTGTCCTGGGGTAAGTAAATCTTATTTTCTGTGACACTCTAAGCTATGGTTGGGCACTTTGTTTATAAAGTTCTAAATATATGTATTCAAACATTTATTTGCCTTGACTCAGAATGTTCAACTTTCCTTATTTTTCAGACAGTCAGTTTCATATTTGGGATAATGCATTTGAATTAATCATTTTTTTCTTTCCTTCAAAAATTTGACTCTTTTTTCCCTGTGGGCTGTTAGGCTCGCGGGGGCTGAAAATGCTTCATTTTATTGCGTCATTCTTGGCGCGGACTTTTTTGGCGCAAAAATTCTTTTCCGTTTCCGGCGTCATACGTGTCGCCAGAAGTTGCGTCATTTTTTTGACGTTATTTTGCGCCAAAGATGTCGGCGTTCCGGATGTGGCGTCATTTTTGGCGCCAAAAGCATTTTAGGCGCCAAATAATGTGGGCGTCTGATTTGGCGCTAAAAAATATGGGCGTCGCTTTTGTCTCCACATTATTTTAGTCTCATTTTTCATTGCTTCTGGTTGCTAGAAGCTTGTTCTTTGGCATTTTTTCCCATTCCTGAAACTGTCATTTAAGGAATTTGATCAATTTTGCTTTATATGTTGTTTTTTTGTCTTACATATTGCAAGATGTCTCACGTTGCATCTGAGTCAGAAGATACTACAGGAAAATCGCTGTCTAGTGCTGGAGCTACCAAGCTAAGTGTATCTGCTATAATTTTTGGTATCTGTTTCTCCAGCTGTTGTTTGTATTGCATGTCATGACAAACTTATTAATGCAGATAAAATTTCCTTTAGTACTGTTACATTACCTGTTGCTGTTCCGTCAACATCTAATTTTCAGAGTGTTCCTGATAAACATATGAGATTTTATTTTTTAAATCCATTAAGAAGGCTATGTCTGTTATTTCTCCTTCTAGTTTACATAAAAGTCTTTTAAAACTTCTCTTTTTTCAGATGAATTTTTAAATGAACATCATCATTCTGATACTGATAAATCTTTGTATTTGTTCAAGATGGAATTTTTTCGTTCTTTATTTAAGGAAGTATTAATTGCATTAGAAATAGAGGATTCTGGTCCTCTTGATACTAAATCTAAACGTTTAAATAAGGTTTTTAAATCTCCTGTAGTTATTCCAGAAGTGTTTAATCTCCCTGATGCTATTTCTGAAGTAATTTCCAGGGAATGGAATAATTTGGGTAATTTTTTTACTCCTTCTAAACGTTTAAGCAATTATATCCTGTGCCATCTGACAGATTAGAGTTTTTTGGGACAAAATCCCTAAGGTTATGGGGCTGTCTCTACTCCTGCTAAATGTACTACTGTTCCTACGGCAGATAGTACTTTATTTAAGGAAAATTGAATCCTTTCTAAGAAAAGCTTACTTATGTTCAGGTAATCTTCTTAGACCTGCTATATTTTTAGCGGATGTTGCTGCAGCGTCAACTTTTTGGTTAGAAGCTTTAGCGCAACAAGTAACAGATCATAATTTTATAGCATTATAGCATTATTATTATTCTATAACATGCTAATAATTTTATTGGTGATACCATCTTTTGATATCATTAGAGTTGATGTCAGGTATATGTCTCTAGCTATTTTAGCTAGAAAAGCTTTATGGATTAAACTTGGAATGCTGATATGTCTTCTAAGTCAACTTTGCTTTCCTTTTCTTTCCAGGGTATTAAATTATTATCTCAATTGTTTCTGGAAGGAAGGGAACTTTTTTACCAAAGGATAAAAAATCTAAGGTAAATTTAGGTCTAATAGTCTTTTTCGTTCCTTTCCTCACAACAAGGAACAAAAGCCTGATCCTTCATCCTCAGGAGCGGTATCAGTTTGGAAACTATTTCCAGTTTGGAATATATCCAAGCCTTATAGAAATCTATAGCCAGCTCCTAAGTACCCATGAAGGTGCGGCCCTTATTCCAGCTCAGCTGGTATGGGGCAGATTACGTTTTCTTCAAAGAAATTTGGATCAATTCCGTTCTCAATCTCTGGTTTCAGAACATTGTTTCAGAAAGGTACAGAATTGGCTTCAAGTTAAGGCCTCCTGCTAAGAGATTTTTTTCTTTCCCGTGTCCCAGTTAACACAGCAAAGGCTCAGCATTTCTGAAATGTGTTTCAGATCTAGAGTTGGTTGGAGTAATTATGCCAGTTCCAGGTCTGGAACAGGGGCTGGGGTTTTATTTTATCTCTTCATTGTACCAAAGAAGGTCAATTCCTTCAGACCAGTTCCGGATCTATCAATATTGAATCGTTATGTAAGGATACCAACATTCAAGATGGTTACTGTAGGACTATCCTGCTTTTTGTTTAGCAAGGGCATTATATGTACAATAGATTTACAGGATGTGTATCTGCATATTCCGATTCATCCAGATCACTTTTAGTGTCTGAGATTCTCTTTTTAGACAAGCATTACCAGTTTTTTGGCTCTACCGTTTGGCCTAGCCTCAGTTCCAAGAATTTTTTTCAAAGGTTCTCGGTGCCCTTCTTTCTGTAATCAGAGAACAGGGTTTTGGTATTTCCTTATTTGGACGATATCTTGGTATTTGCTCAGTCTTCTCATTTTCGAAGAATCTCATACGAATCGACTTGTGTTGTTTCTTCAAGTTCATGGTTGGAGGTTCAATTTACCAATCAGTTCATTGATTCCTCAGACAAGGGTAACCTTTTTAGGTTTCTAGATAGATTCAGTGTCTATGACTCTGTCCTTGTCAGACAAGAGAAGTTTAACATTGATATCAGCTTGTCAAAACCTTCAGTCACAATCATTCCCTTTGGTAGCCTTATGCATGGAAATTTTAGGTCTTAGGACTGCCGCATCAGATGCGATCTCCTTTGCTCGTTTTCACATGCGACCTCTTCAGCTCTGTATGCTGAACCAATGGTGCAGGGATTACTCAAAGATATCTCAATTAATATCTTTAAACCGATTATACGACACTCTCTGACATGGTGGACAGATCACCATCGTTTAGTTCAGGGGGCTTCTTGTTCTTCCAACCTGGACTATAATCTCAACAGATGCAAGTCTTACAGGTTGGGGAGCTGTGTGGGGGTATCTGACGGCACAAGGGGTTTGGGAATCTCAGGAGGTGAGATTTCCGATCAATATTTTGGAACTCCGTGCAATTTTCAGAGCTTTCCAGTCTTGGCCTCTTCTGAAGAGAGAGTTGTTCATTTGTTTTCAGATAGACAATGTCACAACTGTGGCATACATCAATCATCAAGGAGGGACTCACAGTCCTCTGGTTATGAAAGAAGTATCTCGAATTTTGGTTTGGGCGGAATCCAGCTCCTGTCTAATCTCTGCGGTTCATATCCCAGGTATGGACAATTGGAAAGCGGATTATCTCAGTCGCCAAACGTTGCACCTGGGCGAATGGTCTCTTCACCCAGAGGTATTTCCTCAGATTGTTCAATGTGGGAACTCCCAGAAATAGATCTGATGGCTTCTCATCTAAACAAGAAACTTCCCTGGTATCTGTCCGGATCCCGGGATCCTCAGGCGGAGGCAGTGGATGCATTATTTTCTTCCTTACAAGTGTCATCCTGCCTATATCTTTCCGCCTCTAGTTCTTCTTCCAAGGGTATTCTCCAATATTCTAAAGGAATGCTCGTTTGTCCTGCTGGTAGCTCCAGCATGGCCTCACAGGTTTTGGTATGCGGATCTTGTCCGGATGGCCTCTTGCCAGCTGTGGACTCTTCCGTTAAGACCAGTCTTTCTGTCTCAAAACCTTAATTTTAAGGTATGGAGTTTGAACGCTTGATTCTTGGTCAAAGAGGTTTCTCTGACTCTGTGATTGATACTATGTGACAGGCTCGTAAATTTGTATCTAGAGAGATATATTATAGAGTCTGGAAGACTTATATTTCTTAGTGTCTTTCTCATCTTTTTTCTTGGCATTCTTTTTGAATACCGAGAATTTTACAGTTTCTTCAGGATGGTTTAGATAAAGGTTTGTCCGCAAGTTCCTTGAAAGACAAATCTGTGCTCTTTCTGTTCTTTTTCACAGAAGGTTTGCTAATCTTCCTGATATTTATTGTTTTGTACAACCTTTGGTTCGTATAAAACCTGTCTTTAAGTCAATTTCTCCTCCTTGGAGTTTGAATTTGGTTCTGGGGGCTCTTCAAGCTCCTCCTTTTGAACCCATGCATTCTTTGGTCGTTATATTACTTTCTTGGAAAGTTTTGTTTCTTTTGGCCATCTCTTCTGCCAGAAGAGTCTCTGAATTATCTACTCTTTTTTGTGAGTCTCCTTTTCTGATTTTGCATCAGGATAAGGCGGTGCTGCGAACTTCTTTTGAATTTTTTACCTAAGGTTGTGAATTCTAACAACATTAGTAGAGAAATTGTGGTTCCTTCATTATGTCCTGATCCTATGAATTCTAAGGAGAAATCATTGCATTCTTTGGATGCTGTTAGAGCTTTGTAATATTATGTTGAAGCTACTAAGTCTTTCCGAAAGACTTCTAGTCTATTTGTCATCTTTTCCGGTTCTAGAAAAGGCCAGAAAGCTTCTGCCATTTCTTTGGCATCTTGGTTGAAATCTTTATTTCATCATGCCTATGTTGAGTCGGGTAACACTCCGCCTCAAAGGATTACAGCTCATTCTACTAGGTCAGTTCTACTTCCTGGGCATTTAAGAATGAAGCTTCGGTTGATCAGATTTGCAAAGCAGCAACTTGGTCCTCTTTGCATAATTTTACTAAATTCTACCATTTTGATGTGTTTTCTTCTTTTGAAGCAGTTTTTGGTAGAAACGTACTTCAGGCAGTGTTTTCAGTTTGAATCTTCTGCTTATGTTTTTTCATTAAAATTTTATTCTGGGTGTGGATTATTTTCAGCAGGAATTGGCTGTCTTTATTTTATCCCTCCCTCTCTAGTGACTCTTGCGTGGAAAGATCCACATCTTGGGTAATCATTATCCCATACGTCACTAGCTCATGGACTCTTGCTAATTACATGAAAGAAAACATAATTTATGTAAGAACTTACCTGATAAATTCATTTCTTTCATATTAGCAAGAGTCCATGAGGCCCGCCCTTTTTTGTGGTGGTTTTGATTTTTTTGTATAAAGCACAATTATTCCAATTCCTTATTTTATATGCTTTCACACTTTTTTCTTATCACCCCACTTCTTGGCTATTCGTTAAACTGAATTGTGGGTGTGGTGAGGGGTGTATTTATAGGCATTTTAAGGTTTGGGAAACTTTGCCCCTCCTGGTAGGAATGTATATCCCATATGTCACTAGCTCATGGACTCTTGCTAATATGAAAGAAATGAATTTATCAGGTAAGTTCTTACATAAATTATGTTATATAAATAAGTGCATTGGAGCCCTTTGATGTTAAGTAGATGAAAAAGTATAAAAACATATTTATGCAACATTCATTTTTAATAAAGGTTTTAACTATGTATTTACTGTAAATATTTAATATTCCAATGTTCTAAGTATTTCTAAATAGATATTCCTATATATATATATATATATATATATATATATATATATATATATATATATATATTTACACCTATTTTATTATCATGTATATATACAGTATATAGGTATACATATATATTTGGGCAGAAGAAATATGTATTTATGAATAAATAGAACATATTATTTTATGTAGAGAACATTGGAATATGAAATATTCATATTTTCATGTCGAGTTAGCACAAATGAAAATATGCAAAGGTCGTTGCGCGAAAGTGGGTTTCCCCCAGACTTTTTATCTCTATTGACTTCTATGGGGTAATACATGAACACGCACGCAATATTCTAACTTCTGATTTTTGCCCTAGTTGGGTTACCGCTAGAGCAAAAACAGTTTACTTTCAACCTGTAATACAAGTACAACCCAACTAGCGCAAAAAAACTCCACTTGTAATCTAGCCCTTAATGATTTTGTGAAATTATGGTCTAGATTCATTGAGGCTCTCTTCTCTTTTTTATTCTTTCACTAGAGGGTGTTCCTGTAATTTACATATTTAATTGTATTAATTGGCCAAATACATGACATCTCACACAGCCAATAAGAACATCTAGAAACACTTAAAAACAAAATCACAAAACTCATGACCACAACATCTAGAAAATCTGTTTAACAAGTGTATTTCTAAAAAGCCTTAATGGGTTAATAATTGCATTTCTGTAATGTTAAATTACAATACTTTTGATATTATTTGTTTGTTGATGTTCTAGATCCATGATACAAAATAAGAACAAAAATGCCTATTTATAAGGACATAATTTTACTTCTAAAGTTTCTCAGATCACAGTCTGGTGTCACTTATATAAATCTGACCGAAGGAATTTGGAATTGGGATCACTCAAAGTCCAAGCTAATAATATTGGACAAAGTTTAAAACACAGAGGCGTAGATTACAAAGATATTTAGTGAAACTGAGTAAAATCCATACCATGAGTATAAGCATCTGTGAGCTCATATTTCAAATTTTCTCTCTAGTTACCAAAGCTGAATGTAAACAGTGATTTCCATTATGAAGTTGCCAGAAACCTACCAGTTACACTAATACAACGGCCATTTAGCAGGAATGTTTATTACAATGCAAGCATTTACATCAATACCGTTTTAGAGTGTGAAAGGACAATAGCAATTTACTTGTGTGAAATTAACCTCTCACAAAAGAATAGCACAACTTGTAAATGAATGAATCATACATTTGACCTAGGGCATTATGGTTGTACAGTACATGTGTGTATGATGTATAATGTATGTTCATTATACTGTACAATTGTTTATTATACTTTTTTCTATCTTCCTTTATTGTAAAAAATTCGTTTTTTTTTATTTGGTCTAGAAACAAAATTAACATTATTGTATACTAACATTTTGCATTAAAAATGTCAGCAGATTTACCTGTTTACAATTGTGGGCTTTTAAACATTTCTAACACTGTAAGATGTGTTTTATAAAAAGGCAGCATTTCTACTATTAATACTAATGAGCCGCTTAAAGGATTACTTTCTGTTATAATTTTTAAGCCAAACAACTAACATATTAAAGTTAATAAACATTAATTAAAACCTAATGACCTATATTTTCTCCAAAACGAAGTTTCATAACGTTATAAAAGTTTTATCTTTTATTCCCCAATGATGTCACGTTATCCTGCCCACTATTTTCAGCACTGTGTGTTCAAAATACTTAAACCAATGAAATTGTGTTTAAATCGCCATTTTGAAACCTAGGTATTGTAAACGGATTGGTACAGAGCAAAGGATACCCATGGAGTGGGTTTGGAAAACAATTAAATTTGCAGACAAGATTTCTGATATACGGTAGAGATATGTTAATGAAATGCTATTGATAAAAAGCGTATTTGGGGTAGTTAGTTAGAAACAGGCATAGAAAATATTTACTTACAGTGGCCCTTTAATTTTCACAAAATGTAAATTTTCAGTGTATAGACAGAGATAGCATTTTGTCATTGTTTTCTCACTGGTACTGGTCTCACTGTGTATACATTGAGAGAAAAGATAAGGAGGACTTTGTGTACATAAAGAGATAAGTTAGTGAGGTCTGCACTCCCTGCAAGCTTAGCCCAATTGATTAGGTTGTGGTTTCTATTAGCAGAAACAGCTATTTTCTATACAAAAGTATACCTAAAGGAGCACTTTCTCAGATATTTTTAACTCTGCACCTGGTAAATCAAGTCATTGGAAACATATAAAGGGGTTATACATTTTAAAGTATACTGTCCTTTTCAGTAGATCTAAAAATTGTAGCAGTGATTTTTTTTTTAACGAGCAAAGGGGATCGCGTCCGATGCTGCAGTCATGAGACCTAAAACTTCCATGCACATAACCACTGAAGGAAATTATTGAGACTGAAGGTTCAGACAAGCTGAAACCAATTGTATTTGTCTCTTGTCTGTTAGAAACAGAGTCATGAACACTGAATCTATCTGGAAACCTAAAAAGGTGACCCTTGTCTGAGGAATCAAGGAACTTTTTGGTAAATTGATCCTCCAACCATGTCTTTGAAGGAACAACACTAGTTGATTTGTGTGAGATTCGACAGAATGTAAAGACTGAGCTAGTACCAAGATATCATCAAAATAAGGAAACACCGCAATACCCTGTTCTCTGATTACAGAGAGTAGGGCACCGAGAACCTTTGAAAATATTCTTGGAGCTGTCGCTAGGCCAAATGGAAGAGCAACAAATTGTTAATGCTTATATAGAAAAGAGAATATCAGAAACCGATAGTGATCTGGATGAATCGGAATATGAGGATATGCATCCTGTAAGTCTATTGTGGACATATAATGACCTTGCTGAACAAAAGGCAGAATAGTCCTTATAGTCACCATTTAGTCAACGGTTCAAAATTTTCAGATCCAGAACTGGCCTGAATTAATTTTCTTTCTTTGGGACAATGATTAGATTTGAATAAAACCCCAGACCCTGTTCCTGAAACGGAACTGGTATAATTACCCTTGAAAGCTCTAGATCTGAAACACACTTCAGAAAAGCCTGAGCCTTCACTGGATTTCCTGGAACGCGAGAGAGAAAAAATCTTCTCACAGGAGGTCTTACTCTGAATCCTATTTGATACCCTTGAGAGACAATGCTCTGAATCCATCTTCTATCTTCCTCAATTCAAGCAATTTTCCCAGCTTCTTTACATTACAGAGCTTTACAGAGATTAAAAATATATTATTTAACCCTTTAAGGACACAGCTTTCAGTTTACTCATTCCGTCATATATCCTTAAGAGGTTAAGGAAGGGTTTTTCTTATTCTCACAAAATCTCTTTATCAGAAGAAGCCAGACTCAGATTGATCTGGTGGCTTTCCAATATAGAAGCCTGGAATGGCAAAGCTATTTTTGGGAAAGCTCCAGATATTATAATAGAATCGGATGCAAGCAATTCGGGTTGGAGTGCCAGATGTGGTTCTCAAATAACTGGAGGCAAACGGTCTATTTTGGAACGCAATTTACACATCAATTGCCTAGAATTAATGGCAGGTTCTTTTGCAATCAAGAGTTTTGTCAAACAGAATTCTCCTATTTCAATTCTATTAAGGATGGACAATATTTCAGCTGCTCGTTATCTGAATCATTTGGGTGGCACTCATTCCAAACAATTATCAGATATCACAAAGGATTTCATTCATCAATGTCTTCAGAACAACATTTCTATTCAAGCGGAATATATTCCGGGTCTTTCCAACACCGCAGCGGATTGGGTTTCTCGTTATATTTTTTTTTTTTTTTTTAAAAATTACTTCTTATCAGAGGTCCTTTCTCAATAGATTTATTTGCGTCCCGTCTCAAATATCAGATTCTTCCATTTTTCAGTTGGCATCCGGATCCGGAAGCTTTAGCGATAGATGCATTTCTCCAGTCTTGGCCACTTCAAGGAGCTTATGCCTTCCCACCATTCTTGATGATTCCCCGAGTCTTGAACGTTGTCAGGAGGAGCAAGATTTCACTGCTCCTGATATCCCCATTTTGGCCAACTCAGTCATGGTATCCGTTTCTATTAGAAATGTAATTTCAGCTTCCAATCCTATTTCCCATGGTTCCTTATCTTCTGTCAGACCCAAACGGAGATTTTCATGACCTAGTTCTTCAAGGTTCTCTTTGACTTATTGCATGTACAATTTCAGGGGATCTTGGGCTTCCGAAGGTCTTTCTTCATCAGCTAGAACATTATTACAAGATTCATGGGCGCCAGGAACTAAGAAATGTTACTTATCCTCCTGGCCTAAATGGTCTTGCTGGTGCAGTCAAAGACATTTGAATCTCTTTCCAGCTCCTTTAAATGAGATTTTAAATTTTCTCTCTTCTCTTTTTGATGAAGGTTTGGCCTATAGGTCTATTAATGTTTATAGATCCACTATTTCAGCGGGTCATGAACTAATTAATAATTTTTCTATTGGTCAACATATTTCTGTTTCCAGACTTATGAAATCTATTAAAATTAAGAGACCTCCTGCGTCTAAATATTCTTCTTTTTGGTATGTTAATTTATTATTTTCTCTCTTTCAGTCTTGGCCTTCTAATGAAGTACTTTCTCTTAAACAATTTACTTGTAAACTTGCTTCCCTTCTTTGTCTATTATCTTGCAGAAGGGTTTCGGATGTTAAGGCTATAGATTTTTCTTCTAAAATGTTTTCACCTCAAGGTGTATTTTTTAATATTTCTAGAAGAACTAAGTATATGTCTTCTTCTATATTTTATCCTTATTTTTCTGATCATCCTTGATTATGTGTAGTGCTTTGTCTTAAAGAATATGAGAAACGTACTTCCTCTTTTCGAAACAACTCTTTTAATCAACTTTTGATTTATTTTTTTCCTCCTCATCTTTCTGTTTCTTCTACTTCTATTAGCAGATGGATCAAATGGGTTATGAATGAAGCAGTGATAGATAAATCTTTCAATTCTCATTCTATCAGAGGAGCGGCTGCTTCTAAAGCTTTTTGTAAATTGGCATCTCTTCAAGAAATTCTAAATGCTGCAGATTGGTCTTCATATTCTGTCTTTAGACAATTTTATTTTAAACCTATTAATTCTTTACCTTAATGTTTATTAGATTAATAATTGTATTTGTTAGCTTTAAACTTGGAAAATATAAGTCTCTGTCCTTGTAATAAAATTCTGATTAGCCTAGCTTTGTGAAGGTATAATCTAGATTTTATTAAAGAGACAGAGATGATTATTTCCCCTCCCTATTCCCATACCCTTATTTTATGTTTTTTACTTATTGTTATTTCTATATTTTCAGCTCCAGGTCCCTCTTCATCTGGATTCTGAAATTTGGATTTCTTCAAAGGTTCAAGATTTATATGATGTTCTACTTTCCAGTTCTTCAGGAATTCTTCCTTCATGTCAAGTTTCGTTTGATGGACTATGTTTTCAGTTTTTTCTTTATTTTTTCTGCTTCCTGATTATTTTCTTCATTTCAGTTTATGGATTTATCTCAGAAGACTCCAAATTTTTCTTATCCTGCACCAAAGATCAAAGAGGCAGTTGGGATTATGTGTGGTCAATTTATAACAAGATGAACTTTTCCAATTGGTCTGCTTTGAATCATACCTTACAGGGTTGTTTTTCATTGGTCATTGTTTTCATTTCTGTTCTCTCTATGTTAAATGTTTAAACTGTTTATTGTAACTTTGAATAGCTGTTGAGCAGTAAAGGAAAAGGCTTATGCAAAATAATCGTCTCTGTCTCTTTAATAAAATCTAGAATATACCTTCACAAAGCTAGGATAATCGGAATTGTAAAATAATTCCTCAATGTTGACATAAGGACAGGTGCTACAATCCTTTATTCTGCACCTAATTAACCCTTTTTTAGCTGTTAGCCACATATTTTCACTATTATTTTTAGAAGAATGTTCTCTTAGTTTACTGGGAGCTAGTATGTTTTTTAATTTGTTATTCCTTTTATACACGATTTGAGGTTTCATGTCTACAGGGAGTGCAGAATTATTAGGCAAATTAGTATTTTGACCACATCATCCTCTTTATGCATGTTGTTTTACTCCAAGCTGTATAGGCTCGAAAGCCTACTACCAATTAAGCATATTAGGTGATGTGCATCTCTGTAATGAGAAGGGGTGTGGTCTAATGACATCAACACCCTATATCAGGTATGCATAATTATTAGGCAACTTCCTTTCCTTTGGCAAAATGGGTCAAAAGAAGGACTTGACAGGCTCAGAAAAGTCAAAAATAGTGAGATATCTTGCAGAGGGATGCAGCACTCTTAAAATCGCAAAGCTTCTGAAGCGTGATCATCGAACAATCAAGCATTTCATTCAAAATAGTCAACAGGGTCGCATGAAGCGTGTGGAAAAACCAAGGCGCAAAATAACTGCCCATGAACTGAGAAAAGTCAAGCGTGCAGCTGCCAAGATGCCACTTGCCACCAGTTTGGCCATATTTCAGAGCTGCAACATCACTGGAGTGCCCAAAAGCACAAGGTGTGCAATACTCAGAGACATGGCCAAGGTAAGAAAGGCTGAAAGACGACCACCACTGAACAAGACACACAAGCTGAAACGTCAAGACTGGGCCAAGAAATATCTCAAGACTGATTTTTCTAAGGTTTTATGGACTGATGAAATGAGAGTGAGTCTTGATGGGCCAGATGGATGGGCCCGTGGCTGGATTGGTAAAGGGCAGAGAGCTCCAGTCCGACTCAGACGCCAGCAAGGTGGAGGTGGAGTACTGGTTTGGGCTGGTATCATCAAAGATGAGCTTGTGGGGCCTTTTCGGGTTGAGGATGGAGTCAAGCTCAACTCCCAGTCCTACTGCCAGTTTCTGGAAGACACCTTCTTCAAGCAGTGGTACAGGAAGAAGTCTGCATCCTTCAAGAAAAACATGATTTTCATGCAGGACAATGCTCCATCACACGCGTCCAAGTACTCCACAGCGTGGCTGGCAAGAAAGGGTATAAAAGAAGAAAATCTAATGACATGGCCTCCTTGTTCACCTGATCTGAACCCCATTGAGAACCTGTGGTCCATCATCAAATGTGAGATTTACAAGGAGGGAAAACAGTACACCTCTCTGAACAGTGTCTGGGAGGCTGTGGTTGCTGCTGCACGCAATGTTGATGGTGAACAGATCAAAACACTGACAGAATCCATGGATGGCAGGCTTTTGAGTGTCCTTGCAAAGAAAGGTGGCTATATTGGTCACTGATTTGTTTTTGTTTTGTTTTTGAATGTCAGAAATGTATATTTGTGAATGTTGAGATGTTATATTGGTTTCACTGGTAAAAATAAATAATTGAAATGGGTATATATTTGTTTTTTGTTAAGTTGCCTAATAATTATGCACAGTAATAGTCACCTGCACACACAGATATCCCCCTAAAATAGCTAAAACTAAAAACAAACTAAAAACTACTTCCAAAAATATTCAGCTTTGATATTAATGAGTTTTTTGGGTTCATTGAGAACATGGTTGTTGCTCAATAATAAAATTAATCCTCAAAAATACAACTTGCCTAATAATTCTGCACTCCCTGTATGTGTGTTCCTAGAATTGGATCTTTTAAAAGGATACCCCAGTGTTTTGTTAGGATTTTCTGGATATCTTTATGGTTTTCATTATAAGTGGTTATAAACCTAATATTGGATTTATTCTGTTGTTCCAAATTTAATCTAGGTTAATGACATCAGTTTTATTTTTATTTTTTTTTACTCTAAAAGTGTCAGGGTGCCAGGAATCAGACTGAGACGAGAAGTGCAAAAATAATCACACCTTTATTAATAGCAAAAAATAATAAAAAGTCCACAAGTCAAATAACAAGCCAGGAGTCAAAACCAGAGCTGGTAGTCAGACGAGCCGAGTCAGGAGCCAAAGCGAATAGTCAGACGAGCTGGAATCAGCAACAAGGAAAACAGCAGAGTCAGGAACAATTAAAGAGAAAAGAGGTAAGGGAACCTCAATTAAAGCAGGTGGTTTAAGCTAGCACTCATTCCTGTCAAACGTATTTAAAATTAAAAAGCAAACTTTAATAAGTAATTTAAAATACCGGCCTAAATACCCAGTGTACCAAACGTTTTAAACTAAGTCACAATTGTCCCCCTGTTTCCTGGCCGATAGCAGCTCCCTCGGCTTCAGGTGACAGGGACAATGGACAGGAACAAGCCAGGGATCAGGAACCAGGAAGGATGTCAGGCAGCCAGGTAATAAACAGGAACTCTCACAAATAGGTCTGAGACAATGCAAAGTCAAAACATACTGAACAGAGGCCTTTTAAATAATAAGTGATGACATCACAATTCTGAGACTGCATCCTGTCTCACACGGATGATGCACACCAGTCTGGCCATAAAAGGAAGTGCAGGAAATGAGCAGCATCCCCCACACTGCACCATAGTCAGGAAGAGAGGTGAGTAAAATGGCTCCCAGCAGCACATGGCAAACAAAACAGGGAAGAAACCCTGACAAAAAGATCTTTTCTATTCATATTTAGTACCTTTTCATTTGCACTGGTCACTATAGATACAGAGTAACCTTTTTGTAAAATTTCTTTTGTTAGTATTTTAGCTTCCTTTTTATAGTGTGTTATGTTTGAGCAGTTTCTCCTCAGTCTTTGAAACTGCCCATAGGGTATATTGGGTAAATCTCTGAGGTGATTTGAAGCGGGCTGTCCATGCTCGGCAACCATCAAACCTAACTGAACTGGAGATGTTTTGCAAGGAGGAATGGTCCAAAATACCTTCATCCAGAATCCATACACTTATTACGGGCTATAGGAAGCATCTAGAGGCTGCTATTTATGCTAAAGGAGGCTCTACTAACTATTGATGCAATATTTCTGTTGGGGTGCCCAAATTTATGCACCTGTCTAATTTAGTTTTGATGCATATTTCACATTTTCTGATAATCCAATAAACCTAATTTCACTACTGAAATATTACTGTGTCCTTCAGTTAATTGATAGATCAAAATGAAATTGCTGATCCAAACACCAAATTATTTATAAATGAAAATCATGGAAATGGTCAGGGGTGCCTAAACTTTTTGCATACAACTGTATAAGTAGATGAAAAAGTATAAAAACATATTTATGCAACATTCATTTTTAATAAAGGTTTTAACTATGTATTTACTGTAAATATTTAATATTCCAATGTTCTAAGTATTTCTAAATAGATATTCATATATATATATATATATATATATATATATATATATATATATATATATATATATATATATATATATATTTACACCTATTTTATTATCATGTATATATGCAGTATATAGGTATACATATATATTTGGGCAGAAGAAATATGTATTTATGAATAAATAGAACATATTATTTTATGTAGAGAACATTGGAATATGAAATATTCATATTTTCATGTCGAGTTAGCACAAATGAAAATATGCAAAGGTCGTTGCGCGAAAGTGGGTTTCCCCCAGACTTTTTATCTCTATTAACTTCTATGGGGTAATACATGAATACATGAACTTCTGATTTTTGCACTAGTTGGGTTAGCGCTAGAGCAAAAACAGTTTACTTTCAACCTGTAATACAAGTACAACCCAACTAGCGCAAAAAAAACTCCACTTGTAATCTAGCCCTTAATGATTTTGTGAAATTATGGTCTAGATTCATTGAGGCTCTCTTCTCTTTTTTATTCTTTCACTAGAGGGTGTTCCTGTAATTTACATATTTAATTGTATTAATTGGCCAAATACATGACATCTCACACAGTCAATAAGAACATCTAGAAACACTTAAAAACAAAATCACAAAAATCATGACCACAACATCTAGAAAATCTGTTTAACAAGTGTATTCCTAAAAAGCCTTAATGGGTTAATAATTGCATTTCTGTAATGTTAAATTACAATACTTTTGACATTATGGGCTCCATGTACGAAGCAGCGAAAGTGTGTAATGATACATACGGGCAAGCGGATCAATAGATCCGCTGCCCGTGTGTAGCGGAGGCGGGCGGACAGCTTTGCGAGTTAAGAAGCTGTCCGCCCGCCTCTTAGTACATGGAGCCCTATTTGTTTGTTGGTGTTCTAGATCCATGATACAAAATAAGAACAAAAATGCCTATTTATAAGGACATAATTTTACTTCTAAAGTTTCTCAGTCTGGTGTCACTTATATAAATCTGACCGAAGGAATTTGGAATTGGGATCATTTAATGTCCAAGCTAATAATATTGGTCAAAGTTTAAAACACAGAGGCGTAGATTACAAAGATATCTAGTGAAACTGAGTAAAATCCATAACATGAGTATAAGCATCTGTGAGCTCATATTACAAATTTTCTCTCTAGTTACCAGAGCTGAATGTAAACAGTGATTTCCATTATGAAGTTGCCAGAAACCTACCAGTTACACTAATACAACGGCCATTTAGCAGGAATGTTTATTACAATGCAAGTGTTTACATCAATACCGTTTTAGAGTGTGAAAGGACAATAGCAATTCACTTGTGTGAAATTAACCTTTCACAAAAGAATAGCACAACTTGTAAATGAATGAATCATACATTTGACCTAGGGCATTATGGTTGTACAGTACATGTGTGTATGATGTATAATTTATGTTCATTATACTGTACAATTGTTTATTATACTTTTTTCTATCTTCCTTTATTGTAAAAAATTTGCTTTTTTTTATTTGGTATAGAAACAAAATTAACAGTATTGTATACTAACATTTTGCATTAAAAATGTCAGCAGATTTCGCTGTTTACAATAGTGGGCTTTTAAACATTTCTAACACTGTAAGATGTGTTTTATAAAAAGGCAGCATTTCTACTATTAATACTAATGAGCCGCTTAAAGGATTACTTTCTGTTATAATTTTTAAGCCAAACAACTAACATATTAAAGTTAATAAACATTAATTAAAACCTAATGACCTATATTTTCTCCAAAACGAAGTTTCATAACGTTATAAAAGTTTTATCTTTTATTCCCCGATGATGTCACGTTATCCTGCCCACTATTTTCAGCACTGTGTGTTCAAAATACTTAAACCAATGAAATTGTGTTTAAATCGCCATTTTGAAACCTAGGTATTGTAAACGGATTGGTACAGAGCAAATGATACCCATGGAGTGGGTTTGGAAACAATTAAATTTGCATACAAGATTTCTGATATACGGTAGAGATATGTTAATGAAATGCTATTGATAAAAAGCGTATTTGGGGTAGTTAGTTAGTAACAGGCATAGAAAATATTTACTTACAGTGGCCCTTTAATTTTTACAAAATGTAAATTTTCAGTGTATAGACAGAGATAGCATTTTGTCATTGTTTTCTCACTGGTACTGGTCTCACTGTGTATACATTGAGAGAAAAGATAAGAAGGACTTTGTGTACATATAGAGATAAGTTAGTGAGGTCTGCACTCCCTGCAAGCTTAGCCCATTGATTGGGTTGTGGTTTCTATTAGCAGAAACAGCTATTTTCTATGCAAAAGTATACCTAAAGGAGCACTTTCTCAGATATTTTAAACTCTGCACCTAGTAAATCAAGTCATTGTAAACATATAAAGGGGTTATACATTTTAAAGTATACTGTCCTTTAAAGTAGATCTAAAAATTGTAGCAGTGATTTTTTTTCTAACGAGCAAAGGGGATCGCGTCCGATGCTGCAGTCAAGAGACCTAAAACTTCCATGCACATAACCACTGAAGGAAATTATTGAGACTGAAGGTTCAGACAAGCTGAAACCAATTGTATATGTCTCTTGTCTGTTAGAAACAGAGTCATGAACACTGAATCTATCTGGAAACCTAAAAAGGTGACCCTTGTCTGAGGAATCAAGGAACTTTTTGGTAAATTGATCCTCCAACCATGTCTTTGAAGGAACAACACTGGTTGATTCATGTGAGATTCGACAGAATGTAAAGACTGAGCTAGTACCAAGATATCATCCAAATAAGGAAACACCACAATACCCTGTTCTCTGATTACAGAGAGTAGGGCACTGAGAACCTTTGAAAATATTCTTGGAGCTGTCGCTAGGCCAAATGGAAGAGCAACAAATTGGTAATGCTTATCTAGAAAAGAGAATATCAGAAACCGATAGTGATCTGGATGAATCGGAATATGAGGATATGCATCCTGTAAGTTTATTGTGGACATATAATGACCTTGCTGAACAAAAGGCAGAATAGTCCTTATAGTCACCATTTTGAAAGTTGGCACTCTTACAAAACGGTTCAAAATTTTCAGATCCAGAACTGGCCTGAATTAATTTTCTTTCTTTGGTACAATGATTAGATTTGAATAAAACCCCAGACCCTGTTCCTGAAACGGAACTGGTATAATTACCCTTGAAAGCTCTATATCTGAAACACACTTCAAAAAAGCCTGAGCCTTCACTGGATTTCCTGGAACGCGAGAGAGAAAAAATCTTCTCACAGGAGGTCTTACTCTGAATCCTATTTGATACCCTTGAGAGACAATGCTCTGAATCCATTGATTTTGGACAGAATCTGCCCAAATGTTTTGGAAAAATTTTAATCTGCCCCCACCAGCAGAGCTGGAATGAGGGCCGCACCTTCATGCAGACTTGGGGGCTGGCTTTGGTTTCTTAAAAGGCTTGGATTTATTCCATCTTGAAGAGGGTTTCCAATTGGAACCAGATTCTTTGGGAGAAGGATTGGCTTTCTGTTCCTTATTCTGTCAAAACGATTGAAAATGATTAGAAGCTTTAGATTTACCCTTAGATCTTTTTTGCTGAGGTAAAAAACCTCCCTTGCCCAGTAACAGTTGAAATAATTGAATCCAACTGAGAACCAAATAAATTGTTACCTTGGAAAGAAAGAGATAGTAATCTAGACTTAGATACCATGTCAGCATTCCAATATTTGAGCCACAAAGCTTTTCTAGCTAAAATAGCTAAAGACATAGATTTAGCATCAATTTTGATGACATCAAAAATACCATCACAGATAAAATGATTATCATGTTGAAGCAAGCGAACAATGCTAGACAAATCAGGATCTGTTTCCTGGTGCGCTAAACTTTCCAACCAAAAAAGTTGATGCAGCTGCAACATCAGCCATAGAAATCGCAGGCCTGAGAAGATAGCCAGAAAATAAATAAGCTTTCCTTAGATAAGATTCAAGTTTCCTATCTAAAGGGTCCTTAAAGGAAGTACTATCTTCCATAGGGATAGTAGTACGTTTGGCAAGAGTAGAGATAGCCCCATCAACTTTGGGGATTTTTTCCCAAAACTCCAATCGAATTGCTGGCAAAGGATACAACTGTTTAAACCTAGCAGAAGGAATAAAAGAAGTACCAGGCCTATTCAATTCCTTTGAAATCATATCAGAAATAGCATCAGGATCTGGAAAAACCTCTGTGGTAACCACAGGATGTTTATAAACAGAATTTAAATGTTTACTAGTTTTAATATCAAGAGGACTAGTTTCCTCAATATCCAAAGTAATCAACACCTCTTTTAACAAGGAATGAATATACTCCATCTTAAAGAGATAAGTAGATTTGTCAGTGTCAATATCTGAGGTAGGATCTTCTGAATCGGATAGATCCTCATCAGAGGAGGATAATTCAGTATGTTGTCGTTCATTTGAAATTTCATCAACTTTATGAGAAGTTTTAAAGGACCTTTTACGTTTATTAGAAGGCGGAATAGCAGACAAAGCCTTCTGAATCGCATCAGCAATAAAATCTTTTATATTCACAGGGATATCATGTACATTAGATGTTGAAGGAACAACAAGCATTGTACTAGTACTGATGGATACATTCTCTGCATGTAAAAGCATATCATGACAACTAGGGTTGCACCGATACCATTTTTTTAAAACTGAGTACAAGTACCGATACTTGTTTTCAAATACTCGCCGATACCAATTACCGATACTTTTTTTTATGTCATGTGACAGTTCACCAAGCACAATACAGACTAATTATTTAAGATTTCTTCTTTATAATTATGAAGGACTGTAGCTCAAAAGACATTATGAAATAATAAAACAGGTTTTATTTATCACAAAGTTCACAGAACATGTTTAGAAATAAAAATATTACAATAAAATATATTAACAACAACAAAAAATAACAAATATAAAATTGCAACCAACCAAAAGTGCCATACAGTAAAAAATAGAACAGAATACTGTTTAATCATGGTGAACAACACTATGGGCTAGATTACATTTGACTGGTAAGCTTTACCAATGCTCTCATTACACGTCCTACTCCATTAAAGGCTATGGCGTTGGAAATGTGAAAAGAGCATTGGTAAAGCTTACCAATCAAATGTAATCTAAATTTAGTCCTATAATTGCAGGATGAGTGTTCATTGGGATTAACTTAAGTTTTCCTATGAGTACTCTTTCTGCAATTATATAAGCTAAGATGTTCCTCAGAGTACAGTATGTTTTGAACATAATTGTGCAAGATGAGAACTAGCAGTATAAAAGGCAATCTAGAAATTAGAATAATTTTTCAAAAGTTAGCGGCAAGTTCTTTTTAAGGAACAGAACAGAAGCATCTCTGCATGTTCAGCTGTAAGTCTGTTTTTGCTATCAGTAAGGAGGTTCAACTTTCCACACTACTGCATGGGGCAGAAAGATATTTTTGGGCCATTTTAGCCAGAGCTGGAAATCTCAGTTTATTAACTGCCCAGTACTTCAGGGGTTTGTCTGAACGCAGTACAGTGATCTCTCCTACAATAAGAGCAGTTTGTATTGGCAGAACAGTAGTAAACAATTTTTATTTTAGTCTCCACTCCAGCTTTAAATGAAATGGGAACATGCAGTTTGAAAAAAACACCACAAGATAGCATGTGGGTAGTAAGTGGAGGTATCGGTTTAAGTATCGGTGCATTTACATGAGTACAAATACTCATGCAAGTACTTGGTATCGGTACCGATACTAGTATCGGTATTGGTGCAACCCTAATGACAACTGTTACATACTACCGCTGGAGACATAATCTCTGCTAACTTACAACAGATACACTTATCTTTGGTAGAACTGTTATCAGGCAGTAGGAATCCAACAGTGGTTTCTGAGACAGGATCAGATTGAGACATCTTGCAAATGTAAGAGAAAAAACTAAATATAAAGCAAAATTATCAATTTCCTTATATGGCAGTTTCAGGAATGGGAAAAAAATGCAAACAGCATAGCCCTCTGAGCATAGAAAAAGGCAAGAGGCATATAGGAAGTGGGGTTTAAATAAATAAATTATTTGGCGCCGAGTATGACGTGCAACGCAAAATGAATTTTTTGGCACTAACAACACCCGGAAATGACACAATTCACGTCATTGCAGACGCAACCTTGTGCAAGGAACCTGGTGTCAACTAAGACGCCGGAAATGGCGAATTTGCGCCACCGAACGTATCTTCGCGCCAAAAATTCTTGCGCCAAGAATGACTCAATAAATATTAGCATTTGGCGGCCTCGCGAGCCTAATTTTGCCCACGAAAATGAATGAAAACAGTCAATTTTGAAGAAAAGACTATACCCCAGGTAAAAAAAATAACTTCCTAAATATGTTTTCCCAATTTTGAAACTGATAGTCTGCAAAAGGAAATATACATAAACCTGACTCATGGCAAATATAAATACAATACATATATTTAGAACTTTACATAAATAAATAAAGTGCCAAACCATAGCTGCGAGTGTCTTAAATAATGAAAACATACTTACTGAAAGACACCCATCCACATATAGCAGATAGCCAAACCAGTACTGAAACAGTTATCAGT
This sequence comes from Bombina bombina, assembly GCF_027579735.1. NCBI lineage: Eukaryota > Metazoa > Chordata > Amphibia > Anura > Bombinatoridae > Bombina > Bombina bombina. The sequence goes on along the minus strand of NC_069503.1, from coordinate 766,596,958 downwards.
AAAGGCAATGAAATATGAGAGTATATCGTCAATCTGAAAAGGGAGGTAGGAGATGAATCTCTACGACCGATAACAGAGAACCTATGAAAAGATTTCCCGCAAGGAAAACCATAGAATTCAATAGGTGATACTACCTTCACATCCCTCTGACATTCACTGTACTCTGAGCGGGCTTCAAAATGCTGAGAAGCGCATATTACAGAAGAAAATCTTAGCACAAACTTACTTTACCACCTCCATAGGGAGGCAAAGTTTGTAAAAACTGAATTGTGGGTGTGGTGTATTTATAGGCATTTTGAGGTTTGGGAAACTTTGCTCCTCCTGGTAGGATTGTATATTCCATACCTCACTAGCTCATGGACTCTTGCCAATTACATAAAAGAAAGCAACTTTCTTTGTTAAAAGTCTTTAAAAAGTGTGAAAATAATGCCTAAAAGTTCACTTTTGTGGTTTATGAAGTCCTGTAGAAACAGTCATAATGACTTTACTAGAGCATTTCCATTTGTTTCATATTTCCAGAGTTAATGTTATTATTGCGTGAGTACAAAGGTTAACCATGGACTTGTAATATGAGCGTGAGTTTTCACTTTGTCATAGATATCATAGATAATATGGTAAGCTTGCACAAGGGAATTTGCAAATCTTTTTTATGCTTGTCTTCTAATATGGGTTCTAGTGGTAAAAACATTGTGACCTGCCATTTGCGCTTCTCATAGCAACAGTTGCAATCCACTTGTAATCTAGGCCAAAATCAGCAAAATTGTGATCTCCCCCTATGTGTTTAACCTCTGAAAAGTGGGTTAGCCTATTCTAAGTCCTGCATGGTCGATTTAACACATTGAGTCCCATGTACTAATTTGTGTGTGGGCAAAGTTTCCAACTTAGGAACCTGTCTGCCTGTCTTTGCGTGAGAGAAGGGTGTGTCAGTTATCCCAAACGAACAAATTCGGGGGGATTTATATCTGTCAACTCAGAAGTTACAGAGAGGGAAAGAAGCAGTGGTCTGGTTTCTGCTGCTTCTTACATTGTGTACACACTTCTTAATACATTGAGCACATTTAGGGCTAGATTTCAAGTGGATCAGTACTACTTGCGTGCAAACCCGATCGTATAGTCTCAAATGTGCTAACCTGACATTGAAATATTAATATTTTTACATTGTTCTTCACATAGCAGAATATGTGTGTATTTATGTGTTTATATGTGTATATATGTCTGTAAATACATATATACAATACACATATAAATACATATGTACACACATATAACCTTATATATATATATATATATATATATATATATATATATATATATATATATATATATATATATATACATACATATTCAGCACCTGAGACCTCATATCTCTGAGCCCTTATAACTTTTTTTTGTGTGCAATTTTTTTATTAGATAGTGTTGTTATGAGTGTAACTGTACTTTTTAATGCATTTTATACGTGTTTTGTGCACTTTTGTTTTGCAAAACAGTTAAAGGGACACTGTACCCAAAAAATTGCTTTCGTGATTCAGATTGAGCATGAAATTTTAAGCAACTTTCTAATTTACTCCTATTATAAAATTTTCTTCATTCTCTTGGTATCTTTATTTGAAATGCAAGAATGTAAGTTTAGATGCCGGCCCATTTTTGGTGAACAACCTGAGTTGTCCTTGCTGATTGGTGGATAAATTCATCCACCAATAAAAAAGTGCTGTCCAGAGTACTGAAACCAAAAAAAAGCTTAGATGCCTTCTTTTTTCAAATAATGATAGCAAGAGAACGAAGAAAAATTGATAATAGGAGTAAATTAGAAAGTTGCTTAAAATTGCATGCTCTTTCTGAATTACAAAAGAAAGAATTTGGGTACAGTGTCCCTTTAAGGACACAGTAATCATTTTATTGTAAATTGCAATTGCTCTTACACGCTCTCATTTACTTTCAACTTTACTTTCAATGCGAGCGCTACACCCAAAGCGCAAACAGCTGCGATATACCAAATATTGATGCGCCACTTATATTCTGGCCCAAATATCCTAAGCAGGATGCACCCAGTGATTGGCAGCTAAATGCGCCTGCTTTTCTTGCTCTGGTGAGTTTCATGAAACTGAGGCATATGTAGATAAGGGAAAACAGAAGGAAGGAAAAAGCTCACAGAGGACAAGATTACAAGTCACCCGGTATTTCTTTTCTGCTCGCTATATTGTCTTTTCGCAAGCAATTTTCCATTGTGCATATTACAAGTCTTGAAAAATTGCCTTTTATGCAACAATCCTTTCCACACTCGAAGAGCTGTAGTTTTCAACAACAAAAAAGTTTCAAAAAACACTTACAAAGTACATTACAAAGTACAGTTAGACTCATATTAATAATGTCTAATAAAAAATATTTAAAAAGAATATTGCACAGAAAAGTTATAAGGTCTCAAAGATAGGAGATCTCGGGTGTTAGGAAAAAAAAGCCAACAAAGGGATTTTACATAGAGCTACATATAGATACATTGCTAAATATGTATTTGTATGTATATAGATATGTCTATATATGTGTGCAAATATATTAATGTTATATATTTATATATGTATTGACAGAAATATATACACATATAAAAACATAAATATATATGTACACTTATATATATATAAAAGTACAATATATCGCTTTGCCATTAAGTAGATAAAAACATGATAAAACATATTTATGCAATATTCATATTTAATACAAATTTTAACTATGTATTTGCTGTAAATATTTCAAATTTGCTAATGTGAATATGTTGTATGTATGGGTGTTTTTTTCCAACAATTTTTTTCTTCTCCATTGACTGCTATGGGGAATGCGAAATTGCTATGGTGATTGAGCAATCTTGGGGTTTTTTTCAACTTTTTCTCCATTGATCTCTATGGGGAATACATGTACGCACACGTGAAAACGAAACTTAGTGTATGCGCGGTATTCGGTTTAACGCAACTTGTAATCTTGCCCAAAGTGTGGTAGAGCTGAACGCTCTGTGAATCTGGAATACCCCATCTGAGCTAATTTAAATACTTCATTTAAAAAGTAAAAGCCTTTAAAGTACAGTATTTAATATTGTACAGCTACAATACAGTGACCCTGCTGTAAAATACAAATACATTTTAATGAAAAACGGCAGTAATATGTCTTACTGATTAGCAATTTGCAGATTCCCACTTTTCTTTCCAGATCTAACAGTAAATATTTGGTGATTGTTATTAACAACAAAGACAAGCTTTATCAAAGACAGGAAGAGTTCATAGAAAGAAAATCTTTCATGACATTAGATAAGAAAAAATGCAATTTCATATCCAATTTAGCATTTTCTGTAAGCAATTTTAAATGTTTGTGTGGTATAACTTGATTTCTTGCTAAGTTGTTATAATCTATATAAAGCAGAATATATATATATATATATACATATATTTTGATTAATATTAAAATTTCTAATTTTTATGTTTGTCTTTGCTCATTGAACAATAAATACATACACAGGGGTGGAAAAATATTACTATAGTTTACTAGTCAGGGGTTAAAATCTGCTAGCCCAGAGGGGGAAAAGTTACTACTACACTCAATGTTAAAGGTACGGTCTACACCAGAATTATTACTGTTTAGCCAATCAGTGCTGACTTCTAGGTAACTCCACGTGCATGAGCACAATGTTATCTGTATGACACACATGAACTAACACCCTGTAGTGGTAAAAAAAACCTGTCAAAATGCATTCACATAAGAGGAGGCCTGCTGAATCATGAAAGTTTATTTTGGACTAGACTGTCCCTTTAAAGATAGGAAAAAGTTAAATTTCTAAGTCGTCCAGGACTAGTGGACCACTGGAAATGTCAAGCCCTATATATATATATATATATATATATATATATATATATATATACATATATATATATATATATATATATATATATATATATATATATATATATATATATATATAAACAGAGCAACAAAAACATATGAAACTGCAAGGCAAAACACGTATGCTGTCAGCTAGTAGTGTGATTAGAAAGTTCTTAGAAAGTTCCAACGGCTCTAAATAGTGCTGAAATGTGCAAGAATCCTGAGATAGTAGTACAGTTCACTTAAGTAAGTGCTATTCGTAGATGTCCAGCAAACTTAGGAATCTTGTTAGAAACAGTCCACAACTGGAACATGAACAAATCAAATGAGTATAAAAGTTCCAGAGTAGTAAGAAAGTTAGCCAGGTTGTGGTACAAGTAAGGTAATAATACTTAGCTGAAATAATACTTAGCTGAAACACCACTTTTTCAAGCCTCAAAGTCTCAGGTTCTCCTTCTCTCCTTACGGAACCTGGCTTCCTATATATATATATATATATATATATATATATATATATATATATATATATATATATATATATATATATATGCGTGCAAAGAGATAGATTTATGATAGCGGCGCAAAAAAACAGGTGATGCTTATCAAAATCCTTGTTAGAGGAAAGAAAATAAGTATATTTAGCTCACTATGCTGCCCCAAAATTACTTATTAGGGAAGTGGGATCCCCAAACCCCACAAACCTAATAGAGAACAAAATGTATATTGAACCAAGAGTGAGTAAAATGTAAGGGCGCTTAGTGTAGAGAGCTGGTTATACGTTTATTTAGTGAAAAGAAATTGTTATTAAATAAAGTCACAATATAGGACCGCTAGATTAGTATATAAAGGATGGAAAATATATAGTTAAAAAAACAAACAAATACATATATAAATATCTCACTATATATAGGTGGAATATGGTACAAATATCAAATGTCAAAAGCAAGCTATAGTATATATACACTGGTCTAGCAGATTATACTATTAAGCTAAAGCACTGTTAACTATTACTGTCACCTGTGGTGCTTTAGCTTAATAGTATCATCTGCTAGACCAGTGTATATATACTATAGCTTGCTTTTGACATTTGATATTTGTACCATATTCCACCTATATATATATACATTAAATGGCCAAAAATATGTGGATACTCCTACTAATTATTGAGTTCAGGTGTTTCAACCACACCCATTGCTAACATGTGGATAAAATCCAGCACATTGCCTTTAAATCTCAATAGTTGTACGACCCATTGTAATACAATGGGTCATACTGAAGATCTCAGTGATGTTAAATGTGGCACTGTCATAGGATGCTACATTTGCCACAAGTCAGTTCATTAAATTTCTTACCTAATAGATCTTTCCTGATTAACTGTACAATTGGAAGTGCTATTATTGTGAAGTGGTAGACAACACAAGCTCACAGAGCATAGCTGCCAAGTGCTGAAGTGCATATCATGTAAACATTCACTACAGAGTTCCAAATTGCCTCTGGAAGCAACAACAGCACATTAACTGTGTCTGGTGCTTCGTGAAATGGGTTTCCAAGGTGGAGCATCTGTTAACGAGTTCCATGTCAATATGCGAAATGTCAAGAGTCAGTGGTACTGGTGTCAGGGTCAGCGGTACTGGTGTAAAGCTCACCACCACTAGACTCTGGAGCAGTGGAAATGTTTTTTTGTATTGTGATGAATCACGCTTCACTATCTGACAGTCTGATGGAAGAATCTGTGTGTGGCAGATTCCAGGAAAATACAATCTACCAGAATGCATAGTGCCCACTGTAAAGTTTGGTGTAGGAGGGATAATTGTCTGGGGCTGTTTTTCAGCGTTTGGCTAGGACTCTAAGTTCTGGTGAAGGGTCATCTTAATGCTGAAGGATATTAAGATATTTTAGACAAATGGGTGCTTCCAACTTTGTGGTAACAGTTTGGAGAAGGTCCTTTCCTGTTCCAGCTTGATTGTGCCCCTTTGCTCAAAGTGAGGCCCATGAAGAAATAGTTTGACGAGTTTGGTGTGAAAGAACTTGAGTGGCCTGCACTGAGCCATGTGTTTAAATATACTAATATTCTAGACCTAACGCTTTACTGCAGGTCTCCAGTCGCGCTTACTTTGTTATCGCTGCTCACACACAATACATATCTTACAGCTTTCAATATGAGCCACTGCACTATCCATTGAATATATAGGGCGTGCTAAAGTGATGTTGGACGTGCTAAACATTCTCTGGTAATTCTGTATAACCATTCACTTTTAATACAATGCTCTATTCTAAACTCAGGACTATGATATTGATAGCACACACTTCACTTGTACTCAGTGCTATAGTAAGCCAGAATAAATAATGCAACAATTACATTCTCTAATGATTTAGAGCATGTGAGTACTACATTTGATGTCTCTTTAATTGTCTACTAAGTATTTCTTACCTTTCTCTAAAATAACACTTTACAAAAATAGAAACAGACTCCAATTAAACTCCTCATGTTTTGAATGTATATATTTAAATTATAAATATCTCTAATGATCATGAAATAGCTGTGAGGTAAATGCAAATTGTCTCTCTTGGGACATGAAAGTCACTATGGCAAAATGCATTAGAAACAGACAGATAGACAGAGAGATATAGATATTATTATTTCCTTGTTGAAAAAAACCTATCTGCTAGATTACGAGTCTTGCGTTAGCCTTAAAAAGCAGCATTGAGAGGTCCCAACGCTGCTTTTTAACGCCCGCTGGTATTACGAGCCTTGCAGGTACAGGTATACCACTCACTTTTCTTCCACGACTCCCCTTATGTCAATTGCGTATCCTATCTTTTTAATGGGATTTGCCTAACTCTGGTATTACGAGTCTTGGAAGAAGTGAGCGGTAGACCCTCTCCTGTCAAGACTTCTACCGCATTTAAAAGTCAGTGGTTAAGAGTTTTATGGGCTAACGCCGGAACATAAAACTCTTAACTAAAGTTCTAAAAAGTACACTAACACCCATAAACTACCTATTATCCCCTAAACCGAGCCCCCCCCCACATCGGAAACACTTTAATAAATATATTAACCCCTAATCTGCAGATCGGACATCGCCACCACTTTAACAAATATATTAACCCCTAAACCCCCGCACTCCCGCCTCGCAAACACTAGTTAAATTTTATTAACCCCTAATCTGCCGTCCCTAACATCGCCGACACCTACCTACATTTATTAACCCCTAATCTGCCACCCCCAATGTCGCTGCTACTATATTAAAGGTATTAGTCCCTAAACCTAAGTCTAAACCTAACCCTAACCTCCCCCTAACTTAAATATAATTTAAAATAATCTAAATAAAATAACTACAATTAAATAAATTATTCCTATTTAAAACTAAATACCTGTGAAATAAACCCTAAGCTAGCTACAATATAAGTAATAGTTACATTGTAGCTATCTTAGGATTTATATTTATTTTACAGGCAACATTTTTTTTTTTAACTAGGCACAATAGTTATTAAATAGTTATTAACTATTTAATAACTACCTAGTTAAAATAAAGACAAAAATATACCTGTGAAATAAATCCTAACTTAAGTTACAATTACACCTAACACTACACTATCATTAAATAAATTACCTAAACTACCTACAATTAATTACAATTAAATTAAATAAACTAAAGTACGAAAACCCCCCACTAAGAGCGCAATCCGATATACGGCGTAGTTTTCGGTGTAAGCGATAGTTATTAAATAGTTATTAACTATTTAATAACTAGAATGGAAAATGAACAAGGGGCGCCAACATAAAGTTAGTTAAAATAAAGACAAATATACCTGTAAAATCAATCCTAACCTAAGTTACAATTGCACCTAACACTACACTATCATTAAATAAATTACCTAAACTACCTACAATTAATTACAATTAAATTAAATAAACTTAAGTGCGAAAAAAACCCACTAAGAGCGCAATCCGATATATGGCGTAGTTTTCGGCGCAAGTGATGGAACCCGCGCCGCCCGTAGTTTCACCTTGCACATCGGGGTATTACATATAAGGCGCCGGCAGTTCCTAAAGTGCCGTAAGTCGGACAAACTAGCAATATCCAGAAATAAGCGTAACTACAAATTTCTGGAGTCGCCAGTGACTTACGGCACTTTAGAAACTGCCGGCGCCTAAAAAAACTAACTAAAGTATAAAATCTCCCCTAACTGTCTAACCTGCCTCCCAAACATCATCCCGACACGTATACCCCTATATCCGCAATGCCCCCCTCTCACTCCTAATAATAAATTTATTAACCCCTAGACCGACAACCCCCCACAGCGCAATAAGCCTAATTATTAACCCCTAAACTGCCATAGCCCATAAACCACCGCTCCCGGAGCCCACCGCCACCTACATTATATGTATTAACCCCTAAACCGCCGCTCCCGGACCCCGCCTCCACTAAATAAAGTGTTTAACCCCTAAACCACTGCTCCTGGACCCCGCCGCCACCTACTATAATATAATATATTAACCCCTAATATGACCCCCCTACACCGCCGCCACCTACATTATATTTATTACCCTCTAATCTGATCCCCCTACACCGCCGCCACCTACATTATATTTATTACCCTCTAATCCCCGCTGGCGGCGGTGTAGGGGGATCAGATTAGGGGTTAATACATTTAATGTAGGTGGCAGCGGTGTAGGGAGGTCAGATTAGGGGGTAATACATTTAATGTAGGTGGCAGCGGTGTAGGGGGGTCAAATTAGGGGGTAATACATTTAATGTAGGTGGCGGCGGGGTCAGGGAGCGGCGGTTTAGGGGTTAATACACTTTATAAGGTATATCGGTGGGGGATTGCGGTTGACATGTAGATAGACATTGCGCATGCGTTACGTGTTAGGTTTTTTTTTCCAGGTATTTTAGGGAGTTACGGTGCTCCAATACTCAGCGCAAGGCCTGCTACGGGTGCATTTTGTGGCGAGGTGATTGAGCTCGCATTCTATTGGCTGATTGGAACAGCCAATAGAATGCGAGCTCAATCCTATCAGCTGATCGAATCAATCCTATTGGCTGATTGGATCAGCCAATAGGATTTTTTCTACCTTAATTCCGATTGGCTGATAGAATCCTAATTCAAGAGACGCCAACTTGGATGACGTAATTTAAAGGAACCTTCATTCTTCGCTTGGACTTCGTCTGAAGAGGATGGCTCTGCGTCGGCTGGATTGAAGATGGACCCGCTGCGCTCCAGATGGATGAAGATAGAAGATGCCGCCTGGATGAAGACTTCTGCCGCTTGGAGGACCTCTTCTGCCCGGATCGGATGAAGACTTCTGCCCCTCTGGAGGTCCACTTGTGCCCGGCTGGGTGAAGACGTCTCAAGGTAGGGAGATCTTCAAGGGGTTAGTGTTAGGTTTTATTAAGGGGGGATTGGGTGGGCTTTAGAGTAGGGTTGGGTGTGTGGGTGGTGGGTTTTAATGTTGGGGGGGTATTTTTTTTACAGGTGAAAGAGCTGATTACTTTGGGGCAATGACCCGCAAAAGGCCCTTTTAAGGGCTATTTGTAATTTACTATAGGGTAGGGAATTTTATTATTTTGGGGTCTTTTTTATATTATTAGGGGGATTAGATTAGGTTAGTTTAAAATTCTTGTAATTATTTTTTTTCTGTAATTTAGTGTTTTTTTTTCATAATTTAGTTTATTTAATTTAATTGTAATTAATTGTAGGTTTAGGTAATTAGTTTAATTATAGTGTAGTGTTAGGTGTAATTGTAACTTAGGTTAGGGTTTATTTTACAGGTACTTTTGTACTTATTTTAACTAGGAAGTTATTAAATAGTTAATAGCTATTTAATAACTATTCTACCTAGTTAAAATAAATACAAAGTTGCCTGTAAAATACATATAAATCCCAAGCTAGCTACAATGTAACTATTAGTTATATTGTAGCTAGCTTAGGGTTTATTTTATCGGTAAGTATTTAGTTTTAAATAGGAATAATTTATTTAATTGTAGTAAATTTATTTCGATGTATTTAAATTATATTTAAGTTAGGAGTGTGTTAGGGTTAGGGTTAGACTTAGGTTTAGGGGTTAATAAATTTAATATAGTTGCGGCGACGTTGGGGGGCAGATTAGGGGTTAATAACTATAATGTAGGTGGTGGCGATGTTGGGGGCAGTAGATTAGGGGTTCATAAGTATAATGTAGGTGGCTGCGGTGTCTGGAGCGGCAGATATGGGGTTAATAATATAATGTAGGTGTCAGCTATAGCAGGGGCGGCAGATTAGGGTTTAATAAGTATAATATTAGGGGTGTTTAGACTTGGGGTTCATGTTAGGGTGTTAGGTGCAGACATAAAATTAATTTCCCCATAGGAAACAATGGGGCTGCGTTAGGAGCTGAACGCTGCTTTTTTGCAGGGGTTAGGTTTTTTTTCAGCCAGCTCAGCCCCATTGTTTCCTATGGGGAAATCGTGCACGAGCACGTTTAGCCAGCTCACCGCTGACTTAAGCAGCGCTGTTATTGAGGTGAGATGTGGAGCTAAATTCTGCTCTACGCTCACCTTTTTGCGGTTAACTACAGGTGGGAAAAAAAGGCTCGTTAGCAACACAAGCCTTACCGACAAAAACTCGTAATCTAGGCGTATGTATTTTTTAACAGCAAACTGCCAAGCAAGTTTAAAATATAGCTGAACTACTATGTATACGATTCTCAGGTAGCCTATCTTACGGCTAGATTTAGAGTTCTGCGGCCAAAGGGGTGCGTTAGCTACGCATGCTTTTTTTCTCCCGCACCTTTTAAATACCCCTTGTTTTTTTTGAGTTCACAGAAGGGCTGCGTTAGGCTTCAAAAAGGAGCGTACAGGCATATTTATCACCACTGCAACTCTAGATACCAGCGTTGCTTACGGATGCGGCCAGCTTCAAAAACCTGCTCGTGCACGATTCCCCCATAGGAAACAATGGGGCAGTTTGAGCTGAAAAAAACACCTGCAAAAAAGCAGCGTTCAGCTCCTAACGCAGCCCCATTGTTTCCTATGGGGAAACACTTCCTAAGTCTGCACCTAACACCCTAACATGAACCCCGAGTCTAAAAACCCCTAACCTTACACTTATTAACCCCTAATCTGCCGCCCCCGCTATCGCTGACCCCTGCATATTATTATTAACCCCTAATCTGCCGCTCCGTACACCGCTGCCAGCTACGTTATCCCTATGTACCCCTAATCTGCTGCCCCTAACATCGTCGACCCCTATATTATATTTATTAACCCCTAATCTGCCGCCCCCAACGTCGCCTCCACCTACCTACAATTATTAACCCCTAATCTGCCGCTCCATACACCGACGCACCGACGCAACATACATTATAATTATGTACCCCTAATCTGCTGCCCCTAACACCGCCAACCCCTATATTATATTTATTAACCCCTAATCTGCCCCCCACAATGTCGCCGCCAGCTACCTACAATAATTAACCCCTAATCTGCCGACCGGATCTCGCCGCTACTCTAATAAATGGATTAACCCCTAAAGCTAAGTCTAACCCTAACACTAACACCCCCCTAAGTTAAATATAATTTAAATCTAACGAAATAAATTAACTCTTATTAAATAAATTATTCCTATTTAAACCTAAATACTTACCTGTAAAATAAACCCTAATATAGCTACAATATAAATTATAATTATATTGTAGCTATTTTAGGATTAATATTTATTTTACAGGCAACTTTGTATTTATTTTAACCAGGTACAATAGCTATTAAATAGTTAATAACTATTTAATAGCTAAAATAGTTAAAATAATTACAAAATTACCTGTAAAATAAATCCTAACCTAAGTTACAATTAAACCTAACACTACACTATCAATAAATTAATTAAATACAATACCTACAAATAACTACAATTAAATAAACTAACTAAAGTACAAAAAATAAAAAAGAACTAAGTTACATAAAATAAAAAAATATTTATAAACATTAGAAAAATATTACAACAATTTTAAACTAATTACACCTACTCTAAGCCCCCTAATAAAATAACAAAGACCCCCAAAATAAAAAAATGCCCTACCCTATTCTAAATTAAAAAAGTTCAAAGCTCTTTTACCTTACCAGCCCTGAAAAGGGCCATTTGCGGGGCATGCCCCAAATAATTCAGCTCTTTTGCCTGTAAAAAAAACATACAATACCCCCCCCCAACATTACAACCCACCACCCACATACCCCTAATCTAACCCAAACCCCCCTTAAATAAACCTAACACTAAGCCCCTGAAGATCTTCCTACCTTATCTTCACAATGCCAGGTTCACCGATCCGTCCACCGAAGTCTTGATCCAAGCCTCCGAAATCTTGATCCAAGCCCAAGCAGGGGCTGAAGAGTGACGTCCATCCTCCGGCTGAAGTCTTGATCCAAGCGGGCAGAAGAGGACATCCGGACCGGCAAACTTCTTCATCCAAGCCGCATCTTCTATGTTCTTCAATCCGATGACGACCGGCTGATCTTCAAGACCTCCAGCGCGGATCCATCCATCTTCACCGACGACTTCCCGACGAATGACGGTTCCTTTAAGGGACGTCATCCAAGATGGCATCCCTCGAATTCCGATTGGCTGATAGGATTCTATCAGCCAATCGGAATTAATGTAGGAAAATTCTGATTGGCTGATGGAATCAGCCAATCAGATTCAAGTTCAATCCGATTGGCTGATCCAATCAGCCGATCAGATTGAGCTCGCATTCTATTGGCTGTTCCGATTAGTCAATAGAATGCAAGCTCAATCTGATTGGCTGATCGGATCAGCCAATCGGATTGAACTTGATTCTGATTGGCTGATTCCATCAGCCAATCAGAATGTTCCTACCTTAATTCTGATTGGCTGATAGAATCCTATCAGCCAATCGGAATTCGAGGGACGCCATCTTGGATGACGTCCCTTAAAGGAACCGTCATTCATCGGGAAGTCGTCGGTGAAGATGGATGTTCCGTGTCGGCGGGATGAACATAGATCCGAAAGAAAGAAGATTGAAGATGCCGTTGATAGAAGACTTCAGTCAGATCATGGACCTCTTCAGCTCCCGCTTGGATGAAGACTTCAGCCGGATCATGGACATCTTCAGCCCCCCGCTTGGGCTTGGATCAAGACATCGGAGCCAGGACGGATCGGTGTGATACCCGGCGAGGTGAAGATAAGGTAGGAAGATCTTCAGGGGCTTAGTGTTAGGTTTATTTAAGGGGGGTTTGGGTTAGATTAGGGGTATGTGGGTTGTAATGTTGGGGGGGCTGGTAAGGTAAAAGAGCTTTGAACTTTTTTAATTTAGAATAGGGTAGGGCATTTTTTTTATTTTGGGGGGCTTTGTTATTTTATTAGGGGGCTTAGAGTAGGTGTAATTAGTTTAAAATTGTTGTAATATTTTTCTAATGTTTGTAAATATTTTTTTATTTTTTGTAACTTAGTTCTTTTTTATTTTTTGTACTTTAGTTAGTTTATTTCATTGTATTTATTTGTAGATATTGTATTTAATTAATTTATTGATAGTGTAGTGTTAGGTTTAATTGTAGATAATTGTAGGTATTTTATTTAATTAATTTATTGATAGTGTAGTGTTAGGTTTAATTGTAACTTAGGTTAGGATTTATTTTACAGGTAATTTTGTAATTATTTTAACTAGGTAACTATTAAATAGTTATTAACTATTTAATAGCTATTGTACCTGGTTAATATAATTACAAAGTTGCCTGTAAAATAAATATAAATGCTAAAATAGCTACAATATAATTATAATTTATATTGTAGCTATATTAGGGTTTATTTTACAGGTATTTAGCTTTAAATAGGAATAATTTATTTAATAAGAGTTAATTTATTTCGTTAGATTTAAATTATATTTAAGTTAGGGGGGTGTTAGTGCTGACTAATGATTCTACATTGCACCAACATGTGGGAGACTATCCCCTAATGACAGCAATGAGACCTAGCAATTTGAAAGACCTCCTTGTTAAGAGCAAATTTAATAAAGTTCCTACATGTAATTGGTTAGAACGTAACGCTCAAAAGATAGTTGGTAGTTCCCCCTGTAATCACTGTGTCTGCTGTCAATTTATGCAGAAAACTAAGACCTTTAGCACAAATACAGGAGTCACATACAAAATCAACTCATTCATTAACTGCTCCACAAAAGGAGTCATATATCTTCTCTATTGCTCGTGTAAATATTTCTATGTGGGCAAAACATTTAGAGAATTACGCTCCCGCATTACAGAACATAGAGATGATGTAAAGGACTTAATATTGATAGCCCAGTGGCAAGACATTTTGCTCAATTTCATAAATCAAAAACGGATGAACTCCGTTTTATTGGAATTGAATCTGTTAAATTAAGTATGCGTGGGGGGGACATTGATAGAATTATTTTACAAAAAGAAACAAGATGGATGTACAAACTGAACACCCTGTCTCCCAATGGTTTAAACGAAAAATTGGAATTTGCTTCCTTTTTGGGTTAATTCCCTATACCTAACTCTGTCTGCAAACCTCCATTTATATCTATATCTGTATAGAAGATGGGATCTCAAAATAAATTAAAAATCTTAAATATACATCATCATAAAATTGTAAATACATATATTTCTATGATGAGCTAAATTGCACATATTAACTGTTAGTGTAATTTACACACATATCTCTATTTATAAAGTATTGTCTTTTAAATATTGCACAATGGTGCATTAAGAATAAAATTGTCTTTTAGAATATTTTGTATATATGAATTGTTGCGGATGTGTGTGTGTGAGTGAGTGTTTTCAACAATAAAGTGTATTAAATTAATTTCTGCTATGAAATACTTCACCTTGGTTACACGAGAAGCCCTGCATATAACTGTATTCAAAAGTAACCATTGTAAAACATTGTAACAGCTGCGCAGCTGCGGTGTACGGAGTGGCAGATTAGGGGTTAATAATAATATGCAGGTGTCAGCGATAGCGGGGGCGGCATATTAGGGATTAATAAATATAACATAGTGGTCGGCGATGTTAGGGGCAGCAGATTAGGGGTACATAGGGATAACGTAGCTGGCGGCGGTGTACGGAGCGGCAGATTCGGGGTTAAAAATTTTTAATAGAGTGGCGACGATGTGGGGGGGACCTCGGTTTAGGGGTACATAGGTACTTTATGGGTGTTAGTGTACTTTAGAGCACAGTAGTTAAGAGCTTTATAAACCGGCGTTAGCCCAGAAAGCTCTTAACTACTGACTTTTTTCTGCGGCTGGAGTTTTGTCGTTAGATTTCTAACTCTCACTTCAGCCACGACTCTAAATACCGGCGTTAGGAAGATCCCATTGAAGAGATAGGATACGGAAATGGCGTAGGGGGATCTGCGGTATGGAAAAGTCGCGGATGCAAAGTGAGCGTTAGACCCTTTCTTGACTGACTCCAAATACCAGCGGGCGGTAAAAACCAGCGTTAGGAGCCTCTAACCCTGGTTTTGACGGCTACCGCCCAACTCTAAATCTAGGCCTATATTTGTTAACCAGCTTTATTTGTTTATGAGAGAACTGATTTTTTTTACAAAATACATAGTGCTATCTGAAAATCATACATTTCTTTATGACATAATAATGTAAGCGAAACCAGTGATTGCACAAAACATAGGTTTTCCATATGTAAGATATAAATATGCTTACAAGAATCCTGCCTAAACAGATCTGTAGCAAAATATTGAAAATGTACCTGGTACCCCTGTTTCAAAACTAATCCTGTATCTTGGCAAGAAAAGAAATGCCTTTGTTTTGTAGTAACACAAATGAGTTTAATTCTAGATATATGCTGCCAGGTTTCTGCTTCTGTGACATTTGCTGAAATAAACTATCAGCAGGTTTTAAAAATGTTGTTCTTCACCGAAAGAACGGAACATAAATAATGTGCGTTACAAATTCCCCCTGAGTTGTACAAAGAACTCACCTTGTCAACAGGGTAGCAGGAACATTCTTTCCGTAAAGAAAAATATCAAAAGACTTCCACTAAAAAGCACTGGGCTAGATTACAAGTGGCAAACTGATGTTTGCGCAAGATTAATATGGGGCTTTTGTGCGGGACAGAAAGAGCGTTCATATTACAAGTTGAAAGTAGGTACGACCACAAGAGCGCAATCACATTTTATGTTTGTTGGGTTTGCATGACTGATAAACTCATGTAAAGGGTAGTGCGTTAAAAAAAAGTTGCACTAAACACATAAATACATTAAAACCTACAATTACAGTCATATCTGATAAACTCAATTTGATAAAAATTAGTTACAAGGGTTTCAAATGTATATGTTATATGACAAGGTGTTTGACTGCAAAGGGTTATATTGTGTGTATATGCATATATGTCTATGTATGCATATGTATCTATGTGTATTTATGTCTTTTACTGTATATTTACTTTACATATTTAACATTACAATGTTTTTCACATACAGGATAATGTAATTTCTATTGTAAATACATATTTCTATATATATCTGTATATGCCTATACCTATTTATCTATTTCTATAGCTATATAGGTAAATATATATATTTTACATTAACATTATCAGATATATATAGAAATATATATTTAATAAAATAAAATATTCAAAGTGAAGAACATAGTAATGTAAAATATGTATAACGCACTTTGGATTTTTAGTTTTTTAGGTCTCATGCAGTGTCAGGTTAGTGCACATGAAGAATTAGTAATCTTAGCGCCTGTTCTTCAAATATTAAATATAGAAAACAATGTGTAACTGCAAAATAATAGGCACAGGACAGAAGGCATGACGAGTGTCATGAGATGCAGGACATATGCAGGACACAGCAATGATGGTACAACTCTATTTTATTACAGAGCACAGAAACATACATTTAGTAAGGTTGATTATACTAACTAACTGCGACACAGACTTCCGGACCTAAGCCCCACCCCCAAACTAGTGACATCACTTCCTGCTCTCATCACATCTTCCCCCTTTTCAAAGGGCGAGGCATACATTTAAATATAACAAATAACAGAGTATACAGAAAGCATACAACAACATTTTTGAACAGTGTATAGTAAATTGGTTACAGAAAAATGAACAACATTAATTACATCCTGACTTGGACATCGGGGTAGACTACCCTAGTCCACAGTGACCATGGGATTATTCTGCCCATACGTCTGGTCACTGTTCTAGCTAAAGTCAGTCCCTATATCGGGCCGGAAGTTTCACCACTCTTCTGCTTGATGTAACTTTGCATGAACTGTCCTCTGATACAGAAGATGGTGAATAAGAGTCCGCTGGAGGCAAAGACATATCCCCGCTGTGATCTTGCTGAGGAGAAGGCACCTCTCTTAGAACAGGGGATCCCACCGGCGGTGGTACTTAGGCATCCAGTTCTAGACTCTCAGGTACAGGCTGAAGATGTCTTCGGTTACGGCGTGTAACCGTCCCTCCATCAGTAAGGACTACATTAGACCTTGGTTCCGGAGAGCGTCCAATTACCGTAGCAGGCGTCTTCCATTTCTTCTCATCATCCAGTTTAATTCTGACAGTTTGCCCCACATTCAGTTCCTGTAAGGGCCTGACAGAATGCCTCCTGTCGTAGAAGAAACAATAACCCTTTTTGGCCTTTTCATCCCTCCTAAGGACTTCGTCCTGAGGAACAGGGCCAGGCGGCTTGAAGACACCCACTGAGGGTAAAGTGGTGCGAATCTGGCGTCCTAGCATCAGCTGTGCCGGGCTAAATCCGGTGGCTTGAATGGGCGTCGCCCTGTATGACAAGAGGGCTAGGTACGGCTCAGATTGCTTTAGAATGAATTTTGTTGTTTGAACTGCCCTTTCAGCCATTCCGTTGGCCTGCGGGTAATGTGGACTTGACGTGGAATGTACAAAGTCATATTCCCTGCTGAAAGCACTGAACTCCGTAGAAGCGAACTGCATACCATTATCACTCACCAGCTCCATTGGAATGCCACACCGGGCGAACAAGCTCTTCAGACGAATGATAACGGCTTGACTTGTGATATCATTCAGAGGTGCAATTTCCAAATACCTGGAATAGTAGTCGATCACAAAAAGGAACTTTTACCCGTGCAGTTCACACAAATCAGCAGCTATTTTCTGCCACGGCCTGCAGGCAGCGGAGTAGAAATCAAGGGCTCCCTTCTCTGAGTAGGCCAGCGTTCCCGGCAAAAGGCACATTTAGACACGTGATTTTCAATGTCGGAGCTGATCCCAGGCCACCACACAGCTGTAGCTGCCCTCTCTCTGCACTTTGTAATGCCTAAGTGGCCATTGTGAATCCTGTTTAACATCTCCTTCCTCATGCTGACAGGAATTACGATGCGGTCTTGGAACAGCACCAACCCCTCCAGCTCCGTGAGCTATGACCTCTCTGGCTGGTAAGAACTTAAAGACATCCAGGCTGCCCGGCTCTCGGGCCAGCCATCTTTTATGTACTTTATAAACTCTTGCAGATCTGTGTCCAAATATGTCTCTTTCTTTATTTCTTCCAGTTTCCTTGAAGAAATGGACTTAGAGGCCAGAACTGAATCAACATACACTTTCACATCAGATTCGGTGGAGGATTCTTCAGCAGCAGCCAGCGGGAGCCTGGATAGTGTATCTGCCACAACCAGTTGTTTCCCCGGCACATGCACTGCCTGAACATTGAACCTGAGCAGTCTCATTAAAAGTCTCTGTTATCTTAATGGTGTTTTGTCTATATCATAAGAGTTGATTAGAGGGACTAGCGGTTTATGGTCAGTCCCCAGACTAAATTTCTCCAAACCCACTAGATAATGCTGAAAGCGTTCACAGGCCCAAACTGCAGCCAGGCACTTTTTCTCAATTTGAGCGTATTTTGACTCAGCAGCCGTCAGTGTGCGGGAACAGTAGGAGATGGGCTGTAGTTTATTTTCATTTAACTGCAGGAGAGCAGCCCCCAACCCATAACTGCTTGCATCAGCACTAACCACAGTCTTTTTGGAAGGGTCATAGAACCCCAGCACTGGGGCAGACCCCAGCAGGGACTTGGCCTGCATAAAAGCTTTTTCTTGTGAGGGTCCCCAGACCCAGGCAACGTCTTTCTTTAGCAACTCTGTGATAGGGTGTAGAACTGTTGATAAATCTGGAAGAAACTTGCCCACATAATTTACAAGGCCCAATATCTGTCTCAGCTCATGTACATCAGAAGGACTTTTCATCTGTTCAATAGCACAAATTTTCTCGGGGTCTGGCTTGATGCCATCCCCATTGATGATATGCCCAAAATAACATAATTCAGTTTTCCTAAATTGGCATTTTTCTTTATTCAACTTCAGCCCAGACTCTTTGATAGCCTGCAGCACACAACTTAAACGCTGATCATGCTCCTCCACTCTAGACCCATACACTAGAATGTCGTCCATGACGACTGCCGTGCCCACGTGGTCACTCAGGAGAGAACTCATTTCCCTTTGAAAGATTTCAGGAGCAGAGGATATCCCAAAGGGGAGTCTGCAGAAGCAAAACAGACCTACCGGTGTGATAAAGGTAGTCAGATTAAGGCACTTTGGATCCAGGGGGAAGCGTCCAATGTAGAAAAGAACTTTGCCCCAGCCAACTTTGGAGCTATATCTTCTAATGTTGGCACCACAAATCTCTCTCTCTTCACTGCCTCATTCAACCTTTTCAGGTCCACACAGATGCGCACCTTTCCGTTTTTCTTTGCAACAATGGGGGCACACCAATCAGTCGCTTCAACAACCTCTTCAATAACCCCCATAGACTTCATGTGCATAAGCTCCTTCGCCACTTGAGGCATGAGCGGGAACGGAATTCTATGGGGAGTAGAAATATTTTATGGGACTGCGTCACTTTTAAGCGATATACGGACTGGTTTGCAATTCAGTAGGCCTGATTCTCCAAACATATCTTCAGAAATCTCATTCACTCTGGCCACGAGGCCCAAGTCACAGGCTGCTTTTCTGCTCAATAAATTGCTAACACACTGACCTCGAATCACATGCACCCACATAGTGAACTTTCTTTGCTTGTACTCACAGCTGGCAAGAAATTTCCCCGCACAATCGATGCGGCCACCAGGACTATGGACATTTGTAGTAACCTTCGCCAGCTGGGGCTGTCAAAGCAGTTTCATAAATGCAGCAAAAGACATTACAGTGATATCTGCTCCTGTGTCAATCTTAAAATCAACTTTGGCTCCCATTACAGTAAAAGTAACCTTCCAATCTTCCTCTAAGCTTGGCCGTTCCACAACAGACCCCACAAAAGACACTTCCTGACCCTTCTGGTCACTGTCCACCTGCATCTCCTTAATGTATTCAGTTTTACACACCACTTCAAAATGGCCCATTTTGTTACATTTTCTGCATCTTTTATCTCTGGCCGGGCATATAACACTCTGATCATGGGCACGGTAGCACCGTGTGCATCGGGCATGCTGCGCCCATCCACTTCTAGGTCTATCCGTTACTTTAGATCTACCGCTCACACTGTGCCTTTCACTAGCAGTTTTCCTGAACTGTTGCACTTCATCCACAATACTCTCAGACCTCAGGTCAGCACTTTGCTTTTTCACCAGTTCACTCTGGCGGGCCATCCTAATAGCCCCATCTAATATAATGTTAAATTAGGCTCTAACTGCAGCTTCAGTGAGACTTCAGCATCTGCAATTCCAATAACTATTCTGTCTCTGATTTGCTCTTCTTTAGCAACACCAAACTCACAGAATTCAGCTAGTTCATACAGGCTGCGCACAAATGACTCCACAGATTCTCCCACATGCTGATTACGTTTGTGAAAACAAGCTCTCTCATGAATCACATTTCTTTTGGGCACAAAGTGGGCACTGAGTTTATCCATAACTATATCTAAGTTAAATTCTTCCCCTTCTTGGAAAGTAAAAGCATTGAACTCTGGCTCCACATCTTTCCCCATAGAGTATAAAAGAGAATTAACTTGTACTTCACCACTCTCCGTGTTCAGTTTGGAAGCAATCCTGAAGCGCTGAAACCGCTGACGCCATGTGGGCCAAGCTGCAGGTTGAGAGAAGTCAAAAGGCTCAGGTGGGGTAAACTTTGACATTGTCATTGATCAGAAACTGAAGCGCAGGCCAGAACTTCTGACACCATGTCATGAGATGAAGGACATATGCAGGACACAGCAATGATGGTACAACTTTATTTTATTACAGAGCACAGAAACATACATCTAGTCAGGTTGATTGTACTAACTAACTGCGACACAGACTACCGGACCTAAGCCCCGCCCCCAAACTAGTGACATCACTTCCTGCTCTCATCACAACGAGTAAAGCTATACGTCATATTTGTAAATGCTGCCCAATCAGGAACCAAAACAATTTTTCATTACCCACAATGCAGAGTCCAAAGCCAAATTCAGATAGCAAACAAAGAGCACAACCACAATTGCCAAAAATAAAAATGGATGTGCGTTGTCAGAATTATTTAAAGAAAAAAAGCACAAAACATATTCACATCAAAAGTTGTGTGAGTACCCAATTGCAAATTATGAAAATCACAAATGACACAGCACATATCACTAGGTTTATACAGTGGTATGTACAGTGTAGCCACCACTGTCCTGGTTTGAGCACATAACGTGTATAACACTGATGGGATCTTTAAGAACTGGAGGTGCTAAAATAATGGAAGTGTTTGCTTAGAACTGTGACTTGTGGTAACTCCAATCATCCCTGTAACTTCTGCAAGGTTCTCACTGTATACAAGTACAGCAGATCATTTTGTATTAGTCACAACAGTAAACTTCCCTATAATGCTCATTTATGAATTTAAGAATAGTAGATAGTTTCCTTTACTTTATGTGGATGATGAAGCCAGAAACACAAAATATAATAGGAAACAACTTTATTACATTGTCAACAATATTCTAAAAATCTCATTTTATTACCTTTTAACTTCTTTCCTTTGAGGGTTTTCTTGTGTCTTCAATATCTTTCATTTCTGTGGTCTGGGAAATAAGAATTGAATGTGAACCACACCAGAGATTATTTGTTTTTGGTCTACTGACAAACATGTTATGAGAGGAAATATTTTCTACTGTTTCTGTTATGACTTGGCTACTCAGTTTTCCGTTTTTTTCTTTCTAGCAATGTTTTCAATGTATCTTTAAAATTATTGACATTGATATTTAACTTTGTATATATAGAAAACTGGTTATTCACACCATTTTTTAAACCCCTGTGCTAAACTGATTTTCAGATGTTGTTGCCGCTTATATTTAAACAGTATTGTAAGAAATATTCCAGTGAGTATCTCACACACACAATATATTGTTTGTTTTGGAGGGTTTTAAGCAGGCCCAGCAGATTATGTTTCATAACATTTAGAAAACTTGAATGAAGAAAACAAAAATGTTAAACAATTATAGGCTAGATTACAAGTGGAGCGCAAATTTATTGTGCACCTGTAAACGGGCAAATTTGCCTATTTGCGGACGAGTGATAAATAACCAGCCAGTACAAGTAGCTGATTATTGTTACCTCAAGCTTGTAATAGCAATTAGCACTTATAAAAGTAACCAGAGATCAGATCTCTGGTTACTTTTATAATTGTCCACCAAATGCCCCCAAAATACAGTGTTATATACTTTACTAAACAATAAGGATAGTGGCATCTTTATTTTTTAATAAAATAATTGCAAAAAGCAGTTATGAGAGTTCAAAGTTGTCGGTTGTGGAGTGACTTTACATGCTTATATATTTTTGTGTTAATATGTGTATATACATTAACACATAAATATACAGGAATCTGTGAAAGCAATCCCAAAAAAAAGAGGGTGCCTCCTTGTGCAACACTGTGATGGTGGTGGAATAATGCAGATCTTGTACTGAAATGATACTCACAAGGGGTGCAGCACCAAGTGTGCCAAATGGCGCAAGCTGGGGAATCACAGTGGCCCAGCAACACTGATCCTGCAATAGGATGTTGGGATCCAGGGATTCCAGGTGGTGGAACAGCTAAAACAGGCTCAGGCTTCCATATGATACAACATATATTTATTTAAAATAGTATTAAAAACATAGGGTGTTAAACTTCACCCAAATTAATATAAAAACAAATGTAGAGACAGCTATCTGTAGTAGTGAAATGTAAATGTGAGTACCCTGTATCAGAGTCATCAGACTGGTGGTTGTCCATTGAATGATACACACATGCAGCGCCTCTTTCTTATTTTGTTTATTTAAGTATCACTCTCCATTCAGTAGATGTTGTACAATTATTAATCTCACCAATGAAAGGTGGTGAGACTGTGTGTGAAAAGGTTCACCTAAGCTGGTGATTATTCTTTACAATACTAGAAATTCCCAGCAATGCTTCCCTATTACAATACAGGTTACCCCCATAGAAAGTCATGAAAAAGCCCATGGAAGGGCTAAACATTCTCTAGGTATGGAAAAAAGAAAGAAAAGAAAACTAACAATAATAAACCTGTAAGAGCTGGGGGGGGGGTAGGTATAATGTACATGTGTATATGGTGTCTTAAATATATGTATTAAACTGTAAAATAGTTCATATGTATTTACTGTAAAAAAAAAAATGTTTAAAAAAAACAAAACATGTTTTTAACTTGTGTCAGTAGCAATATTAGATGTAAACCCGTACAGTACAGTATAAACTTACTATAATATGTTAGTAATATTGCGCTCTCACTGTACCAAGCATGTTATTAAACCTGTTATTACCAGATCCAGACAGGCATTGATTCTGTCGGGAAGTCATGAAGCTGCCATCTAGCAGGTTTAAAACCTTTTCCCCTGTTAGATGAACTACTAGTTGTCAGGGTGCCAGGAATCAGACAAGAAGTGCAAAAATAATCACACCTTTGTTAATAGCAAAAAATAATAAAAAGTCCACAAGTCAAATAACAAGCCAGGAATCAAAACCAGAACTGGTAGTCAGACGAGCCGAGTCAGGAGCCAAAGCGAATAGTCAGACGAGCCAGAATCAGGAACAAGGAGAACAGCAGAGTCAGGAACAAGCCAGAAATCAGGAACCAGGAGGGACGTCAGACAGCCAGGTAATACACAGGAGCTCTCACAAACAGGTCTGAGACAACGCAAGGGCAAAGCATACTGAACAGAGGCCCTTTAAATAATAAGTGATGACATCACAATTCTGAGACTGCATCCTGTCTCACACGGATAATGTACACCAGTCTGGCCATAAAAGGAAGTGCAGGAAATGAGCAGCATCACAGAGTATGCACCAGAATCAGGAAGAGAGGTGAGAAAACTCGGTCAAAGAGTTCCGTAATGAGCGGAATAGGGTAAGCATTCTTAATGGTAAGACGATTAATACCCCTGTAATCGATGCATGGTCTTAACTTTCCACCCTTTTTCTTCACAAAGAAGAAGCCAGCCCCTGCAGGAGAGCAGAATTTGCAGATTATCCCCCACCGCAGAGCATCGGCAACATACTCCTCCATAGCACAATTCTCTGCAACAGACAGAGGGTAAACCCGGCCCCGAGGAGGAATAGCTCCAGGTTGCAGGTCTATGGCACAATCATAAGACCGGTGCGGAGGCAACGTACCAGCACGCACCTTGTCAAAAATGTCTAGGAACTCTTGGTACTCCTCTGGCAATTGAGATACCAAAGACGTGCACGAGACTTTAACTGGTTTCTGAAGACAAGTGGAAATACATTGCGGAGACCACGACAAAATTTCGGACCTGCGCCAGTTGAGACTGGGATTGTGCTCTAGGAGCAAGGAATAACCCAGAATAACCGGAAAATGCGGAGAGTTTATCACCTGGAACTGGAGGGTTTCAAAATGGAGAGCCCCAACAGCCATGGATAACGGAGCAGTTTTGTGAGTAACAAGTGCGGGCTGAAGGAGCCTGCCATCAATGGCCTCAATAGCAAGCGGAACAGACCAAGGCAAAACAGGAATGGAGTGCTTTGATACAAAAGCACTGTCAATGAAATACCCTGCAGCACCAGAGTCAACAAGAGCCTGGGTGACTATGAAGGAGTCCACCCAGGAAAGGACAACGTGACCAAAGGTTTCTTCTTTAGCGGTTCTGGGGACAAGGATAAATCACCCAAGGTCTGCCCCCGACAGGACCTTAGGTGTGAGCGTTTCCCAGCCATGTAGGACAAGACTTCAAAAGGTGGCCCTGTAACCCACAATAGAGGCAGAGCCCCTCCCTCCTCCTAAAGGCCCTCAGCACCACGGAGAGATGCGTGAACTGCATCGGCTCATCTGTGACTCGGGACCAGGAGGAATGGGAGGAGAGGGAGGCATGGGTGGGAACGAACACGTAGGAGACAACGGAAAAGGAGGCTTCTGCAAGCACTCTTTGAAAGAGGGCCTCTCACTTAGTCTGATGTCAATTAGGATCAAAAAAGACACCAATGCCTCGAGATCTTCTGGTAAATCTCTGGCAGCAACATCGTCCTTAATCGCATCAGAGAGCCCATGAAAGAAGGAGGCAACAAGGTCTTCATTGTTCCAACCTACCTCTGCGGCAAGTGTATGGAACTCAATGGCATACTGAGCAACAGATCTTGTACCTTGCTGAATGGACATGAGTTGTTTAGCAGCAGAGGAGGAGCGAGCCGGAACATCAAATACCCTTCGAAAGGAGGCCACAAATTCAGGGTAATTTGAAATCACAGGTTTATTAGCCTCCCACAAGGGATTAGCCCAGGCAAGAGCTGTGTCAGAGAGTAACGAGATGAGAAATCCCACCTTAGCTCTGTCAGAGGGAAACGCCTGATCTAACATCGCAAAGTAAATGCCCACCTGGTTAAAAAACCTTCTGCACTGATTAGGATTGCCTCCATATCGCTGAGGTAGAGGTGCAGAACCGGACATGCTCCTGGTAGGACTAGGTGCAGCAGCGGAAACAGGAGCAGCCATAACTTGCGGGACCCTTTGGTCCAAATGTGCAGTGCGAGTCAGCAGGGTTTGCAGGGATAGTGCAAATTGATCCAAGCAGTGATCCTGTTCATACATCCTGGAAATTATGGCAGGTAAAGGTGGATTATTTTCACCATCAGGATTAATGGCCCTTGCGTAATGTCAGGGTGCCAGGAATCAGACTGAGACAAGAAGTGCAAAAATAATCACACCTTTATTAATAGCAAAAAATAAAAAAAGTCCACAAGTCAAACAGCAAGCCAGGAATCAA
Source organism: Bombina bombina (assembly GCF_027579735.1). Taxonomy (NCBI): domain Eukaryota; kingdom Metazoa; phylum Chordata; class Amphibia; order Anura; family Bombinatoridae; genus Bombina; species Bombina bombina. Next base: position 766,570,915 of record NC_069503.1, on the reverse strand, counting down.
AACCAGAACTGGTAGTCAGACAAGCCGAGTCAGGAGCCAAAGCGAATAGTCAGATGAGCCAGAATCAGGAACAAGGAGAACAGCAGAGTCAGGAACAAGCCAGAGATCAGGAACCAGGAGGGATGTCAGACAGCCAGGTAATACACAGGAGCTCTCACAAACAGGTCTGAGACAACGCAAGGGCAAAGCATACGGAACAGAGGCCCTTTAAATAATAAGTGATGACATCACAATTCTGAGACTGCATCCTGTCTCACACGGATGATGTACACCAATCTGGCCATAAAAGGAAGTGCATGAAATGAGCAGCATCACACAGTATGCACCAGAGTCAGGAAGAGAGGTGAGTAAAATGGCTGCCAGCAGCACATGGCAAACAGATCAGGGAAAAAACCATGACACTAGTCCTAACATCCCAATCATTGTCTGGGTAATTTTAATATCCCATGATTAACAGGGAGTGACTAATATTATCCTAAGCAACAATAAATAACTTGAATTAATAAGTGGAACTATCACTTTTAGTGATCTAATACAAGTATTAAACTACATAGAATTTATTAGTATAACACAGAAGAAGTCTTGTGTTTTTTCCATGAATCATTTGTTAATCTCAGTATATAGCAGATTGTGACTAATTCAATATATTCACGAAGCTCAGTTTGAAAACTCATATGACATTATTAATATTTATGTAGCTGCTCCATTTACACCACTTTGCCTATGTGTTTATCATGGGTATAAATTTCTAAGAGGTTATTTGTTAATATTATATCAGCTAATTTTCATGCTATATGTCATTCAATGAGTGAAGTTGTCATTAGATATTGACAACACCTTAAACCTATACCAGGGTGTATGAATATATAAAAAACATTTAAAACAGTCTGTTGTTCCATCATACTAATAATTTTTGGATATTCATCTATTTATAGAACCATCCATTACAAGACAGCACTAATAATATTAAGGTTGTTTCACCACTTTACCTATGTGTTTAACGTAGGAGATATTCTAATAGTGGTACTTTTTACCAGTAATTGACAACAGCTTATACTTGGATAGTTTTATGATAATATAAGATATTAGAGTTTAGTCTACATATTATTTGACTCTAACCTGCTCAATTTAGGAACTAACAGTGCAGGCTAAGCAGTTCATTAGTCCTGCCAATCTGATACCTATACACAAGGGCTCTAGTTTATGATATTCAGTTTTTTAACTGGAATTTTTGCCAGCATTTTAGTTTTAATGCACCCAGTTTTTAATAAGTTCTAATAAAGATTTATGTTTTAATTTGTGTGATTCTTTTCCTAACTCCAAACGATTTAAGGGTCTTTTGAGTGCTTATATAGTATCGTTTTCTGTTTAGTTTCTCTAACTAACAAATTTGTAAATTAGTATTCTTGATATATATCACCATACCACATATAATTAAGTAATTCCAGGGCCATTGACCTTATATGGAACGGTAACAGACCCTACATTACATTTCTAGTAAGTGGTGCCATCACTTTAATTCTTATCCAAGTTTTTATATTTGCTGACTACGGAAAATGCTTATTTTTGAGTGAGGAGACTTTCTACTATTGTTTCCATATTTTAGCGCTGTGATGGAGGCAGTCTCCTAGCACCTGTCATGTGACCATCAATCTCAGTCTGTGCCGATGCTGAAGAACGCAATAGGGCCGGAGCTGAAGTCTGAGCATTGCAGGTCTGTGAGTTTTTACCTTTGTATCTTATGATGGCAAATTTGTACTCAACACAGCATATTAAAAATGCAAAAGAAGCTTCTCCATCAAATTTATTAAATGACTTTCAAATATACCGTCACCAACTGGGCTCTTGCTCAGAAAGTATATGTCTAGCTTTAAATAACAATGAAAGTGTCCACAGCTCTCCAATGCTTAAAAGTATCTTTATTAGAACAAATTAGCAACGTTTCGAGGCTAATACCTCTTAGTCATGCATAGGTGTCACTATTTCTACAGGTTGTGGGCCTTGTGGCGCCAAACCAACAGGTATAAAAGGTGTGTTAAGTTAGTAAAAGCCTATGCATGACTAAGAGGTATTAGCCTCAAAACGTTGCTAATTTGTTCTAATAAAGATACTTTTAAGCATTGGAGAGCTGTGGACACTTTCATTGTTCTACATTTATGTGGTGAAGTGGCAGTTCACCTGTCTGCATGAGCACTCCCTTCCTTTTGTGCTGTTCCACATTGGACTGTTTTGTTATACGTTTTCTGCCAGGAACGTGCACACTGGATTATAGAAAATGCAAAAAGAAAAAGATAAGGACAACAACATGGGCACTGATGGAAATAAAGTATTCGCATACTCTGAGATTGATACAGCAAGGATCACCACCCTAGTAAAGGGGTCTAGAGACTTTCTCAGGACAGCTCCAAGTGAAAACTTGGGAAAGGACTATGAACAACTAAAAATGAGGCAAATGAAATGGGATCTCCACACTACCACTTTGGCGGAATATTACCGCGTTAAAAGAATACCCAGGGGGCTACGGATGAGCACCTGTCCTATCTTGTTACGAGAAAATCAAACATACTGTAACACCTTCGAAGCAATCCTAAACAAATGCTCATACGACCTGATGGTGCTGACCGTAGAGTCCCTGTTGAAGGAGATGGAAGCCCAGGATGCCAAGATCAAGCAAAGTAGAGAGGACCTGTCAAGGCGATGTCACCGGAGGATCTCACTCTATTGGAAGCCCAGATAGACGAGAAAATCAAGACGGCACAAAGTGAAATTAAAGAAACCAAAAGGGTTAAATTTCTCAGAGACGAGGATGACTACCGTAAAGGCTTTGTGTACAAGTGGCGTCAAAGTGGCCATGGCAACCAACCAGCCAGTAGAAGGAGACGTAATGCTCACGCACGCAACCCACGTCATCAGAGAGGGACGACAGGAACGCCATCAAAGGACAGCTCCTCCGAAGAATCAGCTTCCCCTTTAGAAGCGAGTGGAGAAGAAAGCAGCACAGAGGAGGCAGGAAGCACAGCAAGCGGCACCAAGAAAAGCGGAATGACCACGAGGAGACACTACAAATCGAAGAAAACTCAAAACCGCAAGTAAACTGTATTACGCAGAGAGACAGTACTGTCATTAATATATCTGGACATATGTTAACAGAATTTGAACAAGGACTGTTAGATAAAGGCCTTTCCTTTTGCCCATCTGCGAGCATTAATTTTTTTGAGTTAGAAAAAGACCTGTATACATTTTTTAGGAGTATTAAGCTTAAATATTGGTTTGCCAATTATATGTGTGATTACAATGCATCTCAAAAAGAAAGTTGTAGTAAATGGTCTCTTTGTGAAATGGGGCTTGTTAAGAAAAACAGCACATTCAATCCAAATGTGAATGAACATAGTATAAACACATATATAAAGCTGGTAGAACAAGATATACAAAGATTGAGAAAAACACACAATAGTAAGAAAAAGTACTGCACCAACTTTACATCTAATGACCAAAAAGCTTTAAACTCCTTAAAGAATCAAAAAGATCTAATTTTTAAAGGGGCTGATAAGGGAGGGGCCTTAGTACTAATGGATAGAATGTATTATATAGGAGAAATAATGGGGCAATTACAGGACCAAACAACATATAAGAAACTAAATAGTAATCCTGTCAAACTATTACAAAAAGAAATTTCACATATTTTAGAGCAAGCCTATAATGATCACATCATAGATAAAAAGCTAAAAGAATATCTTTTTGTACAGAACCCACGAACACCTATATTCTATTCAGTTCCTAAGGTCCATAAGGATGTAAAAAGACCCCCTGGTAGGCCCATTGTCTCCAGTGTTAAATCGGTATTTTCTAACATCTCTATATTTGTAGATAAAATTTTACAACCAGAGGTTAACAAAATGTCTTCATATATCAAGGATACAAATCATTTTCTTGAAAAAGACAAAAATCTAGAATTCCCCTCTAGCAAATATATTCTCTTTTCTATGGATGTAAAAAGTCTTTATACATGCATAAAGCATGAAACAGGTATTTCTATTGTTATGAAAAATGTATTGAATAACAACATATGTACTAGAAAACAAGGCCAATTCATTGAAGAACTACTAAGATTGATTTTATTTTGGAATTATTTTTTGTTTGAAGATGAATGGTATGTACAGTTGAGAGGAACAGCCATGGGGTCCAATGTTGCCCCATCATACGTCAATCTCTTCATGAATGAGATTGAGGAGAAAATCATTTATGAGAATAAAATCTTTAAAGAATATGGCTCCATTTGGTGGAGATTCATAGATGATGTCTTTGGCGTGTGGTGGGGAGACATTGGATCCCTGGAAAAATTTGTCAGAGAGGTAAACTCAGCAGTACAAGGTTTGGAGTTAACTATCACCTACAGTGAAGAGAGTATAACGTTCTTAGACACAAAAGTTATAAAAGCTGGCAATATATTAGAGTTTGATTTGTATACCAAAAATACTGATAAGAACACATTACTCAGATTTGACAGCTTTCACCCAAGACCTTTGGTAGAATCTCTCCCCAAGAGCCAGCTACTACGTGTAAAAAGAATAGTCAGCAATACACAGAAATGTAACCAACGTATAGATGAAATGGCAGACAAATTCATTGAAAGAGGCTACCCAGCAAAATTAATAGAAGAAAAAAAGCATGAGGTACTAAAGTTTCATAATAAAAACAATACTGTTAAACAAAAAGAGAACAGGATGGTCTTTGTTTCTCAGTACAGTCACTATAGTAAGGAAATCACTAAAAGTATAAGAAAACATTGGCATATACTAAGTGACTGTAATGACAAAATACCTATCTTCAAAAATCCACCCTTAATGGCCCATAGACGTGTAAAAAACTTGAGAGATCACTTGGTAAAATCCGATGTTGGTCCAAGTAAAGGTAGTATTCAAACACACATAGGTAGTAAAAATTATGGCACATACCCATGCTTAAATTGCATGAGCTGTAGTTCCATAATTAAAGGAAAATGTTTTCATCATCCCCATAATGGTACCAGATATAATATTAAAGGTTTCTACACATGTGATACTACCCATGTTGTATATTTAATAAAGTGTACATGTTCTTTGGTTTACTTGGGAGAGACCACCCGTAAGGTAAAAGATAGGATGAGCCAACATCGCTCAAATATACGCTGTAAAAACAAAGAGGCCCCTGTATCTAGCCATTTCATAGAGAAAGGACATAACATCAGCCAAATGAGATGGCAAGTAATTGATCACATAAAATCTCAGAGAAATGGACAAGACAGGGAAATTCTATTAAAACAAAAAGAATCCTGGTGGATTCACAAGTTGGAAACTATGGTGCCTAGAGGCTTAAATAGAGAATTAGATTTGTCAGTTTACCTATAACAAAGGTCCAACAAAAAAGAGTATTTCTCTTTTCTATATCAATTTTTTAACTCTGACTTTAAACCTTCAAGGGTAAGTCCTTATTTTTAAAGCCTAAAAGGGATTTTTACCTTTAATTGATATATAATCTTTATCTGTTGACACAGTAATCTTCATCAGTTGATATAAATATCTTTATCTTGTAACACCATTAATGAGCCTTGTAGCCCAGATCCAATAAAATAAAATAAAATAAAACATGCATGATAAAATAAGAATTAAACTTTTATCATAGTCTTATGTGGAAAGTACATAGGAGGTATTTACCCTAAGTTAGAAATTACCTTGCCATCACCATATAAAAGGTTTAGATCTCTTGTTCATTAAAATATGTGTGAAATTTAAACTATCTAAGATTTTCTCCAAATTTAATTATAATGTAAACTTTATGTGTTCCATCAGTACAACACAATATTTCATTGTAAGCATGTACATATATTTGTATAGAATAACTTTTTAATGTAATGTATATAAACACCAGTAGGTGTCACTATTTCTACAGGTTGTAGGCCTTGTGGCGCCAAACCAACAGGTATAAAAGGTGTGTTAAGTTAGTAAAAGCCTATGCATGACTAAGAGGTATTAGCCTCGAAACATTGCTAATTTGTTCTAATAAAGATACTTTTAAGCATTGGAGAGCTGTGGACACTTTCATTGTTCTACATTTATGTGGTGAAGTGGCAGTTCACCTGTCTGCACGAGCACTCCCTTCCTTTTGTGCTGTTCCACATTGGACTGTTTTGTTGTAGCTTTAAATAACAATAATTTTTATAAAAAAGCTTACAGTAGCCACACAAAAGTTTAATGATTTTAGAAAGTGTATGCCACTGGCATTTCTGAAAGAACTAGGCAAGACTCATAGGGCGAGATTACATATGCATAGGTTTTATAGCCTGGTATTGGTATCACATATAACGGCGCCCCATATAAATGCGGTGCGTATATTTCACCCGTCCAGTGGTGGATCCAGAGCCTGGTCTCGGGAGGGGCACTTCCAGATTTTTTTGTGGCGGCGGACAGAAAATAATGAGTGCTTATAGAACAGACTATTTTATTTAACCTATCGTACAGCTCTAACCTTATTTAAAAACAGTCACATTTGTCTTTCCAAATTATGGATTTAAAAAATTAGAAACAGGTGACATTTAACCACATATAACTTTATTATTTAACAGTTTTGTAGACTTTTTTATCAGGAGTTTGTATACTGATTATAGAACAGAATATTCACAGACAAAATCGTAACAAACCATACACAATTATGTGCAAAAAGGTAGAAATATACTGATAACAGTGTCACTTTCCAAACACTAAAAGCAACAGACACATAACATTTTTACATTAAATAACAAATTACAAACATCTCTCATTGTAAATTGCTCAAAATACCAAAAGGGACAGGGAGAGAGCACTGTAAAGATCACTTATATGACGTTGTCATTTATACGAATTACTATAAAAAACACACACATAACTTGGAAAGTCAACTTATACCCTTCAACTAGGCGTAAATTAATTAATCTTACCAAGGCTCATTTATAATAAGCCATGGTTGTTGCTGTACGCCTTTTCTATTACATTTATAGAAGCCATGTTCAGTGACTTGATACGGTATAAATAAAGACCATTTTATTGATACTTGGCCACTATTGTCATGCAGCCTCCATCCAACAATAAAGTTGTTACTTTAGCTTTACAGAAGTCACATTGAATTAAATTATTACACAATTGCCCCTGAATTAGAAAGTTTAGATTAATTCATGAGTGACCCTTCATTGCCTTTAGCTTGGAATGACAAGAAAACAACTTCGCACACCAGCAGTTGCTTCCCGCTACTAAACCCGCAGGCTCATGATCTTGCACACTTACCCGCCAATCCCGATTATAATGCGGCGCATTTTTGCTTCTTTTTGTTGGTCTCGTAGTAGTACAATTTCAATTTCATTCATTCAAAAAACGGTTCGACCTCCTATATATACTCCTAGGAGGACACGTGACAATGGTTCCGAAAGGCGGAAGCCAATGAGAGGCGATCTCTGGAGCTCATGCGTGGTCTGGCGCCATACACCTGGCTTGTGCTTGTCACTGTCATTTGCGGATATTTATAGCACTGGGCTAAAAGTCCCTAAGCTAAATTAGGACGCCGGTAAAGTAGCAAATGTCAATGATTTACATTGTCACGCCAGTATATTCTCGGGGGGGGGGGGCAATTGCCCCGTTGCCCCCCCTGGATCCGCCACTGCACCCGTCGCCTGCTAATTTTACTCCCATAAGCTAACATAGAACCACATTGCAAATCGGTATCACATATTCAGTGCAAGGACTTATGCCGCGAAAATTGAGAAATTTTACTCCATTTTCACCTCGCCACACATAGGCAGACGCAGCAAGCCTTGCGCTGAAAATGTAAACACTGTAACTTCTTGAAAGTAATAACTAACACCTAACGCATAAGCAATATCTATCTACCTGTCAACCGCCAACCCCCACCGCAATAACCTGTAAAGTATATTAACCCCTAATCCGCCAACCCCCACATCACAAAACATATAATTAACCTAATAACCCCTAATCCGCCATTCACCCACATCGCAAAATACCTATTAAAACTTTTAAGCCCTAAACCACCACCCCCCACCAACAAAATAAAGTTAATTAACCTATTAGCCCCTAATCCGCCAACCCCCCACAACGCATTAAACCTAATTAACATTAACTCCTAATCCGCCAACCTCCCACAATGCAAATAACTAATTTAATGACTAAGCCCCCTAACCTAACACCCCCTTAATTAACCCATATTACATTAAATTAAAAAATACTAATTTACAATTAAAATAAAAAACTAACATTACTTTAAAAATAAAAATACTAAGATTAAATTAATCTAAAATTACAAAAAATCTAACATTGCAGAAAATAATAAACCAAATTATCAAAATAAAAAAAATTAAACCTAATCCCTATGAAAATAAAAAGCCCCCCAAATAAAAGCACCCCCTAATCTAATCTAAACTACCAATAGTCCATAAAGGGCGTTTTGTAGGGCATTGCTCTAAGTTAAACAGCTCTTTTACCTCTAAAAAATACTAAGTCCCCCCTAACATTAAAACTTCCCACCCACCAAACCCCCAAAATAAAAAAACCTAACACTAAAAAAACCTAAACTACCCATTGCCCCTAAAGGGGCAATTGTATGGGCATGGAGATGGAATCTTCCTCTGGGAGGAAAAGTCTCAAATTCCAATTTGTAACCCTGGGATACTATGTCCACAGTCCAGGGATCTTGGACATCTCATATCCAGGCTTGAGAGAACTGAGAAAGTCGGCCCCCTACCTGATCCAATCCCAAATCGGGGGCAAACCCTTCATGCTGATTTAGAATCAGCTGTGGGTTTCTTTAATTGTTTCTGTTATGTTCTGTGTGTAGTCAGGATTAGAACATTCAGTTGTGTGCTGTTACCTTGTGTCTGATGTCTCTTGTACATATCACTGAGACTCTGAAGCAGGAACTTTAGATAGCTTTTATTCAGCTACAGCCACATGGCTATTTACTAGCAGGTTCCATCAGTAAAAACTAACATGGCTTCTGATGATGTCACAGAGACCCAAACACACCCAGGGGGTGTGGTGAGCTGAGCTTAAAGCTGCAGCACTTCTAACATATAATTATGAGACAAGGTTAGTGCAAAGATACAGTAAAAGCTGCAGTAATCTTAACATCCCCTTTTTTCTCAAAAAAAAAAAAATATATAAAAAATAAATAAAAATAAAGAACAGACAGTGGATAATATTGTAACATACAACAAGTAACTAAACCATACACTTGAACTTAGAACAGTTTATCTCTATAGTCTATGTGCACAAGACCTAGGTCGCAGCCTAGATTTTAGTCACAGTTATTTTTTCTGCGATAAGTCCGCCTTCGGATTAGGTCATTCCTTGCTGAATAATCTCTCACTGAATCCTCACATTGCCATCTAGAAGGTGGCCTTCTGTTTCTAGAGGGCCGTAGAGTATGTGGTTCAGTAGAAATTGTCTGTGGAGGAGTACCCAATGGTTGTTGATCACCTGTGATATTTTGTTGTTGGACAGAATCCTTCTGAGGTTGATCTGTTCCAGTTGTGTTCATTGCATTTTCATCCTAAGAAGACTCAGGTGGGCACCACACTCCATGCCAGATATCCTCATAATCTGAATCATTTGATATTTGTGTAGCTGGTTGAGATCTATGTCTCATTTGTTCTACATGGCGGGAAACTGTACCACCAGCTTGTAGTTGAACTTTAAACATTCTGTTGCCCATGCCTTGTATTATGACAACTGGAATCCATTTATTTGGGCCACGGTAGTTTCTAACCCATACTCTGTCATGAAGAACAAATTCTGAAACGCTAGAAGTGTTCAACTCTTGTGTGGGATGTTCTGGTCTAACTTTATCCAGTGGAGTTCTCAGGCGTCTTCCAAACATTAACATTGCAGGTGATAGCCCAGTAGTGGCATGGGGGTGTGTTTCGATAGTTAAACAAAAAATTAGAAAGGGAGTTTGGATTAAATTTTGATTTGTGAGAGACAGCTAAGTGGCGTTTTAAAGTTTGTACAAATCTTTCAGCCTGTCCATTAGAGGCTGGAAAATATGGAACTGTCTTACAGTGTTTGATGTTATTTGTATCTAGAAATGTTTCAAATTCATGTGATATGAACTGTGGACCATTGTCTGAGACTAAAGTTTGTGGCAGTCCAAATCTTGCAAACATACTGGAAAGAACGACAATGGTTTGTTGTGTTGTAGTACTTGACATTTGAACTACTTCTGGCCACTTGGAATGAGCATCCACAGCCACCAAATACATTTGTCCATCAACTGGCCCTGCAAAATCAACATGGATTCTTGTCCAAGGTTCATTTGGCCATGGCCAAGTTTTTGAGGTGTCCCTGCTGGGATTCCGCTGTGTCTGTGCACATGCATTGCAAGCAGCTACATAAGAAGCAATATCTGTATCCAATTTAGGCCACCAAAAATATTCTCGTTCTCTTTGCTTCATTTTTACTACACCCTGGTGTGAGCTGTGTAGTAACTTTAATGCTAATGTTTGCAGTAAGTTCGGAATTATCACTCGTGACCCCCATAACAGACAGCCTGAGTCATGCACAATTTCCTTCTTCCTTGTAAAATATGGCTGAAGGTCAGAGCGAACTACTTTAGGCCACCCATGTTGAACAAAAGACTTGATTTCCTGTAAGGTAGAATCAGAGCATGTATAAGTAGCAATCACTTTGGAATTTAGATTTACAGGCTGTGGAAGGGTTTCTATGATTTTAGAAGATGTTGTCATGTGATGTACCATTGGTAATCTAGAAAACATATCCACATTTGTATGATCACTGTGGCATCGATATTTAATGGAGTAGTTGTAAGCCGCCAGCTGAAGTGCATAGCGCTGAAGTCGAGCAGCTGTTGTGTTGGAGATACCCTTCTGAGGGTGCAGAATGGACAAAAGTGGTTTATGATCCGTGATCAGAGTAAAAGGTCTGCCATATATATAAATGTGGAATTTCTTCACAGCCCAAATTATTGCTAAAGCTTCCCGATCAATCTGGGCATAATTTCTCTCCGATGGAGTTAAAGATCTGGACGCAAAAGACACAGGACGTTCAGACCCATCTGGCATAATGTGTGAAAGTACTGCGCCTAAACCATATGGTGAAGCATCACAGGCTAGTACCAAAGGCTTCTTAAGGTCATAGTGGACAAGGAGTCTTGATTCCAGAAGAAGCTGCTTAGAGCGTTCAAATGCTCGTGTATATAAGTTAGTCCAGGCCCACTGGTTTTTACTATCTAAAAGACGGTGTAGTGGATATAGTAAATGAGCCAAATTTGGTAAAAATCTGTGATAGTAATTGAGCAACCCCAAATAAGAACGTAGCTGAGATACATTAACAGGGGTGGGAGCATGAACCAGCGCTTTCACTTTTTCAGCAGTTGTGTGTAGACCAGTCTTGTCCACTACATGTGCACAATATTCTAAACTCTTGCAGAAGAACTCACACTTTTCCATGTTAACTTTCAGTCCGAATTCCTGTAGGCGTTGTAAAACAGCTTCAACATTGGCTTTAGGAGCAGCATCATTTTCACCAGTGATAAGCTAGTCATCAAACATACAGTGGGTATGTGGAATACCTGCCAAGATCTCATCCATTATCCATTGCCACACTGCAGGTGCTGGGGCAATGCCAAACACCATCCGCGTATACTGAAAAAGTCCTTTGTGAGTGTTGATAGTTAACAGGTGTCTGGAGTCTGGATGCACCTCTAATTGTAAGTATGCTTGATGCAAGTCAATTTTTGTAAATTTTTCACCCCCTGCCAGAGAACTAAACAATTGTTCAATCCGTGGTAAAGGATAATGATCCACAAGTAATTGAGGGTTAAGGCCTACTCTGAAATCTCCACAGATACGAATGTCCCCATTCTTTTTTCTGACAGGAACTATTGGGGAAGCCCATTCACTGCTAGACACTGGAACAATAATCCCCTGATTTCGTAGTCTTTCTAGTTCTGCTTCAATTTTAGGTTTAAGTGCAAATGGTACAACTCTTGGTTTACAAAATTTTGGAATAGCATTTTCTTTTAGGTGAAGCTGAATCTGCTTGTCTTTCACTAAACCTAGGTTCCCATCAAATACAGTCTTATATTTGTGCTTTAGTGAATTGATCCAAGAAGAATTTGAATTCCCACTTTGGTCCAGCAGTTTGTTAAGCGGTAACTGTTGTGGTAACTTTGGCATGCCCAATGCTTGGATCCAGGATCTACCAAACAAAGGTGGTCCTCCTTTAGGTAAAATGTAGAGGCGTAGCTTTTTAGTTATACCATTAAATGTCACTGTAGGTGATACACACCCAATAGGCTTTATTATTTCATATGAATATGTTTGCATGGTGACAGCTGTTGGAACAATTGGTTGCCTTAGTCCCAGGCGGTTCCAATCAGCAGCTGTGATAACAGAGACTGCTGCTCCTGTATCAACTTCCATAATGAGAGGTCTACCATCTATATTCACCTTTGCTTGCAGTTCTGGAATTTTATTTTCAAGGCTGTAGATCTGTAATGTGTATAATGGTTTGTCTTCCTCTGAATCGGTGTGTGGTGTATCTACTTGCACATGAAAAGCTGCACGTGACTTGCTGCCTTTCTTACTTTTATCTCTGTCTAAGGAACTTCTGCACACTCTCTTTGTATGACCAATCTTCCCACACCCATAGCAGGTGCTGTTCCTAAACCTGCAGGCATTTGCTGTGTGATTTGTGTCACCACATCTGTAACATGCTGTCTGTGACCCTTGTCTAGCTGGATACTGTTTATTTAGGTGCATACTTGTATGAAAAAACATAATTTATGTAAGAACTTACCTGATAAATTCATTTCTTTCATATTAGCAAGAGTCCATGAGCTAGTGACGTATGGGATATACATTCCTACCAGGAGGGGCAAAGTTTCCCAAACCTTAAAATGCCTATAAATACACCCCTCACCACACCCACAATTCAGTTTAACGAATAGCCAAGAAGTGGGGTGATAAGAAAAAAGTGCGAAAGCATATAAAATAAGGAATTGGAATAATTGTGCTTTATACAAAAAAATCATAACCACCACAAAAAAGGGCGGGCCTCATGGACTCTTGCTAATATGAAAGAAATGAATTTATCAGGTAAGTTCTTACATAAATTATGTTTTCTTTCATGTAATTAGCAAGAGTCCATGAGCTAGTGACGTATGGGATAATGACTACCCAAGATGTGGATCTTTCCACACAAGAGTCACTAGAGAGGGAGGGATAAAATAAAGACAGCCAATTCCTGCTGAAAATAATCCACACCCAAAATAAAGTTTAATGAAAAACATAAGCAGAAGATTCAAACTGAAACCACTGCCAGAAGTACTTTTCTACCAAAAACTGCTTCAGAAGAAGAAAACACATCAAAATGGTAGAATTTAGAAAAAGTATGCAAAGAGGACCAAGTTGCTGCTTTGCAAATCTGATCAATCGAAGCTTCATTCCTAAACGCCCAGGAAGTAGAAACTGAACTAGTAGAATGAACTGTAATCCTTAGAGGCGGAGTTTTACCCGACTCAACATAAGCATGATGAAATAAAGATTTCAACCAAGATGCCAAAGAAATGGCAGAAGCTTTCTGGCCTTTTCTAGAACCGGAAAAGATAACAAATAAACTAGAAGTCTTACGGAAAGACTTAGTAGCTTCAACATAATATTTCAAAGCTCTAACAACATCCAAAGAATGCAACGATTTCTCCCTAGAATTCTTAGGATTAGGACATAATGAAGGAACCACAAATTCTCTACTAATGTTGTTGGAATTCACAACTTTAGGTAAAAAAATCAAAAGAAGTTCGCAACACCGCCTTATCCTGATGAAAAATCAGAAAAGGAGACTCACAAGAAAGAGCAGATAATTCAGAAACTCTTCTGGCAGAAGAGATTGCCAAAAGGAACAAAACTTTCCAAGAAAGTAATTTAATGTCCAATGAATGCATAGGTTCAAACGGAGGAACTTGAAGAGCCCCCAGAACCAAATTCAAACTCCAAAGAGGAGAAATTGACTTAATGACAGGTTTTATACGAACCAAAGCTTGTACAAAACAATGAATATCAGGAAGAATAGCAATCTTTCTATGAAAAAGAACAGAAAGAGCAGAGATTTGACCTTTCAAGGAACTTGCGGACAAACCCTTATCTAAACCATCCTGAAGAAACTGTAAAATTCTCGGTATTCTAAAAGAATGCCAAAAAATGATGAGAAAGACACCAAGAAATATAAGTCTTCCAGACTCTATAATATATCTCTCTAAAAACAGATTTACGCGCCTGTAACATAGTATTAATCACAGAGTCAGAGAAACCTCTTTGACCCAGAATCAAGCGTTCAATCTCCATACCTTTAAATTTAAGGATTTCAGATCCTGATGGAAAAAAGGACCTTGCGACAGAAGGTCTGGTCTTAACGGAAGAGTCCACGGTTGGCAAGAGGCCATCCGGACCAGATCCGCATACCAAAACCTGTGAGGCCATGCCGGATATAGGCAGGATGATACTTCCAAGGAAGTAAAAAATGCATCCACTGCCTCCGCCCGAGGATCCCGGGATCCGGACAGATACCAGGGAAGTTTCTTGTTTAGATGAGAAGCCATCAGATCTATTTCTGGGAGTTCCCACATTTGAACAATCTGAGGAAATACCTCTGGGTGAAGAGACCATTCGCCCAAGTGCAACGTTTGGCGACTGAGATAATCCGCTTTCCAATTGTCCATACCTGGGATATGAACCGCAGAGATTAGACAGGAGCTGGATTCCGCCCAAACCAAAATTCGAGATACTTCTTTCATAGCCAGAGGACTGTGAGTCCCTCCTTGATGATTGATGTATGCCACAGTTGTGACATTGTCTATCTGAAAACAAATGAACAACTCTCTCTTCAGAAGAGGCCAAGACTGAAGAGCTCTGAAAATTGCACGGAGTTCCAAAATATTGATCGGAAATCTCACCTCCTGAGATTCCCAAACCCCTTGTGCCGTCAGATACCCCCACACAGCTCCCCAACCTGTAAGACTTGCATTTGTTGAGATTATAGTCCAGGTCGGAAGAACAAAGAAGCCCCCTGAACTAAACGATGGTGATCTGTCCACCATGTCAGAGATTGTCGTAAAATCGGTTTAAAGATATTAATTGAGATATCTTTGAGTAATCCCTGCACCATTGGTTCAGCATACAGAGCTGAAGAGGTTGCATGTGAAAACGAGCAAAGGAGATCGCATCTGATGCGGCAGTCCTAAGAACTAACATTTCCATGCATAAGGCTACCAAAGGGAATGATTGTGACTGAAGGTTTTGACAAGCTGATATCAATGTTAAACTTCTCTTGTCTGACAAGGACAGAGTCATAGACACTGAATCTATCTAGAAACCTAAAAAGGTTACCCTTGTCTGAGGAATCAATGAACTGATTGGTAAATTGATCCTCCAACCATGAACTTGAAGAAACAACACAAGTCGATTCGTATGAGATTCTTCGAAAATGAGAAGACTGAGCAAGTACCAAGATATCGTCCAAATAAGGAAATACCAAAACCCTGTTCTCTGATTACAGAAAGAAGGGCACCGAGAACCTTTGAAAAAAATTCTTGGAACTGAGGCTAGGCCAAACGGTAGAGCCACAAAACTGGTAATGCTTGTCTAAAAAGAGAATCTCAGACACTAAAAGTGATCTGGATGAATCGGAATATGCAGATACACATCCTGTAAATCTATTGTAGACATATAATGCCCTTGCTAAACAAAAGGCAGGATAGTCCTACAGTAACCATCTTGAATGTTGGTATCCTAACATAACGATTCAATAATGATAGATCCGGAACTGGTCTGAAGGAATTGACCTTCTTTGGTACAATGAAGAGATAAAATAAAACCCCAGCCCCTGTTCCAGAACTGGAACTGGCATAATTACTCCAGCCAACTCTAGATCTGAAACACAATTCAGAAATGCTGACCCTTGCTGTGTTAACTGGGATACGGGAAAGAAAAAAATCTCTTAGCAGGAGGCCTTAACTTGAAGCCAATTCTGTACCTTTCTGAAACAATGTTCTGAAACCAGAGATTGAGAACGGAATTGATCCAAATTTCTTTGAAGAAAACGTAATCTGCCCCATACCAGCTGAGCTGGAATAAGGGCCGCACCTTCACAGGTACTTAGGAGCTGGCTATAGGTTTCTATAAGGCTTGGATATATTCCAAACTGGAAATAGTTTCCAAACTGATACCGCTCCTGAGGATGAAGGATCAGGCTTTTGTTCCTTGTTGTGAGGAAAGGAACGAAAATGATTATTTACCCTGGAAAGAAAGGGAAAGCAAAGTTGACTTAGAAGACATATCAGCATTCCAAGTTTAATCCATAAAGCTTTTCTAGCTAAAATAGCTAGAGACATCAACTCTAATGATATCAAAAGATGGTATCACCAATAAAATTATTAGCATGTTATAGAATAATAATAATGCTATAAAATTATGATCTGTTACTTGTTGCGCTAAAGCTTCTAACCAAAAAGTTGAAGCTGCAGCAACATCCGCTAAAAATATAGCAGGTCTAAGAAGATTACCTGAACATAAGTAAGCTTTTCTTAGAAAGGATTCAATTGTCCTATCTAAAGGATCCTTAAATGAAGTACTATCTGCCGTAGGAATAGTAGTACATTAGCAGGAGTAGAGACAGCCCCATAACCTTAGGGATTTTTGTCCCAAAAAACTCTAATCTGTCAGATGGCACAGGATATAATTGCTTAAACGTCTAGAAGGAGTAAATAAATTACCCAAATTATTCCATTCCCTGGAAATTACTTCAGAAATAGCATCAGGGAGATTAAACACTTCTGGAATAACTACAGGAGATTTAAAAACCTTATTTAAACGTTTACATTTAGTATCAAGAGGACCAGAATCCTCTATTTCTAATGCAAATAATACTTCTTTAAGTAAAGAACGAATAAATTCCATCTTGAACAAATACAAAGATTTATCAGCATCAACCTCTGAGACAGAAACCTCTGAACCAGAAGAACCATTATCAGTATCAGAATGATGATGTTCATTTAAAAATTCATCTGAAAAAAGAGAAGTTTTAAAAGACTTTTATGTATACTAGAAGGAGAAATAACAGACATAGCCTTCTTAATGGATTTAAAAAATAAAATCTCTTATGTTATCAGGAACACTCTGAAAATTAGATGTTGACGGAACAGCAACAGGTAATGTAACAGTACTAAAGGAAATTTTATCTGCATTAATAAGTTTGACATGACATGCAATACAAACAACAGCTGGAGAAACAGATACCAAAAGTTTATAGCAGATACACTTAGCTTGGTAGCTCCAGCACTGGGCAGTGATTTTCCTGAAGTATCTTCTGACTCAGTTGCAACGTGGAACATCTTGCAATATGTAAAAGAAAAAAACAACATATAAAGCAAAATTTATCAAATTCCTTAAATGACAGTTTCAGGAATGGGAAAAAATGCCAGTGAACAAGCTTCTAGCAACCAGAAGCAATAAATAATGAGACTTAAATAATGTGGAGACAAAAATGACTCCCATATTTTTTAGCGCCATAAAAGACGCCCACATTATTTGGCGCCTAAATGCTTTTGGCGCCAAAAATGACGCCACATCCGGAACGCCGACATTTTTGACGCAAAAAAACGTCAAAAAATGACGCAACTTCCGGCGACACGTATGACGCCGGAAACAGAAAAAAAAAATTTTGCGCCAAAAAAGTCTGCGCCAAGAATGACGCAATAAAATGAAGCATTTTCTGCCCCCGCGAGCCTAACAGCCCACAGGGAAAAAGTCAAATTTTTTAAGGTAAGAAAAAAAGATTGAAACAAATGCATTTATCCCAAATATGAAACTGACTGTCTGAAAAATAAGGAATGTTGAACATTCTGAGTCAAGGCAAATAAATGTTTGAATACATATATTTAGAACTTTATAAACAAAGTGCCCAACCATAGCTTAGAGTGTCACAGAAAATAAGATTTACTTACCCCAGGACACTCATCTACATGTTTGTAGAAAGCCAAACCAGTACTGAAACGAGAATCAGCAGAGGTAATGGTATATATAAGAGTATATCTTCGATCTGAAAAGGGAGGTAAGAGATGAATCTCTACGACCGATAACAGAGAACCTATGAAATAGACCCCGTAGAAGGAGATCACTGCATTCAAATAGGCAATACTCTCCTCACATCCCTCTGACATTCACTGCACGCTGAGAGGAAAACCGGGCTCCAACTTGCTGCGGAGCGCATATCAACGTAGAATCTAGCACAAACTTACTTCACCACCTCCATCGGAGGCAAAGTTTGTAAAACTGAATTGTGGGTGTGGTGAGGGGTGTATTTATAGGCATTTTAAGGTTTGGGAAACTTTGCCCCTCCTGGTAGGAATGTATATCCCATACGTCACTAGCTCATGGACTCTTGCTAATTACATGAAAGAAAAATATTTTTCCTTATCACAAACTGCCTGTGCAGGGGCCTTGAGCATTTGTGCATCTTTAGCAGCAAGTTCCATGACTGTAGCTATCTCTATAGCACGCTTTAGTGTTAAATCATCCTCTGCTAATAGTCTCTTTTGTACTGTACAGTCCATGAGTCCAATAACAAACATATCACGTAAAGCAGTGTTTAAATAATCACCAAATCTGCAGCTACTTGCTAGTTTCTTTAAACTGATCACATAAGTTTTAATGTCCTCATGCTGCAATTGCTTGCGTGTGTAAAACTTAAAGCGTTCTGATATCTCCAGAGGCTTAGGTAGGTAGTGGTCAGATAACAGGCAGATCAGGTCAGACAGAGGTTTAGCATTAGGTTTATCTGGTGAGAGAATGTCCCTTACTGTAGTGTAAGCTGCTGAGCCTATAGTTGTCAGAAACACAGCCACTTGCTTATCAGCTCCTATGTTATTTGCTGTACAATATAGCTCAAACTGTTCAACCCATGTGTCCCATCTGTCTGTGTCTGCTGCAAACACAGGTAAGGTGCCAATAAGCGCCATTATAGGGTCAGACCACAGATCCTCGTCGCCAGCTGTTATGTTCTGTGTGTAGTCAGGATTAGAACATTCAGTTGTGTGCTGTTACCTTGTGTCTGATGTCTCTTGTACATATCACTGAGACTCTGAAGCAGGAACTTTAGATAACTTTTATTCAGCTACAGCCACATGGCTATTTACTAGCAGGTTCCATCAGTAAAAACTAACATGGCTTCTGATGATGTCACAGAGACCCAGACACACCCAGGGGGTGTGGTGAGCTGAGCTTAAAGCTGCAGCACTTCTAACATATAATTATGAGACAAGGTTAGTGCAAAGATACAGTAAAAGCTGCAGTAATCTTAACAGTTTCCCTTGTTCCAAGACCGATTGGGTTTCCAAGAAGACTTGGATTGTTCCTGCTTGGAAGAAGAAGGGGAAGGCTTTCCTCTGAAGTTACAAAAGGAACGAAAATTACTCTGACATCCTTTAGGCCTATTCTTCTTATCTTGAGGTAGAAAAGACCCTTTTCCAGCCGTAATATTAGAAAAAAATTCTGCCAAAACGGGTCCAAACATGGTTTTGCTCTTGAAAGGATTTGCCAGAAGCTTGACTTTAGAGGAAACGTCCACAGACCAGGATTTCAACCATAATGCCCTGTGGGTTAGGACAGCGAAACTGGAAGTTTTAGCTCCTAGTCTAACAACCTGTAAAATGGCATCTGCAATAAAGGAATTGGCCAACTTAAGAGCTTTAATTCTATCTTGAATTTCATCCAAGGAACTCTTGAAGAGTCATCAGACAAGGCGTTAAAAACCAATAAGATGCCGCACTAGTCACGGTGGGAATATACACCGCAGGTTGCCATTGGAGACCTTGATGAACATAAATCTTTTTCAAATAAGCCTCCAGCTTCTTGTTTATTGGATCCTTAAAAGAGTAGCTATCCTCAATAGGAATAGTGGTTCTCTTAGCCAGAGTGGAAATGGCCCCTTCAACTTTAGGTACAGTATACCAAAGGTCTTTAATGGAGTCCTCAACAGGAAACATTTTCTTAAAAATGGGAGACGTGGAAAAAGACACCCCTGGTTTCTCCCATTCCTGGGAGATAATCTCCCTAGCACGGTCAGACACAGGAAAACCTCCAAAGTGGAAGGTTCATCAAAGAAACTATTAAGTTCACTAGATTTCTTAGGAGTGACAATGAGAGGGGTATCAGAGTCATCTAAAGTAGCTAAAACCTCCTTTAACAATACACAAAGGTGTTCAATCTTAAATCTGAAGGATACCACCTCAGTCTCAGAAGAAGAAATTATACTGTCCGAATCTTAGATTTCACCCTCAGAAAGTCCCGATATATCTTCCTCATCAGACTTATGAGAAAGGGCAATTTGGGAAGCAGAACTGAGGACAGGCACCTTACTTTCTGAATTTCTAGTTTTCCTCTTGCGTTTTCCCTGTAATCTGGGAATGGCAGCAAAAGCCGCAGATACCGCTGAAGATACATGGGCAGCAATTTCTGCTTTTAAATAAACTCAACTAGAAGTTATAGAGGAACCGCAGGGCACTGCATGTGATGCTATTGAGGCTTGGGATGTAGCAGGAGAAAGCTGAGGTATTATTTTAACAGCATCATTCTGAGAGACATTAGGCTAAAAAATGTTACCTTTATTTTGCAAGGTTTTCTTGACACATGAAGAACAAAATTGCATAGGAGCTGCATCTAAACATAATAAGCATGAATTCATGAGAGCAGGCTCTTACTCCATATCAGACATGTTGTGAAACAGTAAATAAACTTGTACAGATAAGTTTAAAATATTTTAATATTCAATTAAAATAAGCCAAGGAAAAAATACACTTAAAGTTTTATCCCAAATTAGGATCGATCACCAGCTAAAATTATGTGAGAAAAGTAAAAAAAAAACATTTAATAAGCATCAAATAAACTTCTAAAATACCCTTCAGGCAACCACACACCTCAATTACTAAGGGGCCTTACCGCTACCAATTAAGACCGGATCACCCAGAAATTGAGAAAAAAAATTTATTCCAAAGAAACGTTATGAAGTAAAGCAGGTCATGTGACCGCAACTGCCAAGGTCAAATTACTGCTGCGACACAGAGAGGAACTCCTTCCTGGTACACTTAGTGCCAGAAATAACCATTTTTTCAACAGTTTAAAATGTTGCATAGTTTTATTTTAAAGCAAAGGGGAAATTAATAAGCTGTTGAAATAGAAAATTCAGCCTTACTTTCAGTTTAAACTTGTATTGTTTTATCAAGTACATATGTGTCATGTGTATTTTTGAATACTCTTGAGTGATTAGTCTATTATCTAGCTGGGATTTAAGCCTATACCTCCCCTCAGCTTACATTGTGGGAATCTAGATGGCAGCAGGGGTTTAGATTAGGCAAACCTATGTCAATCCACTATAGCATAGTGGAAGGGGCGTCGCCTATCAATAAAGCTCAGCATATAATGAAATGGGAACAAAAACTGAATATATATATTCCTACTCAGGTCTGGCAATGTACACTCCTATTAACTAAAAAAGCTATCCACTGTATTACCATATATGAGACATATTTTAAGCTACTCATACACTGGTATTATGTTCCAGCCAGATTAGCTAAAGAGTTCCCTACTGCTTCTCCTAAATGTTGGAGAAACTGCGACCACATAGGTGATACGTCACATGTTTGATGGGGTTGTCCGAAACTCAAACCGCTTTGGAACACTTGTATCACCACCTATCCAGATTAGGGATCCCCCTCTCCAAGTCTCCGGAAGTGGACTTATTTCATTTAGGTTCCTGCAAACTACCCAAGCATCATGGATACCTATGTATATACCTCTTCTCAGCTATAAAACTATCCATCGCCAGATCATGGAAAAAATTAAACCCCCCCCCTCCTGGCCAGAAATAATTAAAGTTATGGCGTATATAAATTCCATGAAAAAAAATTGTTCTATTCCCTAGAATATTCAGACCTCTTTGAAATGATCTGGGCTGTCTGGAAAGCCATGTTCAACACCCATTGGCTTCCTAACCTTGACACCAAGGGAGGCTTCCCCCATCCTTTGCACAACCTCTCCTCACTAAACTCCTCTCTCAACAACACCACCCTCTCAGAAACTTACACCATCCCTACACAGCAACAATTTTCCATTACCCTGTCTGCCTCTGTTCCCCAACCACCTCACCTCCCTTCTGGTACAGCATACTTAACCTACTGTGCTTATGTGTAACTCCCTAATGGAGTTGTTATACGTGAGCTCTGAATGTTTTTCAATTGTCATATGTATGTTTTTGTGTTTTCTGTGCTGTTGTGTGCTTAACGGTACACTTTTGTATCTTTAATTTGAAAATCAATAAAATATAAAAAAAAGAGTTTTAATGTTAGTCTCACACATGCTACAGTACCTTCTTCATGCCCCAGTGTAACTGTAACCTATACAACAGGATTATCTATGTCCCAATTAAAAAGCAGTGTTTTTCATTTGTTAAGTGCATGGTCTCCCCAACTGGAAGAAAAATCACTTACCTGCTCCGCTGTCCGACATGAAGACAGTTTCAAGGTATGAGAGGACACAGTTACTCACAGAGACCTTTGAAAAAGAAAGAACAGAGTAGCCAACTCTGGCTTTCTAAACTAGGGCAGCAATTGTTAGGAAAATGCAGTAAGTACCTCTTTACAAGTTCCTAACTGCGACCACTACCCGACTGCAAGGGAATATGGCTATACCACAAAACTTGCTTGTAGATGAAATCAAAAATTTTATTCAGACACCTAAACTTCACCTCCTCCAGGCACCGAAGGCAATGAGAATGACTGGGGGTTGTGAGTAAGGGAGTGATACTTAGCAGTTTAACTGTGGTGCTCTTTGCCTCCTCCAGCTGGCCTGGAGTGATACTCCCAACAGTAATTATTCAAGCCGTGGACTCACCATATCTTAAGAAATAAGCATTTACCATCTTAGGAAATAATAACGCTTAAGTGCATAAATTATATGGACATGAAGGGTTTGGCAGCCTTGAACCACCCACACAACCTTAACATTTTGGTCACACAAGTGATTGTACCTTTTTGAAATAGAGTATGCAATTTTAAGCAACTTTCTAAATTACTTCTATTATCATTTTTTTTTGTTCTCTTGCTATCTTAATTTAAAAAAAGCAGGAATGTAAATCTTAGGAGCCGCCCCATTTTTGGTTCAGAACCTGGGTTTATGTTTGCTTATTGGTGGCTAAATGTAGCCACCAATAAGAAAGCTCTATCCAGGGTGCTGAACCTAAAATGGGCAGTAGGAGATACAGTAGGAATACTATACACTTTTTTTACACTCTTTAGCAAATCAATAAATACAATAACCATATGCTGATGTACACAGCATGTGCATAACAAGCTAAAACATTGAATCAATATATAAACAAACCAGTCAATGAATACATTAAAACCACCTTTATAAAATAATAATGTATAAAAATCTAACAATGGCGGCCATTTTTAACTGCAAACAAATTATGATTATTTAAAAGTTTCATGAACTTCTTATAAGGTTATAGATGTGGAACCCACTGCAAGATGCTTGTCTGGTATGTAACAATAAGTAATGAAGAATAAGTATTGGATCTAGATTGTCCCTTTAAATGTAAACTAAGCTTGCCCAAAAATCTCATTTTGGAGGCTTTGGATTTCTAATAAGCCCTCTGGAGTTGTCCAATTTAACAAATACTAGGCAGACAAGGATGAAAATCTCCAAACCTGTCTACCTGGCACTGCTGCTCACGGCAGCAATACGCTGCCTGCATTAACCATTGTACAAACTGCTGATTGTGCAACGTCGCCCCCTGCTTGGTCTTTCAATCACCCCGGTAAGACAAGTCTTGTCAGATTGCAAACAACCAGCTCAGCTTTGGACATCCCATGGACATTATATAGAGTTGGTTCCCCTTTGGTGCCAATATCTGCCACTCTTTTGGAAAGGCTTTCTACAAGAGTTTGGAGTGTGTTTGTGGGAATTTGTGCTTATTCAGCCAAAATAGCATTTTTAAGGTTAAGCACCTGATGTTGGATGAGAAGGTCTGGCTCACAATCGCTGTTCCAATTTATCCAAAAGGTTGGATTTTATGCATCTGTGGCTGAAACAGTTGAACTGATTAATTAGTAGTGGTATCCACATATTTTTAGCTTTATTGGGTATATTCTTATTACAAGGGATTTTACAAATTTCTTAGGTAGTGTGTGGCTTCGGGAGTGTCTAGTACATAGTGTTTTTTTCATTGCATATGGTATTCTGCTATACCTCCATATTAATTACCATAAGCTCTAGCAGAAACAAGAAATACAATAAAATGGTAGCTAAATCTGTCTCCCAATAATTGTTACCTACTATTGTGATAATTAGTCTTAGAGCCCTATTCTTTATGCCTCTTTGGTCTGAGGAAATTATCTAAGAAGTCTCAACTGTACTGTGGGGTCCCTTGAATACTTTTCTCTCAATATGTAGAGTTCTGCATGTGAAAGAGACATCTACATTACAAAAAACAGGACAAGCTATAGTTTCACTTGTTCCCTAGTTCAGACCATGGGCTCCATATACTAAGCAGCGGATGCTGCTTCGGAGCCCCATCGTTTCAGGTCTGCCTGAAATGGAAGTTAAGAAGCAGCGGTCGTAAGATCTTTTAGGTGGCGGACTGAAATCATCCCGATCCGATTGGGATGATTGACGGCCCCTGCTAGAGGCCGATTGGACAATGTGCAATGTTAAATGTCGACAGCGTATGCTGTCTGCATTTTGCAAGGTGAAGCGGACATGATTTGCTATAGTGAATCATGTCAGCTCGCCTATTTATAAATCTACCCTCTTCTCTCTTTTTATGTATGTATATTTCACAATAAATAGCTCCAAATTTCCTCTAGCCATTAATTGAAGAATAAATGGGTCCTACTCGCAGGGCCGCCACTAGAAATTTTGGGGCCCCTGACTTAACCATTGATCAGGCCCCCCCCCCCCTCCTTTGACATGTGCAATTTTTGACCAAGTGACTAAAACGTATATGCACTTTATTCTTAATTGTCTATTTAAACTTGGAAATGTTGTAAAGATAGAAACATACACTGAAACACACACACTCACACATAAGGATTCACATACAGACACTCTAGCAAACACGCAAAGAAACTCAGACACAGACACCCAAACAGACACTTAGCACTTGTTTACATTGCCCTGACAAGTAATGAGGTAAACTACAGTTTTGTAAAAAAAGGAGATTTAGAAAACAAAATATGGAGTTCTGATTATCTTTTTGTAAAGGAAGATGCCAACTAAATGATGACAACAGCTTTACAGTGGCTGAAAGGAAGGGCCGTGAACTGCCTAAACAACAATTTAAAGGTTAAATGGTAGATTGGTGACTTCCGGAAAGGTCTCATAAGTCTCAAAGTCTGTAGAAAGATGTGAATAATCAGTAGTAAGGTCAAAATGTCCTAAAAAGGAACATACAATGGACACCCACACACAAACTCAAACTTGCACATACACCCAAGGAAACACCAACAGAGACAGCCTCAGAAAACACACAAAGACATACACACACACACACAGAGACACCCACAGAAAACACATAAAGACATACATACACACCCTCACTGAGACATCCACAGAAAACACACAAAGACATACACACCCTCACAGAGACACCCACAGAAAATACACACCCTCACAGAGACATCCACAGAAAACACAGACACACACACACACCCTCACAGAGACATCCACAGAAAACACAGACATACACACCCACCCTCACAGAGGCATCCAAAGAAAATACACAAAGACATATGCACACACCCTCACAGACATCCACAGAAAATGCACAAAGACATACACACCCACCCTCACAGAGATACCAACAGAGAAAAAATACATACACACTTATAGAGACATAAACCAAAGCACAAAGACATAAGCACAGACACCCACAGAAACACTCACAGGAGGAAACATTTATGCACCTTGCATCCCCTAAATCAACAGTGTGTGACATGCATGATAAAAAAAAATGCAGAAATTAAGAGATCACTTTTTAAAGAATCATATTTGTAAATGTGCAAACAAAAATAATTCTGTGAATTCAAAATTGTACATTAATGATCTGGGTAGATGGCTAGATGAAGAAAAGTACTTTTAAAAGGTTGACATATGTTTGTTTGATATTTTCCCCAACCAAGAGCACCACTTCAAATATAGTATACAAATGTTCCCATCCTGTCTCATGGGGCCCCCCTAGCCCATTGGGCCCCTGACAGGAGTCACCCCTGTCACCCCCTGATGGCGGCCCTGCCTACTCGTCACATGAATAAAGCACAGCTGTTTCCTCCTACAATGACTTCCAGGCAAAAGCAGTACATTTAACACCTTTGTAATGCTGATTGTCCAGTGGTTTCTAGTGATTGTTAAGTGACTTGGGATATATTAGTAACATTTTTGGCTTAACCAGGTAAACTTTCAACATGTTGCAGAATTATTCATTCGATGCATGTTTTGGTTTTAGTTTCTACACTGACATTGGTGATTCTTTGTAATATATTTGATGTTGTTTGCAAGAGACTTTTTTTTCTATTTCACAACAAATCAGTGAAGCCGATGAAAGAACAAAGGGAAATAAACTGATTTTTAACTGATTAAAATGTATGAAACTATAACTGTCATGTATGCATTGAGGGCCTGATTACAAGTGGGGCATTATTTAACGCATTTACTGCGCTAGAAGCTTTTTGTGTCCGTTATTATGAGTGTAACTGTACTTTGTAAAGTATTTTTGATATGTTTTGTGACACTTTTTTGTTTCGTGAAACAGATAACTAGAGCTCTGACTACGCTGTAATAATTCTAGCATAAATCGTTTGCTTTCAACTATTAATACGAGCAGAAAACCCAATGCGCGCAATCACCCGTGATATCCCCTTACCGCTCGCACGGAACTGTTAGCGCTCCACTTGTAATTTGGTCCCTAATTGGTTCCACAGCAAAGGTTAAACCATGTGTTAAAACTATTTTCTTGCTTGCAGCAGCTTTTTCTATATATGATCATCTTGCAGCAGATTTTTTTTTCTCTCTCTATACAATCAATATGTAAATACTGGCCTTTATCTTTTGAAGATTGACTATCACTAGCTCTGGCTTAAATTTGATTTTAAAACTTTTGACAACTGCCACCAGTTTAAACGTGAAAGAAAATGATCTGTAAAGGTTGTGCGTTGCATTTTATGCTTAAAGCCCACTTGTATTTAACAAAATACTCAAGGATATTTTAGGGCAAACATTAAATGCCTTACTTAAATACTGTAAACATATTATACATATTGCTTATAACTAAACATTTTAGTTTTTAATATCTTAAACTTGTTAATTTTTACTAGTTTCTGGAAATACTGATACTGTTTGATATATATATATATAAATATTTTTTAAATAAGAGCTAATCAAATATTTTAAATTGCCCTTAAATAGGGTTCAGAAGGTGTATTAAATATTAGGTATTAGGAAATATATCAAATAAAAACTTTTTTGGGGTGTGAGTCATTATTGTAATAATTTGATTTTTTTACAATACAACATCATTTAGCTGAAAAACATAATTCAAAAAAATGCTCTAAAACATTTTCTACTCTTTAATGCGTTCCAAATTATCCATTTTACATGCTGGGGTGTATTAAATTGTTTACAAATAACTTTCACCGAGTTTACGAGTTTTGCGCTATACCGGTTGCGTAAATAACACAATAAAATGAGCGGTATCACACTTTCCATAGCGCTGCCATTACGAGTTACTGAAAAACCCCTTTGTGCTGTGCGTTATGGTGCGTTAAGCTCCATACGGCAGAAAAGCCAAGGGCTGAGTTTATGTATTTGTACACGCTTTCCCCCATATACATCAATGGGAAGAAAGTGTTAGAAAAAAACTAACACCTTTGCTCGCGGAATGGCAAATCACCGTAATGCAACCCGATTGATGTCTATGGGGAAAAAAAGTTACGTTTAAACCTAACACCCTAACATAAACCCCTAGTCTAAATACCCCCAATCCGCCGCTCCCCGACACTAAATAAACCTATTAACCCCTAAACCGCCGGCCCCTCACATCGCCAACACTATAATAAAGTATTAACGCCTGAAGCTTCAGCTCCCGACATCGCAACTAATAAACTAAACCTATTAACCCCTAAACCGCCAGCCCCCACATCGTAACTAATAAACATAACCTATTAACCCCTAAACCTAACGCCCCCCCTAACTTTAAATTAAAAGTTACAATAAAACTATCTTAAAATAAAAAAAAACTTACCTGTGAAATAAAAAAACTAAAAAAACTAACACTACGAAAAAATAAAAAACCTAAATTACAAATTTAAATAAACCTAACAACTTAATAAAAATTAAAAAATCTAACATTACAAAAAATAATAAACAGTAAAAATACAAAAAATAAAGAACTCTAAGATTACAAAAAATAATAAACGAAATTATCAAAAATAAAAACAATTACACCTAATCTAATAGCCCTATAAAAAATAAAAAAGCCCCCCAAAATAACCCCCCCCTAATCTAACAATAAACTACCAATAGCCCTTAAAATGGCCTTTGCCCTAAGTTAAACATCTCTTTTATCTACAAAAAAATACAGTCCCCCCAACAGTAAAACCCCCCACCCAACCAACCCCCCAAAATAAAAAACCTAAATCTAAAAAAATCCTAAACTAGCCATTGCCCCTAAAGGGGCATTTGTATGGGCATTGCCCTTAAAAGGGCATTCAGCTCTTTTACCACCCTTAAAAGGGCATTCAGCTCTTTTACTGCCCAAAGCCCTAATCTAAAAAAAAACTAGCACTATCCCCAGAATATCTACTCACAGTTACTGAAGTCCGGTCATCCATCCTCATCCAGGCGGCGAGAAGTCTTCATCCAGGAGGTGACATCTTCCTCCATCGCAGGACCATCTTCTAGCTTCATCCCGGTGGCGCGGAGCGGAGCGGAGCTTTTCATATATAAAAAATCAACTTCTCATATATTTTATACTCTGCTGCTCTGCATTATGGGAAGAAAATTGTCCTGCTTTTTTGTATATTAATGTCAGCTGGGAAGGAGGGTAAAGTCACTCAATTGTTTGTTACTTGGAGCCAAAATGATATTGGGCTAGATTCCAAATGGCTCACTAACTTTTGCGTGCAACTGATATTGTTTTAGGTTAGAAAGACTGCAGAGTTCGCATAAAGTGTAGAGAGTCAAAAAAGTTGCATAAAACTCAAAATATATACATTTAAAAGTACAATTACACTAACATAAACACTTACTGATAAAAATTATTAAAAATAATTATAAACAAATTATAAGGGCTCAAAGATATATGGTATAAGGTGACAAAAAGGGCTCTAACATATATACATACATTAAGAGGCCTACTTATCAAGCCGTCAACTGTGCTGCATTCGCCGGCACCAATACGCTCGCCTGACATCGCCTAACTTCGCTGCCGCGGACCTGAATACGTTCTCCATATTTAACAAAAAAGCTGTCAAAAAGCTGCGCACCAAGTACGGGGTGATGAGCAGCGGACTGTTGTTAACTAACAGTAATCGATCTCGCTGCTATTCAGCTTTTTCACAGCTTTATTTGTATACTGTCACTAAACACCCACACTATCCTAAAATGTTTAACCCCTATCCCTCCGCTCCCGGACCCCACCGCAACTAAATAAAGTTATTAACCCCTATCCCGCCGCTCCCGGACCCCGCCGCCACTCTATTAAAGTTATTTACCCCTATTCCTCCGCTCCTGGAGCCCACCACCACCTACATTATGTTAATACCCCCTAATCTGCCAACCCCTATACCGCTGCCACCTACATTATGTTATTAACCCCTAATCTGCTGCCCCCTACACCGCGCCGCCACTCTAAAAAGTTATTAACCCCTATCCCGTCACTCCCGGACCCCGCCGCAACTAAATAAAAATATTAACCCCTATCCTGCCACTCCCGGAGCCCACCGCAACTAAATAAATGTATTAACCCCTAAACCGCTAGCCCCTCACATCGCCATAAACTAAATTAACCTATTAACCCCTAAACCTAACAACACGCTAACTTTATATTAAATATTAACTCATCCCTATCTTATAATAAATTTA
The DNA here is from genome assembly GCF_027579735.1 of Bombina bombina. Classification (NCBI taxonomy): domain Eukaryota; kingdom Metazoa; phylum Chordata; class Amphibia; order Anura; family Bombinatoridae; genus Bombina; species Bombina bombina. The sequence goes on along the minus strand of NC_069503.1, from coordinate 766,540,689 downwards.
AACTTACCTTTAGATTTAAATTAAACTATATTAAACTAATAATTAACCTATTCTAACTATTATAATAAAATTACATTAAACTATATTAAACTAATAATTAACCTGTTCTAACTATTATAATAAAATTACATTAAACTATATTAAATTAATAATTAACCTATTCTAACTATTATAATAAAATTACATTAAACTATATTAAATTAATAATTAACCTACCCTAACTTTTATACTAAAATAACATAAAACTACAAATTAAAATAACTATATTCTATATTTAAACACCTAACCCTACTCAAATAATTTAAATCTACACTAAAAAATTACTAAGTTACCAAAAACTAACAACTAAGTTACAAAAAATAACAAACACTTTAGTTACACAAAAAAATAAACACTAAGTTACAAAAAAGAAAAAAGAAATTATCAAAGCTTTAAACTAATTACACCTTATCTAAGGGCCCTATGAAAATAAAAAAGCCCCCCGGATGTCTTGAAGATGGAGCCGCTCCGCGTCGGATGGATGAAGATAGAAGATGCCGTCTGGATGAAGACTTCTGCGGGCTTGTATGAAGACTTCGGCCGCTTCGTTGAGGACTTCTCCCGGCTTCTTGGAGGATGGATGTCGGATCTTCAAAACTATAAGTAAATCTTCTGGGGTTAGTGTTAGGATTTTTTAAAGGTTTATTGGGTGGGTTTTAGTTTTAGATTAGGACTTGGGCTGCAATAGAGCTAAATGCCCTTTTAAGGGCAATGCCCATCCAAATGCCCTTTTCAGGGCAATGGGGAGCTTAGGTTTTTTTAGATAGCTTTTTATTTGTGCGGTTGGTTGTCTGGGTGGTGGGTTTTACGGTTGGGAGGTATTTGTATTTTTTATTTACAGGTAAAATAGCTGATTTCTTTGGGGCAATGCCCCGCAAAAGGGCTATTGGTACTTTATTGTAGGCTAAGGGTTTTTTGTTTTTTTTTTGTGGGGGGGAATTTTCATAGGACCCTTAGATTAGGTGTAATTAGTTTAAAGCTTTGATAATTTCTTTTTTATTTTTTTGTAACTTAGTGTTTATTTGTCTGTGTAACTTAATGTTTGTTATTTTTTGTAACTTAGTTGTTAGTTTTTGGTAACTTAGTAATTTTTTAGTGTAGATTTAAATTATTTGAGTAGGTTTAGGTGTTTAAATATATAATATAGTTATTTTAATTTGTAGTTTTATGTAATTTTAGTATAAAAGTTAGGGTAGATTAATTATTAGTTTAATATAGTTTATTGTAATTTTAGCATAATAGTTAGGGTAGATTAAATTAATTAGTTTAATATAATTTTAGTATAACAGTTAGGGTAAATTAATTAATAGTTTAATATAGTTTAATGTAATTTTAGTCTAACAGTTAGGGTAGATTAATTAATAGTTTAATATAGTTTAATTTAAATCTAAAGGTAAATTTAAATTTATTATAAGATAGGGATGAGTTAATATTTAATGTAAGGTTAGCGGGTTGTTAGGTTTAGGGGTTAATAGTTTAATTTAGTTTATGGCAATGTGGGGGGCTGGCGGTTTAGGGGTTAATAGGCATAGTAAGTGGTAGTGATGTGGGAGGCCAGGGGTTTAGGGGTTAATAACTTTATTAAGTTGCGGTGGGCTCCGGGAGCAGCGGGATAGGGGTTAATAACGTTATGTAGGTGGCGGCGGTGGCGGGCGGCAGATTAGGGGTTAATAAGTATAATGTAGGGGGCGGCGGTGGCGGGCGGCAGATTAGGGGTGTTTAGACTCAGGGTACATGTTAGGGTGTTGGTATAAACGTTACTTTATTCTCCCATAGGAATCAATGGGATATCGGGCAGCAGCGAACATAAGCTTTCACTGCTTTCAGACTCCCATTGATTCCTATGACATTGAAAACCAGGTACGCTGGGCCAGAATAGTGGCGAGCGTACCTGGTAGATTTTTGATAACTTGCAAAAGTAGTCAGATAGTGCCGAATTTGCATTCGGAACATCTGTAGTGACGTAAGCATCGATCTGTGTCGGACTGAGACCGGCGGATCGTATGTTACGTCACAAAATTCTACTTTTGCCAGTCTGTAGCCTTTGATAAATAAGGCGAATCAAGCTCTCCACAATTACGCTGCGGAATTCCAGAGTATTTGCGGTTGACGGCTTGATAAATAGGCCCCATAGTGTCTAAATATGTGTATGTGTGTGCATATATATATATATATATATATATATATATATATAGACAGTAGAAGAGCGGTGAATCCCACAGACGGTCTCCGTGTTGTATCCAGGATCCAAATAAGCAGGCACACAGGATTTTTCATAAGCACTCCGTTTTAATGGCAATAATTTAACCAAACGTTTCGGCTCAAACACGAGTCTTTGTCAATGGTGTACAAAACCGGCTTTGTACACCATTGACAAAGGCTCGTGTTTGAGCCGAAACGTTTGGTTAAATTATTGCCATTAAAACGGAGTGCTTATGAAAAATCCTGTGTGCCTGCTTATTTGGATCCTGGATACAACACGGAGACCGTCCGTGGGATTCACCGCTCTTCTACTGTCTGTATTTTCCCAGTGAGAGCACCAGGTAGCTGAATTATTTAGTGAGTGCCGTACATCTCTGCAACTTTGTATATATATATATATATATATATATATATATATATATATATATATATATATATATATATATATGTGTGTGTGTGTATACATATGTATTTATGTATTTACATGTGTATATATGTATATACATATAAACATAAATGTGTTTAACTGTGTATATACTGTAAATATTTTACACTTCAATGTTTTCACATAAGGGAATATATTCTAAGTATTTTTAAATATATATTTCTAAATATTTTTTTTATACACCTTTACCTATGTATATTCATATAGACATACAAGTATATATATATATTAAAATAATAATCATAGATATATAGAAATATATATTTAACAATAAATAGAACATTTGAATGCAAAAAATGTGAGTTGCGATTTGGGTTTAGCGCTGTAGGTCTAATGCAGTGTCGGGTTAGTGCACTTGAAGATAGTTATATTAAGGCGCCTTATGCAAATATTAAAAATAAAAATAATGTAAAAATATTAGTACTAGTTATTATTATAAAGGTTCTAAAATATGTTAGAATCTTTTTAATATTTTTAATAATTATTATTATTTTTATATTTAATATTTACATAACGTGCCTTAAGATAGAATGATGCATTCAAAGAAAAGATTAGTATAAGAATTACATTGAGATGTATTTTTTAAAATTTCATAGCTGTTTAAATACTGACAAAATAAGTGTAAAGTTTAGGTGCCGATTTATCTAGCTCTGTATTGAGCTTGATGCCCCTTGTTTCCGGCAAGCCTTTAGGCTCGCTGGAAACAGAAGTTATGGAGCGCTCCATAACTTGTCCATCTGCTCTGAGGCCGCAGACAGAAATCAACCTGATCGAATACGATCGGGTTGATTGACACCCCCTGCTCGCGAATATGCAGGCTGCGGTATTGCACCAGCAGTTCACAAGAATTGCTGGTGCAATGATAAATTCCGACAGCGTATGCTGTTGGCATTTATCGATGTGCAGCGGACATGATACACTACATTGTATCATGTCCACTCGCATTATGTTAAATATACCCCTTAGTGTCTATAAAACAATAGTAGCTGCCATGTTGTAACTTAGGTCACCTTCTCTGCTTTGGCCAATTAGAGACAGTTATAAATTAATCACTAGAGTGTGCAGCCAAAAGCTGTGTGGAATATAACAATTTTCTGCACTTCCATTTCTAACAGGAACTGAAAAGCTCACAATTTCAAGATGGAATTACAGGAACGGGGACAAAATAAATAATGAAAGTATAATGTAGCTTTTTTATATATATATATATACGATTTATCATTTTATATGTTACTATCTTAAAGTGTTTAATGTCCCTTTAATAGCTAAGTTCGAGTTAGCGGGAGAATATAGGTATTAGTTTTTTTTTCAATATATGCGCTCCATTGAAGTCTATGGGGCCGATTTAACAATTTGCGGATAATGTCTGCCCCACATCGATAAATGCAAACAGCATACGCTGATGGAATTTATCATTGCACAAGCATTTCTTGTGAAATGCTTGTGCAATGCTGCCCCCTGCAGATTTGCGGTCAATTGGCTGCTAGCAGGGGGTGTCAATCATCCCTTTCGTATCAGATCAGTATGATTGCTATCCGTCACCTCAGCGGTGGTGGATGAGTTAAGGAGCAGAGTCTTAACTTTTATTTCCGGCGAGCCTGAAGTTAATTTGCAGCTTAATAATTCGACCCCTAAGGGTAGAATAAGGTAACGTGGTTGCAATATCTGAAGTCCAACTCTTGCATGTGTGGTGTTTAGCTTGTGCAAAAACTTTTTACTTGTAATACGAGTGCTACCTGACGCATGCAAAAAGTTAACTTCTAGTGTAGTTAATGCTTGAGCAGGATAGCGTGCCACTTGTAATCTAGCTCATAATGAGTAGGGCTTATTATGTGACTCATGCTTACCACCCTTCCCCAGTAACCTGTTGGTCGGCCAGTTTTTTGTATGGAGGGCAATTGGAAATCCTATTGATCATGCAGAGCAAAACAAGCAAAAGGCAGTGACACACTCAACCTGAAGACTCTATGCTCTTCAGAACAGGGACCTCCTCCGCCTGTACTAGGTATGTTTAGTCGGTATATGTATCTTATTTTTGTCATTCTAAGGGGCCGAATTATCAATGTGCGGCCACATATCGACTGTTGGCCTTTATCATTACACAAGCATTTCACAAGAAATGCTTGTGCAATGCCGCCCCCTGCAGAGCAGAGGATGTCAATCAACCAGATCGTATCCGATCGGGCTGATTGCTGTCCGCCGCCCCAGAGGTAGCAAACGAGTTAAGGAGCATTGTTCTTAAGACCTCTGCTTCTTAACTCCTGTTTCCGGCTTGCCTGAAGGCTTGCACTGAAACAGATGCATTGGGGCCAATTGACTGCTTGATAAATTGGCCCCTATACCTTTATCTATGTACCCAGAGCTACAGAATTTTGCAACACAATAAATAATAATAATAACAAATGCCCTATCCCTGCTCAGAAATGACCATTATTATTCCTGCAATTACCTAAACAACTAGAGTGACAAATGCTGCTGATACATATATGTGTATGCATGTAGTGCATTTCATTTGCCAGCCCTGGACTAGTTCATTTGTTTTATCACCCTGGTTATATCCCAGCCTTCTTCTTTTAGCTATATACACCTGCTGAGCTTTCTCTGCTCTGCCTTGTTACCCTAATCTGCTCTCTGACCCTTCGTGTCACTGATTTGTGTGCAATAATTTATTGAACTTTGAAGCTGGCTTTTCTCTGACATCCAATTTCTCCCTATTTGATTGCACTTGACCTCATGTTTCATGGTGAATTATTGCTACCTATTGAACCTTTTGTTCCGACCCTGGATCTTTGATACATTTTATTAAATGAACTGTGATGTAAATATCAATAATCTGCATTACAAGTAAGGATAAATTCCTCACATGGTTTGCCAAATTATGAAAATAAAAACAAAATCATATCACATGAGTGAATGTCAAACAAATGTCATTTCATTTGGGACACGTTTACCTTCTATCCAAACTGTCTGTATTCTTTGTATTCTTTGTATTCATTACAGTATTTAATGATCATGTCTCACCTTTTTTATTCTTTCTTAAAGAAGATTTTAAGGGACAGTTTACTCCAGAACTGTTATTGTTTAAAAATGTTTTTGTATAACCAGCACGGTTATATTAATACACTTTTTACCTCAGTGATTACCTTTTATCTAAGCCCCTACAGACTGCCCCCTTATTTTAGGTCTTTTAACAGACATGCATTTCAGCAAATCAGTGCTGACTCCTAGATAACTCCACGTGCAGGAGCACAATGTTCTCTACATGGCACACACAAACTAACGTCCTCTAGCTGTGAAAAACTGTTAAAATGCCTTTAGATAAGAGGCGGCCTTCAAGGGCTTAAAAAGTAGCATATGAGCCTACCTAGGTTTAGCTTTCAACAAATAATACCAAGAGAACATAGAATTTTTGATTATAAAAGTAAATTGGAAGGTTATTGCATGTCCTTTCTGAATCATGAAAGTATAATTTTGACTAGACTGCTCCTTTAAACTTATATCATATATCAGCAATTAATCACTGCATCTCAAGATAAATGTTTTTAAATCATTTAACAATCTTATTTTGATAGCTCAATTTTGCCAGGTTTTGCAAATCAAGAATAGTTCAGAGATGCACCCTTTGAAAAACCTGGTGGGAATATATAATGTGGCCAATTAGGGACAAATGTAAATGGGTTTCTGCTCTAATCTAACTAGTAACTGTATATAATGTTACAGGCTCTGGTAGATGACACAATACTTAAAGGGACAGTCTTCTTGAAAATTGTTATTGTTTTAAAAGATAGATAATCCCTTTATTACCCATTCCCCAGTTTTGCATAACCAACGCGGTTATATTAATACACTTTTTACCTCTGTGATTACCTTCTGTCTAAGCCTCTGCAGACTGCCCCCTATTTCAGTTCTTTATTTTTATTATTTATTTTACAGCAAAAGATAAAAAAATGTTTTTTTTAGTTCAATGCTTTATTTTTCTTAACAAAACATTTTGGGCTAGATTACGAGAGGATAGCTATTTAGCACTCCTGCTTGCATGGTAACATCACTAGACAAAGGCTTTTTGCATGCATCTGGTTACGCTCGTTTTTCAATATGTGTGTGGTGTCTTCTCTCACAAAAAAACAGCTCACTTTATTTATAAATAATAATTTATTGATAAAACAATCTAGTTGCTGGAAAAAAAACTGTAGACCGCTTTTTGTTCCCAAAGAAAATTATTTGTAGTTCAAAAAACTAGTAGTATTGCTGTAAAACCGCAAAGGTGCTACAGGGGAAATAAGTATAAATGAGGGATACCAGGATGGCAGAGTGAAGGAGCAGACTGAGCGTTATTGCAGTGAATCCGGAAGTGATGTCGCAATCCCAGAATGCTTTGCCTGATGCGTTTTGTGAGGCTGGCTCACTTCATCAGAGGCTAATAGCACACTGCAGCAAGAAGGGACATCATAATAATGTGGTCCTGCCACTCACGGCAAGACCCACACTACTATAACCTGATAAACCCTTAATGACCAGCGACGTACAGTGTATGTCGCGGTCATTGAGGGGTTAATGCAATATTTTTTTTTCAATTTTTTTTTATTTTTTAAAAAAAATTACTTTATTGAGAATAAATGTAATATACAAAAAGAGAATTTCATAATAAACAGATCATACATCCTTTGATTAAAAAAAGAGAAAAGAACAAAATCAAAACAATTTGCTTAAGATTATTCATAAAAGTTCCGTTAGTGTATTAAAAAAAAAAAATCCTCAAAACTGTGATTGAGCGCGTAATTATCTCTGAGAAAAGAGAAGAAAAAACAAACACACAAGAAGAAAAAAAAAATTATATAAGTCCCTTCTCCAGGCATCTCCTAGTCATCACATTCAATTAGTGGAAGAATTTGCTTTATTTTAAATATATTAAACTGTAAATCAGTCCCCTAATGAATTATATCATTTCCCCATGTTTGAATGTAACCCCTCATCCCATTTTTTTATAACATTTAGTATCGTAAGCCTCCAAAATGGCCTGACTAGTAAGGAGATTTTTAAGCGCACCAATCGACAGGGTTTTATTGATAATCCAATTTTTAAAAATGTATGATCTAGTCAAAATAATTACCCATTGTATAAATGTATTGTTTATACCCCATTTTGGGCCTTTAATCAAAAGTAAAATATTTTCATCTGTCATTTTAGGTTATTCCTAGTATTGACTCAAGCAGAAATTCAATCTTTCCCCAAAATTGGTGTAGTTTCGGACATGGGGATATCATATGTAAAATAGTGGGATCTGATAGCCTAAATTTCTTACATTTATTTTCCACATCTATTATCAATTTTTGAGCTCTCTTAGGAGTGATATAGTCAAGATGAATTAATCTAAAATGCGATTCTCTGGTTTTAGCAGATTTAGATATTGCCCCTATGGCAGAAAAACTTTTTACAATTTTTGAGTGATTACTAAGGTTAGGGGAAATTCTATCCCATCTATTGTTATACTCTTTTGTTATTATCGCCTCTAATGGAGTTTGTAATATTTTATATATAAGTGATAGTAGGCTCTTTTTAATCTTGGAGCAGTTCAATAAGGGATGTTTTTGACAGAAATTTGGAGAGAATTTCATCATCTGAAATATATAATGTTTTGCCTGCGGGAAACAGAACCAATCTTTGTTTGGAACCTTATAAATCCTTTGAGCCTTTGAAATTATATAGTTGTTCTGTTAAGGGGTCTATCAGTTGGTTAATGGAATTAATTTTTTTCTTTTTTCAGAGTTGAAATGTCCTACTCTGTGAACCAGAAGGAAATTGGGGATTGCCTATTAAGTGGAGCCATCTCGAAGTAGTGTAATTAGTGCCCATTGATTTAATTGAGGATCTCCAGGCTAATAAGATATCTTTTAATAAGGGATGAGAATGAATATCCGACCACGATAATTTATTAGATGCATGAAGAATGAAAGTAAGAGAAAAGGGGGCACATAATGTTTCGTCTATACTACAATTCATAAAATTGTCCATATGGGCCAACCAATCTAAAGCATATCTTAAAAGAGTTGCACAGTTGTACATTCTTATGTCAAGTAGAGCCAAACCTCCCCTAGTACAAAAGGAGGTAAAGTTTATCCAGCCTGATTCTAGATTTTTTTACCTCGCCATAGAAAATATCTCAAGGCTTTTAAAACTTATTAATATCTTGTGTTCTTTTTGCAAGAGGCAGCATTCTAAGAGGGTAAATCATTTTTGGCAAGATAACCATCTTGAAAGCTGACACTCTACCTGAAAGAGAGAGAGGCAAATTAACCCAATTCCTAAGTTTGTCAGCATTATTTTGAAGGACTGGAGTTACATTTTTACTATACCAGTTAGAATGATTTGCCGTAAGGAAAATTCCTAAATATTTTAGGGTCTTTGTTTCTATAAAGGGGTATGTATATTCTGACATTTACTTTTTTTAACCATAGAAGATTAGATTTGGAATAATTGATTTTATATCCTGAGATTTTTCCATATTCTTCTAACTGCTTTATTACTTCAGTAATTTGTTTTTCTGGAGAAGTAATACATAGTAATAGATCATCCGCAAAGAGCAAGATCTGGAAAAGCTCTCTGCCTACTTTGAATCCAAATAACAAGTCCCTACGTTTAACAGCCAGAGGTTCCAAAATTAGATTTAAAAAGGGGTGACATAGGACATCCTTGTCTAGTCCCTCTAATAGAATTATTAACCAATAGTGAAGCACTGGCATCAGAGTATACGTTTGAAACTAAATTAAAAAAAATAAATTTAATCAAATTCAGATTTAGTAGTGATATAGGTCTATAAGAGGCTACCTGCATAGGGTCTTTATTTTCTTTCAGTAATAAGATTATATTTGCTGACTTAAATTTAGTTGTAATTTTCTTATTATCAAGATAGTATTGGCTCGATAGGTCTTTTAAGTCATAAATCTATCTCATCCTTTAGTAACCAATAAAATTCTAATGATAGACCATCAGGTTCCGGTGCTTTCCCTTTATTCATATTTTTCATAGTTTTGATTATTTCTTGTTCAGAAATGGGTGTGTTTAAAGATTCCATGTCTTCTACCCCGATCTCAGGCAATGGTATCTTTCCCAGGAAATCCTGAATATCTACTCTCTTAGGATTTTGAGAGGTGTATAAGCTGGTAAAATAGTTTTGAAATAGGGAGATTATATAATCTATATTATTGGTGGATTTAGATCCATCATTAATTATCGGAATAGGTTTTCTTTTTTTTAGATCTTTTGAACAAGTTTGCCAAATACTTCCCTACCTTATTAACAAATCGATCAAATTTTGATAAGTGTTTATTTATAGATTTTCCTGCTAAGCTTAGTAAAAAGAGATCTCTTTCTTTTTTAATTTTGAAGTAGTTGTATCTATTTTCTTAAGATGGATGTTTCCTAGCTAATGTATATGCTGTGGCTAAATTGGCTGCTAATTTTGTACTCTCAATATTGCCTTCCTCCCTTAATTTGATTAAATAGGATGTAATCTCTGCTTTCAAAGATGCTTTAGCAGCCTCCCAATAGATTGCCATATTGTTTTCATGTTCTTTATTATTAATAGTATACTCAGTCAATTTCTGTTTTGAAAATTCCCGCAAACTTTACCGATTTGGTGAGAAAATGAGGTGGGGGGGGGGGGGGGAAGCATTATAATTAGTTTTGTATGGTTTACTTAATGTTAAAGTGATTCCAAAATCACTAAATTCCAATTTTTTTTTATCTCTGTGACCCTTGCCACTAGGGATTCTGATAATAAGAATATATCTAATCTGGAAAGAGTATTATGGGTTTTAGAGACACAAGTAAATTCCAGATTTAAAAGCCACCATGCATCAGTTATTTTATAGTTAGCAGATAGGGTTAAAAATATTTTGTTTTCATTTACTAAATTAGGTTTCTGTGATCTATTCATCTCGTTTGGTTGAAGTAATCTTTTCCTATCTAAAATCATATTAGGGGTCACATTAAAGTCTCCCATAATTATCAATTTTTCATCCAGGAATTTGTCTAAAATCCTATATATCTTTCTCCAAAATTTCCAGTCTGTTTTATTGGGCCCATAAATATTTCCAATTATGTACTCATTGTCATCTAGATTAATATGTATAAATAGATATCTCCCTTCCTTATCCACTAATTTTTGCTTTATTTCATATTTTAAATTGTGGTTTAACAAAATAGCTACCCCTTTTGCTGATTTTGAATAAGACGCACTGATGACCTCCCCAATCCAATTTGCTCTAATTTTTGAATGCTCCAGTTCAGATAGGTATGCTTCCTGCAAGCATACAATATCCGCTTTTTTTTTTACAAAGATAATTTATAATAGCCTTTCGTTTTTTTAGGGGAATGGATTCCCCCCACATTCTATATAACCATTAGATGATTTTAAGAAAAATAAAAAACCTCAATCACGTTTGAAACTAGAGGAGGAGAGAGAGAAAGAAAAAAAAAAAGTATAACACCTAACACCCCATATTTTAAATGGCAAATTACATCTATATACATCTGTACAATACACATTTGCCTATCTCCCTCATATAATATCTGATTTCCCTTTCTCAAAAAAAATTATTATATTATAGAAATACAATAAACCTTACAGTGTCAGTCCTTCTTACATAGGCATTTACATTGATATTCACCTGGTATTGCTACCACTAATAAACATTCAGGTAGATTCCGAGTTTTGCGTTACGACTTTTAACGCTGAAAAATGGCATTTCCAGCGTAAACGCATATTACGAGTCGTTTTGGTATTGCTATACCTCAAGCATTTTAGCCTGTAACACAACTTCCATTCCACACTCAAAAAATAATAATTTTTGCATGGGATTTTCATAGCGCCGGTATTACAGGTTGTGCGCTGAGGCTAAAATGCGTGTGTTACAACCTATACCAACACGATCCATACCACCATCTAAGAGCAGTAGTAATGAGTTTTGCGCAACAAAAATGTTTCACAAAACTCACAACTAAACTGTTACAAAGTAAACTAACATCCATAAACTACCTATTAACCCCTAAACCACCATCCTCCCACATCGCAAACACTATATTAAACCTATTAACCCCTAATCTGCCGCCCACCCACATCACAATTATTAAATAAACCTGCAGTAATATCCCCTAATCCGCCACTCCCCGACATCGCTGTCACAATAATAAAGTTATTAACCCCTAAACCTCCGGCCTCCTACATCGCCTCCACTAAATTAAACTATTAACCCCTAAACCTAACACCCCCCCTAACTTTAAATTAAAATTACAATATAAATATCTTAAAATAAATAAAAACTTACCTGTGAAATTAAAATAAACCTAAGTTTAAACTATAAATTAACCTAACATTACTATTCTAATAAAATAAAAAATTAATGCCAATTAAAAAAACTAAATTACAAATTTAAAAAAACCTAACACTACAAAAAAAATTAAAAAAATTAAAATTACAAAAAATAATAAACACTAAATTACGAAAAATAAAAAAACACTAAGCTTACAAAAAATAATAAACAAAATTATCAAAAATAAAAACATTTACACCTAATCTAATAGCCCTATAAAAATAAAAAGCCCCCCAAAATGAAAACACCCCCTAGCCTACAATAAACTACCAATAGCCCTTAAAAGGGCCTTTTGTAGGGCATTGCCCTAAGTTAAACAGCTCTTTTACCTGTAAAAAATACAAAGTCCCCCCAACAGTAAAACCCCCCATCCCCAAAATAAAAAAAAAACGTAACTCTAAAAATAACCTAAGCTACCCATTGCCCCTAAAGGGGCATATGTATGGGCATTGCCCTTAAAAGGGCATTCAGCTCTTTTAAAAAAGCCCAAAGCCCTAATCTAAAAAAAAACACCGAGAAAAAAAAGAAAAAAAAAGAACTAACACTAACCCCAGAATATCTACTCACGGTTCCTGAAGTCCGGACATCCATCTCCATCCAGACGGCAATATCTTCATCAATCTTGGGGACGTCTTCTATCTTCATCCCGGCGGCGCGGAGTGGAGCCATCCTGGAAGCCGAAGACATCCTGTGCGGAGCGTCCTCTTCATATGGTCACCGCCGTACACTTAAGTTGATTGCACCATTTCAAAATGGTGTACCTTGCATTCCTATTGGCTGATTTGATTCTTCAAATGCAAATCAGCCAATAGGATGAGAGCTTCTGAAATTCTATTGGCTGTTCAAAACAAATGATCGGTTCTTTCTCCAAATTCAGGGGACAGCAATGGGTTCCTCATGCACACCCACCTATACCAATATCTACCTGGGTTGGTAGGAATGTGTTTTTGGGGATACCTTGACAAAATATACAGATAATGTGGCTCCGGTACATAGACGATCTTTTGATTCTATGGAAGGGAGATAAATCCCGCTTTAAGGAATTTTTAGGTATACTTAATACCAATGATCTGAATCCTAAATTAACTTATCACATAAGTCCAAAGGAGGTGGAATTCTAGGATATCAAGATAAGTAAATATAATACAGGACATCTAAGGACAGCTGCCATTCCTGGTCTACCAAAAGAGCCATACCAGTCAGTGAATTTCTACGACTGAGGAGGAATTGCTCAGATTTGAGAACTTTCTTTTTAAGATCTAAAGAATTAAAATGGAGACTCAAATCTAGAGGCTATACGTGTAAAGTTATCAAGAAAGCCTACCATCATGCTTTACACACTAACAGAGAAAATGTACTGGTACCGAAGAATAAAAAAGAGAATAATGATAAGAAAGTAAGATTTGTCACTAATTATAATGAGAGATACAAAGAGATCACAAAAATCCTAAATAAGCACTGTGACATCCTCAGGTCTGATGAAGATTTAAAAGAGGTGGTGGGGGAACGAATTGCAGTAAGTTAGAAAAGGACCCCAATGATCAGCAACAAACTCGTGAGGAGCCACTTTGTACACAAACAAAATAGAGTAATATCTGGGACCCAAAGTTGAGGGTCTTGTTCTTTTTGTAAATACATGCATAACTTGAAAGAGGTGGAAATTTTCCCAAGAGGCACTAAAAAGTTAACCGATATTGCAAATTGTAGAACGAGAAATGTGGTGCACTGTTTTCAATGTGATTGACACAAATTCTATGTGGGAATCACTACAAGGAAAGTATGAACCCGGCTGGGTGAACAGATTAATAACATCAGAAATAGCCTGGAAGATATTAAAAAATGCAAGACCTTGACATCAGTGGCGACTTTTTGAAATATCACAAGGCCAAAACAGATGTTAAAATGTCGGTACTACAATTAATAAAGACAGGCATAAGTGGTGGGAACATTGAGCAAATGTTACTACAGTCTAAGAGCAGATGGATTTTCTGGCTCAACTCTATGACACCGAAGGGTATGAATGAGAATGCAGGATATGGGTCTTTCTTATAAATGACAGAGTATATTATGGGTATTTAGCAGACAACCTTTATATATACCCATGTTTAGCTACAATATCAACTGATCCAATAGTTTAACACTCTGTATATACATACTCAGAATAACCTGCGCTCATAGAGTCACCTTATACAAATGGGATGACTGCTTTGTTTAAGTGACGTCATAACCAGAGACATCAGTTAACATTATACTATATAACAAACAAAATCAATTAAAAGGATCTTTTCCTTTTTAACATTTCTATATTATCATCTGTGTGTATTTTATTGAATTAGTCACAACTCTACATACATATGAGTATCGCAAAACATCTTTTCTAACTGTCTTATGTATAGTAATCGGTTCTCTATAACATTAAAACATAATGACAATATACAACGACTCTTATTATCTAGACATACTGGTGGGTTAACATGTAAGGACTATGATAGGTTGGTGTATGTAGCATAATGTATCAATATAAAGGCTTACACGGCTCTTAACACTATACCATATTTCAGGTCCTCCAAATAAGTTTTTAAGATACTACGATTCAAAAGGTATTTACATTGCAATTGATGCGGTAGTTATCACTAATAGAAGCTAATATGAAGGTGACAGCTTTTCTGCTGCATACACAGTTGTTCAGTGTTTACATCTCGATAACACCCACGCTTGTTACCTAATAGAGATAAGTGGGAGTAACTGATGAGTCTTCTTGTCAGTCTAACCGTCTTGAATCACGGACACGCTTGTCGGATAGGCTAAAATGGTGGGGTGTAAGTCATACTTCCTCCGGATTGGTCATAACAGGCTTTTTAAGGATAGGGCTATCTACACTCATGTTGGCCTTTGAAAAAACTACGGTGAAATGCCCATCAGGCGACCGCTACCTGATGTCAGCTGCTAGTAGTTTTGTGTGAAATTTGTTCCACAAACATTCTAAGCTAATTTACTGAGCATTTACTGTTTGATGTAACTTATGGGTACTGTTTGGTGTTAGTTATGGGCTTTAAGATTGAGTTTATTGGGACTATGCCCCTGCCTAATATGTGAAATAAGTGCATATCTAGCACCCTGTTCCTTCACTGGGAGTACACTACTTCCCTTCCTATACTGCTGAGTATCTCATACGTATTGCCTGTCATTTAGCAGCCTCACAGAGGCCTGATAGCTTATTTTCTTTTAACAATTTTTATGTGTATTTGTCTTGTTGATACATCCATTTTTTTCAGATTTTTACAATATATATATACCAATAAAAGTTAATTTTTAATTATAGTTTAATATTTTCCCTATCCTTTTGTATATTTTGTATATAAGTGAGGGCTCATTGCTTGAATTACTTCCTGCTTGATCCTGGCTATCACTCTGGGTAACAGAAATAGGTACAAAACCCTTAATCATACATAGCTACAAATTTACAAGTGCACTCTTTTATAGGCCCACCTACACTCAGGTGCTTAATTAGCACCTCAGTACAACACCACCTAGTGGTAACATAATAAAAGGACATACAGACCATCACCTTTGTTACATTTGAAGTACATAATGCAGATCAGACATAATTTAAAAACAATATGAACAATATCATAGCAAATATATACAGATATGGAACTAAACACCTACAGTGGGGCAAAAAAGTATTTAGTCAGCCACCAATTGTGCAAGTTCTCCCACTTAAGAAGATGAGAGAGGCCTGTAATTTTCATCATAGGTATACCTCAACTATGAGAGACAAAATGTGGAAACAAATCCAGACAATCACATTGTCTGATTTGGAAAGAATTTATTTGCATATTACGGTGGAAAATAAGTATTTGGTCACCTACAAACAAGCAAGATTTCTGGCTCTCACAGACCTGTATCTTCTTCTTTAAGAGGCTCCTCTGTCCTCCACTCATTACCTGTATTAATGGCACCTGTTTGAACTTGTTATCAGTATAAAAGACACCTGTCCACAATCTCAAACAGTCACACTCCATACTCCACTATGGTGAAGACCAAAGAAACAAAACTGTAGACCTGCTCCAGGCTTGGAAGACTGAATTTGCAATAGGCAAGCAGCTTGGTGTGAAGAAATCAACTGTGGGAGCAATAATTAGAAAATGGAAGACATACAAGACCACTGATAATCTCCCTCGATCTGGGGATCCATGCAAGATCTCACCCCCTGGGGTCATAATGATCACAAGAACGGTGAGCAAACATCCCAGAACCACATGGGGGGACCTAGTGAGTGACCTGCAGAGAGCTGCGACCAACGTAACAAAGGCTACCATCAGTAACACACTACGCTGCCAGGGACTCAGATCCTGCAGTGCCAGACGTGTCCCCCTGCTTAAGCCAGTACATGTTCGGGCCCATCTGAAGTATGCTAGAGAGCATTTGGATGATCCAGAAGCGGATTGGGAGAATGTCATATGGTCAGATGAAATCAAAGTAGAACTGTTTAGTAGAAACACAACTCGTGTTTGGAGGAGAGATAATGCTGAGTTGCAACCAAAGAACACCATACCTACTGTGAAGCATGGGGGTGGCAACATCATGCTTTGGGGCTGTTTGAGTGCAAACCTCCTTCCATCAGCAAGGGCATTGAAGATGAAACGTGGCTGGGTCTTTCAGCATGACAATGATCCCAAACACAAAGCCCGGGCAACGAAGGAGTGGCTTCGTAAGAAGCATTTCAAGGTCCTGGAGTGGCCTAGCCAGTCTCCAGATCTCAACCCCATAGAAAACCTTTGGAGGGAGTTGAAAGTACGTGTTGCCCAGCGACAGCCCCAAAACATCACTGCTCTAGAGGAGATCTGCATGCAGGAATGGGCCAACATACCAGCAACAGTGTGTGACAACCTTATGAAGACTTACAGAAAATGTTTGACCTCTGTCATTGCCAACAAAGGATATATAACAAAGTATTGAGATGAACTTTTGATATTGACCAAATACTTATTTTCCACCATAATTTGCAAATAAATTCTTTCCAAATCAGACAATGTGATTGTCTGGATTTGTTTCCACATTTTGTCTCTCATAGTTGACGTATACCTATGATGAAAATTACAGGCCTCTCTCATCTTCTTAAGTGGGAGAACTTGCACAATTGGTGGCTGACTAAATACTTTTTTGCCCCACTGTATAATCAATACTCTATTACTATGGGTTTTTCTTCTTTTTATGCACCAATGAATCAAATATTTGTGGGGTAAAAGCTATAAGAATAGAGAAAAATCTAATTCTTTATTTAACCCCTGCGGTTGCATGGCTCCTAACTTATGTATTAGAAAACAAAAACAAAGTATCAGCGCTACTGATATGGAGATATCTAAATAGAGTATATTCTATATAAGTAGTCTAGAGGTAGTATGTGAATAAGTTAAATATTGCACAATAATAAAATACCAAATATTGAATAGACCACACAATATTTAAAACCAATAATACAAAATATAAAATGAGAAATAAAAATCACAATGATAACACACTATTTAAAATGCTAATAAGGAGCTGCAAATGTGCAATGTTAAAATGCCAAAATATAATCTAGCCAAACAGTATATAAACAAATAGTCCCAATGATAAATGAATGTAAAAAATAGTCTTACAGATTATGGCTGTATAGTAGAATTTAAACCATTGATCCTCACCAGACACTCTGGTGTATGCTGCTCTTCAAAAAAGGGTGTATCATGGGCAAAGTCCCTTTGTGCAAGGCATAAAACTGAAAGACAGAAAAAGAGAAGAGCGCAATCTGGACTCAAGTGAAGTTTATTACACAAATGGCAAACAACATTAAAATATCAGGGCAGTATATCACTTGAGTCCAGATTGCGCTCTTCTCTTTTTCTGTCTTTCAGTTTTATGCCTAACTTATGTATCCAAAATGCCTCCTTCTTTTTAATAACAACTCCCTATCCCCTCCCCGCCTAGGCAGGGGTACTGCATCAATTACCTGAAAACGTATTTGGCTAATATGATGTCCACATTGTAAAAAGTGGCTAGAGACAGGGGCCTCCCAGTTGTTACACTTGATGTTGCTTTTATGTTGAACAATTCTTTCACGGACCCTACTGGTGGTATCCCCGATATAAACCCTCCCACACGGACATTTAATAAGGTACACTGCAAACTAACGGCTAGATTTAGAGTTTTGTCGGTAACGACCCGCGTATCTAACGCTGGCTTTTTTTTTCCCCGCACCTTTTAAATACCGCTGGTATTTAGAGTTCACAGAAGGGCTGCGTTAGGCTCCAAAAAGGGAGCGTATAGCATATTTACCGCCACTGCAACTATAAATACCAGCGGTGCTTACGGACGCGGCCAGCTTCAAAAACGTTCTCGTGCACGATTCCCCCATAGAAAACAATGGGGCATTTTGAGCTGAAAAAAAACCTAACACCTGCAAAAAAGCAGCGTTCAGCTCCTAACGCAGCCCCATTGTTTCCTATGGGGAAACACTTCCTAAGTCTGCACCTAACACCCTAACATGTACCCCGAGTCTAAACACCCCTAACCTTACACTTATTAACCCCTAATCTGCCGCCCCCGCTATCACTGACCCCTGCATATTATTTTTAACCCCTAATCTGCCGCTCCGTACACCGCCGCAACCTACGTTATCCCTATGTACCCCTAATCTGCTGCCCCTAACACCGCCGACCCCTATATTATATTTATTAACCCCAAATCTGCCGCCCCCAACGTCGCCTCCACCTACCTACACTTATTAATACCTAATCTGCCGACCGGACCTCACCGCTACTATAATAAAGTTATTAACCCCTAATCCACCTCACTCCCGCCTCAATAACCCTATAATAAATAGTATTAACCCCTAATCTGCCCTCCCTAGCATCACCGACACCTAACTTCAAGTATTAACCCCTGATCTGCCGACCGGACCTCGCCGCTACTATAATAAAGTTATTAACCCCTAAAGCTAAGTCTAACCCTAACACTAACACCCCCCTAAGTTAAATATAATTATTATCTAACGAAATTAATTATTTCTTATTAAATAAATTAATCCTATTTAAAGCTAAATACTTACCTGTAAAATAAACCCTAATATAGCTACAATATAAATAATAATTATATTGTAGCTATCTTAGGATTTATTTTTATTTTACAGGCAACTTTCAATTTATTTTAACTAGGTACAATAGCTATTAAATAGGTATTAACTATTTAATAGCTACCTAGCTAAAATAAAGAGAAATTTACCTGTAAAATAAAAACTAACCTAAGTTACAATTACACCTAACACTACACTATACTTAAATAAATTATTCCTATTTAAAACTAAATACTTACCTGTAAAATAAACCCTAAGATAGCTACAATGTAATTAATAATTACATTGTAGCTATTTTAGTATTTATATTTATTTTACAGGTAACTTTGTATTTATTTTAGCTAGTTAGAATAGTTATTAAATAGTTATTAACTATTTAATAACTACATAGCTAAAAGAAATACAAAATTACCTGTAAAATAAATCCTAACCTAAGTTACAATTAAACCTAACACTACACTATCATTAAATTAATAAAATAAATTAACTACAAATAACTACAATTAAATACAATTACATAAACTAACTAAAGTACAAGAAATAAAAAAAGCTAAGTTACAAAAAATAAAAAAAATAAGTTACAAACATTTTAAAAATATTACAACAATTTTAAGCTAATTACACCTAATCTAAGCCCCCTAATAAAATAACAAAGCCCCCCAAAATAAAAAAATGCCCTACCCTATTCTAAATTTAAAAAGTTCAAAGCTCTTTTACCTTACCAGCCCTTAAAAGGGCCTTTTGCGGGGCATGCCCCAAAGAAAACTGCTCTTTTGCCTGTAAAAGAAAAATACAACCCCCCCAACATTAAAACCCACCACCCACATACCCCTAATCTAACCCAAACCCCCCTTAAATAAACCTAACACTACCCCCCTGAAGATCATCCTACCTTGAGTTGTCTTCAGCCAGCCGACCCACCGATGGAACCGAAGAGGAGATCCGGAGCGGCTGAAGTGATCCTCCAAGGGACGCAGAAGAAGTCTTCCATCCGATGAAGTGATCCTCCAGGCGGCGCTTAAGAAGTCTTCCATCCGGGCGATGTCATCTTCCAAGCGGGGTCTTCAATCTTCTTCTTCAGGATCCATCTTCATTCCGCCGACGCGGAACATCCTTCTTCCCCGATGGACTACCGACGAATGAAGGCTCCTTTAAGGGACGTCATCCAAGATGGCGTCCCTCGAATTCCGATTGGCTGATAGGATTCTATCAGCCAATCGGAATTAAGGTAGGAAAAATCTGATTGGCTGATGGAATCAGCCAATCAGATTCAAGTTCAATCCGATTGGCTGATCCAATCAGCCAATCAGATTGAGCTCGCATTCTATTGGCTGTTCCGATCAGCCAATAGAATGCAAGCTCAATCTGATTGGCTGATTGGATCAGCCAATCGGATTGAACTTGAATCTGATTGGCTGATTCAATCAGCCAATCAGATTTTTCCTACCTTAATTCCGATTGGCTGATAGAATCCTATCAGCCAATCGGAATTCGAGGGACGCCATCTTGGATGACGTCCCTTAAAGGAGCCTTCATTCGTCGGTAGTCCGTTGGGGAAGAAGGATGTTCGCGTCGGCGGAATGAAGATGGATCCTGAAGAAGAAGATTGAAGACCCCGCTTGGAAGATAACATCGCCCGGATGGAAGACTTCTTCAGCGCCGCCTGGAGGATCACTTCATCGGATGGAACACTTCTTCAGCGCCCCTTGGAGGATCACTTTTGCCACTCCGGATCTCCTCTTCGGTTCCATCGGTGGCTCGGCTGAGTGTTAGGTTTTTTTAAGGGAGGTTTGGGTTAGATTAGGGGTATGTGGGTGGTGGGTTTTAATGTTGGGGGGGTTGTATTTTTCTTTTACAGGCAAAAGAGCAGTTTTCTTTGGGGCATGCCCCACAAAAGGCCCTTTTAAGGGCTGGTAAGGTAAAAGAGCTTTGAACTTTTTTAATGTAGAATAGGGTAGGGAATTTTTTTATTTTGGGGGGCTTTGTTATTTTATTAGGGGGCTTAGATTAGGTGTAATTAGCTAGGTTTTATTGTAACTTAGGTTAGGATTTATTTTACAGGTAATTTTGTATTTCTTTTAGCTAGGTAGTTATTAAATAGTTAATAACTATTTAATAACTATTCTAACTAGCTAAAATAAATACAAAGTTACCTGTAAAATAAATATAAATCCTAAAATAGCTACAATGTAATTATTAATTACATTGTAGCTATCTTAGGGTTTATTTTACAGGTAAGTATTTAGTTTTAAATAGGAATAATTTAAAAAAATAATAAAAAAATTTAAAGTATAGTGTAGTGTTAGGTGTAATTGTAACGTAGGTTAGTTTATATTTTACAGGTAAATTTCTCTTTATTTTAGCTAGGTAGCTATTAAATAGTTAATAACTATTTAATAGCTATTGTACCTAGTTAAAATAAATTGAAAGTTGCCTGTAAAATAAAAATAAATCCTAAAATAGCTACAATATAATTATTATTTATATTGTAGCTATATTAGGGTTTATTTTACAGGTAAGTATTTAGCTTTAAATAGGAATAATTTATTTAATAAGAGTTAATTTATTTAGTTAGATTTAAATTATATTTAACTTAGGGGGGTGTTAGTGTTAAGGTTAGACTTAGCTTTAGGGGTTAATAAATTTATTATAGTAGCGGCGAGGTCCGTTCGG
Organism: Bombina bombina; assembly: GCF_027579735.1. NCBI lineage: Eukaryota > Metazoa > Chordata > Amphibia > Anura > Bombinatoridae > Bombina > Bombina bombina. Next base: position 766,518,845 of record NC_069503.1, on the reverse strand, counting down.
CATATTAGGGGTTAATACTTGAAGTTAGGTGTCGGCGATGTTAGGGAGGGCAGATTAGGGGTTAATACTATTTATTATAGGGTTATTGATGCGGGAGTGAGGCGGATTAGGGGTTAATAACTTTATTATAGTAGCGGTGAGGTCCGGTCGGCAGATTAGGGGTTAATAATTGTAGGTAGGTGGAGGCGACGTTGGGGCGGCAGATTAGGGGTTAATAAATATAATATAGGGGTCGGCGGTGTTAGGGGCAGCAGATTAGGAGTACATAGGGATAACGTAGGTGGCGGCGGTGTGCGGTCGGCAGATTAGGGGTTAAAAAATTTTAATAGAGTGGCGGCGATGTGGGGGGACCTCGGTTTAGGGGTACATAGGTAGTTTATGAGTGTTAGTGTACTTTAGAGCACAGTAGTTAAGAGCTTTATGAACCGGCGTTAGCCCAGAAAGCTCTTAACTCCTGACTTTTTTCTGCGACTGGAGTTTTGTCGTTAGATTTCTAACGCTCACTTCAGCCAAGACTCTAAATACCGGCGTTAGAAAGATCCCATTGAAAAGATAGGATACGCAAATGGCGTAGGGGGATCTGCGGTATGGAAAAGTTCCGGCTGGAAAGTGAGCGTTAGACCCTTTCCTGACTGACTCTAAATACCAGCGGTAGCCCAAAACCAGCGTTAGGAGCCTCTAACGCTGGTTTTGACGGCTAACGCCAAACTCTAAATCTAGCCGTTAGTATTGCATGTGTAATACCCTCTTATATAGAATTTTTTTCCAGTCAAGATGTAAAATAATCGGGCCTTTTATCATCAAATTGCAATTACCACATCCTAAACATGGATAACAACCTTGTCTCTCTTCTCCTTTTAATACACCTTGTCTTAACATTTTTTCACTGCCTAGATCAGTATAGACTAGTACATCTTTAAGGTTCCTCCTTCTTCTAAAGGCCGGCATAGGGGGTAAAGTGAATTCAGCCATTCCTGGGTGGCAATTCTGAAGGATTGGCCAATATTTCCTAACAGTCTTCATTATTTCATTATTATGGTTATTATAATCCATCAACATTATCAAACGTTTGTTTTCTTTTTTTAAAGATGAACATAATGGAGACTGTACTCGTGCAAGTTCTCCCTGTATAAGATTAGTAGGGTATCCCCTAACTTCAAATTTTTCTGCCATATCCCTGTATCTCTTATTACATCTTTCCTCATCTGATACAATACGTTGGACTCTCAAAAATTGATTTCTGGGGAGTGATTTGATTGTGTTTCTAGGGTGGTAACTTTGGTATTGTAGCATACTGTTCCTGCCTGTGGGTTTGATGTATAAATCAGTACATAATCTTGCATATTTAAAGAATACAGTGGTGTCCAAAAATTGAACCTCTACCTCGCTAGCAGGTAAGCAAAATTTAATCGAATTAGTACTCCTATTTAATTCTTCTACAAACGCTTGATACAATACAATCCTCAATAAATTTTCAAAAAACATTTTTTTGGGCTGTAGTGTATTCATTATTCGCTCAAAGTACTTTCATAACTGCGGCTATCCCACTTTCATGTCTTATTGCAGTATATAGACTGCTAACATCTAAAGTGAAAAGTATACATTTATCACTATTATGATTTAAATTAAGAATTTTCACCAGGAAATCCCCAGTATCTTTAATATATGAATTGCCTAGGTGCACAAGCGGCTGAAATACTTTGAATACTTTGTCCAAAAATATCGCTATTCTAGAAAACACTGAGTCTGTACTGGCCACAATGGGCCTACCTGGTGGATTGTCTAGCCGCTTGTGCATCTTGGGCAAAGTATAAAAAAACCGGGATACGTGGATATTCCACAATCAAAAAATCTGAAACATCTTTGGATATTAAACCCATATGTAAAGGCATGTTGATAACATGTTTAATCTCTTTTTGGACTAAATATGTAGGGTTACAGGTTAGTTCCTTATATACCTCCTTTTGGGACAGTTGATTCTTAATTTCAGAGATATACATACATTTGTTCATAATTGTTATGGCCCCGCCCTTATCAGCAGTTTTAATTATTAAGTTCTTATTGTCCTCTGTCTCTTTCTTTGTGATATTGCAAACATGATGTTCTTTTGTATGCTTTTTGTAAATCTTATCTAAATCTCTTTTGACCAACTCTATATAAGTATTTACGCTATGAATTTGTAGCTATGTATGATTAAGCGCACTTGTAAATTTATAGCTATGTATGATTAAGGGTTTTGTACCCGAAACGTCACAATTTTTTGTAATCCTGGTATGACAAAATAAAGACTTTTTATCCATTGGAAGGTGCTGCCGTCTGTGATATTGTTGATTGCAAAGGTATACAGCGCCTTTATATTGGCGTGCACCTGACAGAAGTGCTGTGATACTGTGAGTGAGACAAAACAACCAAGGAGTTACAAGAGCATTCACAAACTTAACCTGAGGATCCATGGACCTCGCAAAGTATCTGGGAATCTTGTTGTTCAATCAAGAACCCATCAGATCTATTTCTGGTGGTCCCCACAGATCCACAATCTAACTAAAAACTTCCAAATGAATAGTCCATTTCTCTGGATGAAGGGATTGGCGACTGAGAAAATCTACTTCCAAATTGCTTACCGCTGGAACATGAATCACAGAGATTTAGCAAAAATTGTGCCCAAGTCAGAGTTTGAGACACCCCCCCTCATTGCCAGGAAACTGTAAGTTCCCCCTTGTTGACTGATGTAAGCCTCTGCAGTGACATTGTCTGACTGAAAACATAGATAAGTCTAGAGGCCAATTCTGAAGAGCCCTGAAAATTGCATGGAGTTCCAGAACATTTATCGATAGCCTCACCTCTCAAGGAGACTAAACTCCCTGTGCCCTCTTAGACCCCCAGACTGCACCCCAACCTGAAAGATCTGCATCTGTCGGGATCGCAGTACAATTTAGATGAACAAAGGATGCCCCTTGAACAATGAAGTGATTATTTATCCACCAAGACAGGGAAGATGAACAGGTCCCATGAGAAACCAAGCAAAAGGAATAGCATCTGAAACTGCTATCATCAGAGCTAATACTTCCATGCAAAAAGCTACAGAAGGAAAAGGAACAGACTGAAGATTTGCAGTTACAGCCTTCTCTGACCCATCAAGGAAAGTCTCATGGAGACTGAATCTATTATAACACCTAGGAAAGTAACCCTGTATTAAGGAGTAGGAGAACTCTTTGGAAAATTGATTCTGCAACCCTGTCTTTGAAGTAACAAAACAAGTATGTTAGTATGAGATACTGCTAAATGTAAAGATGGAGCCTGTAACAAGATATAGTCCAGGTGAGGAACCATTGAAACACCCTGAGCACTTATTACCAATAAGAGGGCCCTGAGAACCTTCATAAAGATTCTGTGAGTGGTAGCCAGACCAAATGGAAGAGAAAAAAATGAAAATTCTTGTCCAGCAATGTAAATCTTACAAATCGATAATGAACTCTGTGAATAGGGATATGAAGATAAACATCCTTTAAATCTATTGTGGACATAAAAGGTCCTTACTGAACAAGAGGAACAATAGTCTAAATTGTTCCCATTTTAAAAGAAGGAACCCTGAAAAACTTGTTTAAAGTATTTAAATCTGGAACAGGTCTGTAAGTCCAAGAGGTTGGAATAAAACCCCTGACCCTGTTCTGATCTTGGTCTCTTTGACTATTACACCCATAGACTCCAGATTTATGACTGACTAAAAGAAGGCTCTTGCCTTCGCAGGATTCTTTGGAACAAGAGACAGATGAAACCTTCCTCTGGAAGGTTAAAAATTGAAACCAATTCTGTATCTCTAGGAAACTATATAAAAAACCCATGGATCTTTAACAGACTAAAACCAAAGCCCCTGAAAAAAGGTGTAATCTGCCCCCTAACAGAATATCTGGATCGGGGGCTACACCTTCATGCTGACTTGATAGAAGAGATAGGTTTCTTGGACTGCTTTGATTTGTTCCAATTATGATTTGTATTCCCAGAAAATCTGGAAGAACCCTTTTTTGAGAGCAACAGGAACATTTGTGGTTCCTACATTGATGAAAGGAACAAGAATTATTAGAAACCATGGTTTTACCCTTAGACTTCTTATCCTCGAGTCACAGTACAACTAATTGTACCCAGACCAGACCTGAACAAAACTTTTCAATGAAAAGGAAGGGACAAAAGCCTAGACTTTGAAACCATGTCAACTTATTATGCTTTCAATCATAAGGCCCTCCTGGTTAGAAATGCTAATGCCATATTTTTGACATTGATCTTAATAATGTCAAAAACAGCATCACAAATAAAAGCATTAGCTGTATTTAGGAGTTTTAACTGATTTAAAAATATTAACCAGCAAACTCCTCTGAAAACTGTTCAAACAAAAATTCACTCCAAAGTTTAGAGGCTACAGCAACACAAGCAATACCAATTGCTGACCTAAAAAGAAAACATGCTTGCTGAAAAGCCTTTCTATGAAAAGACTCAAACTTTCTATCCATAGGGTCTTTAAAAGAGGTACTATCCTAAATAGAAATTTAACTACATCTAGCCAAAATAGAAATAGCCCCATTTACTTTAGGGATCTTTCCAAAAGCTCTATATTAGAAGCAGGCTAAGGAAACATCTTAAATGTTAAAGCAGGATTAAATAGGGACACCTGGTTTAGAAATTATTCAAAAATGGCATTTGGAATTGGGAAAACCTCTGGAGACTTAAAAGTAGGTTTAAAAATGAAATCCAATTGCTTCACAGACTTATTCTAAGAAACCTTAGTATCCTAAACCCCTAAGGTATATAACACTTCTCTTAAAAGAGAACAAATATGTAAGAGGATGGCTCTGTTTCTTTATCAGAAACTGACTCCTGATGATCGAAAAATACTTCCCCCTCAGAGGAAAATTTAGAAAATTTAGAAGCACTGGGTTAAGAAACCTGCAGCATAACAGACTTAGAACTATTTAAATCAGATATGTTAGAGGAGGGATTATCAGTAGTCAACATTTTATGTTTACTTGGAGAAGGCATAGCTGCCAACATTTCAGATACAGTAAAGCATACAAAATCTTGAAGAACTCCCTTATATGGAACACACCAAGGGGCCAATTTATTAAACAGTCAATCAGCTCCAATGCATCTGTTTCCATGCGAGCCTTCAGGCTCGCCGGAAACAGAAGTTAAGAACCAGTGGTCTTAAGACTACTGCTCATTAACTCATACGCCGCCTCTGAGGCTGCAGACATCAATCCGCCCGATCGTGTATGATCAGGTTGATTGACACCCCCTGCTAGCGGCCAGAATATGCAGGGGGCGGCATTGCACAAGCAGTTTACCAGAACTTCTTGTGCAATGATAAATGCCGACAGCTTATATGTCGACATTCAACGATGTCTGGCGGACATTATCCGATACAACAGATCATGTCTGCCAGACATTGATAAATCAGCCCGCAAGGGAGGACAGATGCCATTAGAAGCAAGAGCAGCATTGGTCTGATTAGAATGCATTAAATGTTCCATTGAAGATTTGCAAAGCTGAGCGGGGGTATAATATTAACAAGCTTGCAAAAAAAACACTTAATATTAGTAGGAAATTGTTCAGTGGATCTAGCTTCTGAGGCACTAACATTCACAGTAGTGGGGACAGATTCAGAATGCTCCATAATAAAGCAACAGGCCTAAGAAACCACAGAAAAAAATAATTAATGTGGAAACAAAATCAATGATTAATCATTATGAATAGGAAATAAAGGCAGAGAAAAAAAACAGAATCCTACACCCCCAAAAAAAGCTCTTGTCAGAATTTAAAATCTTACCCCCTCCACAAAAATAGGCTGAAAAAAGTGAAAGAGCCTTACAAATTCATCTAGCAGCCCTGAGGATAACCTGACACAGTGTAGAATGGAGAAATCTTAAGCCAAGCACCAGGACTAAAAAATAAACTAACAGGCAGACAAATAAACAAAGCACACTAAAACTCTGACAGACACTTGTCAGCAGCACACTAAGCAAACTAGATACATGCATGTGTGCGCAAACCAGCCAGGCACTAGAAAAGCTGATGCACACAAAACAAAAGTGCACGAAGATCTAAAACACAGAACACTATTAGAGAATAAATAATAAGTCGAGAAGCGCAAACATTATAAAAAGCTTAAAAATCCGACACACACTAAATATATATAAACATGTACTTATACATTTTTGTGATTTTTTTGCTAATCCAGCGAGTGCAGTCCCTGGTTTTGCTATATATATAGTCATGGCCAAAAATATTGCCCACCTGCTTTTTTGTCAGATAATGAACCACTTTGCCCAGAAAATTGTTGCAATTACAAATGTTTAGGAATCCTCATGTTTATATATTTTATTTGTATTGGTATGACTATTACACAAAAAAGCGGAGAAAACCCCCCAATTCTGACACATACCACGCAAAACTCCAAAAATGGACTGGACAAAATTATTGGCACCTTCTCAAAATTGTAAGAAATAATTGAATTCCAAGTTTGTGATGCTCCTGTAATTTGTAATTAAACTCACCTGTATAAATTAACAGGTGCTGACAATATAGAAATCACACCAGCAACCAATTAAAATGGTGATTTGAAAAATTGACTCGACCTTCATGTTGTGTGTCTTTGAGTGCCACACTGAGCATGGAGAAGAGAAAGAGCAGCAAAGAATTGTCTGAGGATTTGAGAACAAAAATTGTGGAAAAGCATGGACAATCTCAAGGTTACAAGTCCATCTCCAGAGATCTTAATGTTCTTGGGTCCACTGTGGACAACATTGTCAAGATGTTTACAGCCCATAGCACTATAACTAATCTCCCTGGACATAGACGAAAGAGAAAAATTGATCAAAGATTGCAGCAGGTTGTTCGAATGGTGGATAAAGAACCTCGATCAACTTCCAGACAAATTCAAGCTGACCTTCAGGCACAGGGTACAAATGTGTCAGCTCACACTATACGTTGCCATCTGAATGTAAAGGGACGCTATGGTAGGAGACCCAAGAGGACTCCACTGCTGACACAAAAACATAAAAAAGCCAGATTGGAGTTTGCCAAAACTTACCTGAGGAAGCCAAAATCCTTTTGGGAGAATGTGCTGTGGACAGACGAAACAAATTTACAGCTTTTTGGTAAAGCCCATCATTCTACTATTGTCAGAAAAAGAAATGAGGCTTTTAAAGAAAGAATACAGTCCCTACAGTCAAACATGGTGGAGGTTCACTGATGTTTTGGGGTTGCTTTGCTGCTTCAGGCATTAAATGTATTGACTGTGTGAATGGCATTATGCAATCTGAAGACTACCACAGAATTCTGTGGTGCAATGTAGTGCCCAGTGTCAGAAAGTTGGGTCTCCATCAGAGGTCATGGGTCTTAAAGCAGGACAATGACCCAAGGCACATGTCAAAAAGCACCAAGAAATGGTTTAAGACTAAGCGCTGGAGAGTACTGAACTGGCCAGCAATGAGTCCAGATCTTAATCCAATAGAGCACCTGTGGAGAGATCTCAAAACAGCAGTTGGGAAAAGGAACCCTTCTAATCTGAGAGACCTGGAGCAGTTTGTGAAAGAAGAGTGGTCCAAAATTCCAGTAGAGAGGTGTAAGAAACTCATTGATGGTTACAGGAAGTAATTGATTTCAGTCAATATTAAATTAAGGGTGCCAATAATTTTGTTCAGTCCATTTTTTGTAGTTTTGCGTGGAATGTGTCAGATTTGGCTTTTTTTTCTCCACTTTTTTGTGTCATACCAATACAAACAAAAGAAATAAACATGAGAATGCCTAAACATTTGTAATTGTAACAATTTTCTGGGCGAAGTGGTGCATTATCTGATAGAAATGCAGGGTGTCAATATTTTTGGCCATGACTGTGTATATATATATATATATATATATATATATATATATATATATATATATATATATATATATTTTTTTTTTATTTTTTTATTTAATTAATGCAGTGGGGAGATGGTGTAGTACTATTTCTTTCTACACATACATATAGATCCCTTAAGCCCAACTCCATATAAAAATGATACCTGTTTCAATTGCCCTGTTTCAGTCTTGTACAGTTTGTAGAAGCAACTCCCTTTTTTTCATTGTTCCATTTTCCCTGAAATAAAATGGCCCATAATTATATGCTTATATATTTTCTGTAAGAATTCTATAAGATTCTAAGGCCTAGATTTAGAGTTCGGCGTTATCCGTAAAAACCAGCGTTAGAGGCTCCTAACGCGGGTTTCTTACGCACTCCGGTATTTAGAGTTTATTTACCGCCACTCAAAATACACCTAACGCTCACCTTTCTACCGCCACCTCAGACCCAGTAGTAAACATATACCGCAAAAAAAAACATCCACGAATCACAAAACAAATATTACACAAAGTACACTTACACTCATACAAACACAACACTATCTTTATTTTTCTTATTTATTTTTTTTTTCCTTAAAATACAAAGGATTAAAGTTGCGAGATCTCGGGTGTTTGAAAAAAATCCACACAAATCCATTTTCCCATTGACTTACATAGACACACGGGAAAAGACCCTCATATACCTACATCTAACTAATAACATTATCACAAACATACACTCATCGATGCATACAAACAATATACACCACATGACATACACAAAATATTTATTTATTACAAAAAGAACACGATTTAGCGACTTTTTCACACAAGATCATGACGTCACTCACTTTACGAGGAAAACCAGTCTTAGAAAAAAAAAATAGAAATCTTTGGAGCCTCCATTGACTTCTATTGGGAAGACGTGCTCGTGCACGCGAAACCCTCATTTCCCTAACGCACGCAAATAGCGTAGACTGAAAAACTCCAAATACCAGCGCTAGAAAATACATGATTTCATGCGTTAGACCTAGCGATGATAAATAGATCAAGAAATGACTATTTCCCTATGGTGGACTTATGTTTTTTAATATTAAATATTCACCACACCATAAATATTTTTAACACTTTTAGATTACATCAACTACAAATCCCCATCACTAGTAACACATTATTATTTCAATAAAATTACATTTACAATTAAAATAAAATTCAATACACATTTCTGGATTCACAAACACTACACAATGGGAAACATCTCTCATTTACCTTTATTATTGCATTTCAGTTATTCAACTCATATGCTTGCAGCAACTGCATATCTACATAGGCTTAACACATAATCACTCATGGATGCACATACATTACGTTTAACATTCACTCATACATGTGCATTCAAATGATGGGGGAAACACACATTACATTCTCTCTAGGAATCACAAAACACAACATATGGATTTTACTGTACTTTTAACATCATGATTCCATCACCAGAAACCATTAGGAATTACGTACAACACGAACATCATTACACCAGATTACAGATGTCACTTTATGGGAAGGAACAACAATGCCAGACCGCTATATAGAAGTCAGCATATGTGGGACACAATCACAATATATACGTACTACATGTACATAACACGCATCACCCATCACGCAACCACAAAGCACACATTTAGATTTTATTCAGCACACAATAACAATGTAGCACAATACAACAACACAATGAGGATTTCACAACTACATAGGCAGGTTAATAATATCATGACGTCATTACAAGATTCAACCATACACATCACAGATTCACCACTGTACCGCCCCTTTAGGAACTTTAACACTCAATACTACAATACAACATATACGTAAACCACACTTTTGAACAGCATTATTATGGAGATTTCAATGGGACAATTAAGAAATATTGTCAGATCGCAAATCAATTATATATACAATACTACAGATGGCAGCCGGAAGTTATTCAGTATTCGTGCAATTTTTATGGGACGCATACAATATTGTCAGATATAAAATCACTTATATATACAATACTACAGATGACATCCGGAAGTTATTCAGTATTAGTGCCATTTGAATGGGACGCATACAATATTGACAGCTCGGCAATCACTTATATATACAATACTACAGATGGCAGACGGGAAGTTCGGAATTATTATTGCGATTTTAAAGGGACGCATACAATACTGACAGCTCGGCAATCACTTATATATACAATACTACAGATGACAGCCGGAAGTTATTCAGTATTAGTGCCATTTGAATGGGACGCATACAATATTTACAGCTCGGCAATCACTTATATACACAATACTACAGATGACAGCCGGAAGTTATTCAGTATTAGTGCGATTTGAAAGGGACGCATACAATATTGACAGCTCGGCAATCACTTATATATTCAATACTACAGATGGCAGACGGGAAGTTCGGAATTATTATTGCGATTTGAAAGGGACGCATACAATATTGACAGCTCGGCAATCACTTATATATACAATACTACAGATGGCAGCCGGAAGTTATTCAGTATTAGTGCCATTTTAATGGGACGCATACAATATTGACAGCTCGGAAATCACTTATATATACAATACTACAGATGGCAGATGTTACTTTATCGTTTACAAACAATATTGCATCAACATTGATCGATCACATTCGATGCACATTATACACAACTATGCACTTTCATTCATGTTAGCCTGGACGTGTGCTTGTTACTATAAGATCGCGTTTAAGAAATATTGATTACGCATATGATCAAACATTACAAACATGCACTGTATGTGTGATATTGGACACTTTCACATTGAGAATCATTGTTTGAAACTAACATTTCAGCAAACAACAAATAAACGCCCACTGTGAAAGCATTCGCGCCGCTCACATACAAACAAGTGAATACAATTAGCAATCATTACAAACTCACTACCATTGGACTAATTGTACTATAAATCCCCCAAACAACATGGCCAATGCATCACTTGTGATCCACATCAGATCAAGTGCATACCTTGTTACGCTGTTTTGAAAGATGGATGACGATGACATGGTAGACGCTGCTGGTGGTGCTATTGGCGAACTAGCTGTTGGTCGAATCAGGCAGCCTCGGCGGCTCAGACTGAGACGAAGGGGTCGTCTGGTTCGAGGTCCTCGTGTCTACAGGGTGAGACCCACCTTGGAAAACATGAGTGACTTTGAGGTTTTTGATAAGTATCGGCTCGATCGCGAACAGCTCATTGGCCTTTACGAGCTTCTTAAACCTCATTTGGAGCCACGTATACAAATAAGGACTGCTGTTCCCCCCATGAGTAAGATGCTAAGCTGTCTATACGTCCTGGCCTCCGGGAGTTTTCAATCCGGAGAACTGTACATGCATGGCTTGGCTCAAGGTACATTCTCTGGGGTGTTTGATAACTTTCTGAACGCCATGGTACGTATCAGTAAGCAATACATAGGATTCCCACAGAATGATGGTGATTGGAGGCGCCTGAAGCGGGAATTCTTTGATATTGCTCAATTGCCCAATGTCTTGGGAGCCATTGATTGTACCCACATTGCGCTGCATGCTCCAATTGATGACTTGCCCTTCAGAAATCGCAAACATTTTCATAGCCTCAACGTGCAGTATGTTTGTGACGCACGGATGAGGATTATGCATGTGTATGCGAATTTTGGAGGGGCTTGTCATGATGCCCGCATCCTCTCTCTGTCGTCCCTGTGGAGACAGTTTGAGGAAAGACAAATGCCCCCTGGTTATCTCGTTGGTGAGTATTTGTGCTCAACATGGTTAATTATTTTGACAATTGCCCCTGTATTTTTTAACTGTTAGCGTCATGTTCAGCTATAGGATTAAATTTAACCATTTGTTATTTACCGACGCTAATGTCTAGTTTTATTGAAAAGCAGATATGTAGCATGTCTTACCTTAAGTGTTCATATAGAGAATGCAATGTAACCATGTAGTTAGCATTTTACACAAGGTTTGGTTTAGTCGAAATACGCATATGTAGCATGTCTTAGATGAAATGGCAAGATATTATCTCATGCAATTTAACCCTGTCATTGTCTTTTTCCGCTAATGTCTAGTTTTATTGAAATGCAGATATGTAGCATGTCTTACCTTAAGTGTTCAGATAGAGAATGCAATGTAACCATGTAGTTAGCATTTTACACAAGGTTTGGTTTAGGAGAAATACGCATATGTAGCATGTCTTAGATGAAAAGGCAAGATATTATCTCATGCAATTTAACCCTGTCATTGTCTTTTTCCGCTAATGTCTAGTTTTATTGAAATGCAGATATGTAGCATGTCTTACCTTAAGTGTTCAGATAGAGAATGCAATGTAACCATGTAGTTAGCATTTTACACAAGGTTTGGTTTAGGAGAAATACGCATATGTAGCATGTCTTAGATGAAATGGCAAGATATTATCTCATGCAATTTAACCCTGTCATTGTCTTTTTCCGCTAATGTCTAGTTTTATTGAAATGCAGATATGTAGCATGTCTTACCTTAAGTGTTCAGATAGAGAATGCAATGTAACCATGTAGTTAGCATTTTACACAAGGTTTGGTTTTGGAGAAATACGCATATGTAGCATGTCTTAGATGAAATGGCAAGATATTATCTCATGCAATTTAACCCTGTCATTGTCTTTTTCCGCTAATGTCTAGTTTTATTGAAATGCAGATATGTAGCATGTCTTACCTTAAGTGTTCAGATAGAGAATGCAATGTAACCATGTAGTTAGCATTTTACACAAGGTTTGGTTTAGGAGAAATACGCATATGTAGCATGTCTTAGATGAAATGGCAAGATATTATCTCATGCAATTTAACCCTGTCATTGTCTTTTTCCGCTAATGTCTAGTTTTATTGAAATGCAGATATGTAGCATGTCTTACCTTAAGTGTTCAGATAGAGAATGCAATGTAACCATGTAGTTAGCATTTTACACAAGGTTTGGTTTTGGAGAAATATGCATATGTAGCATGTCTTAGATGAAATGGCAAGATATTATCTCATGCAATTTAACCCTGTCATTGTCTTTTTCCGCTAATGTCTAGTTTTATTGAAATGCAGATATGTATCATGTCTTACCTTAAGTGTTCAGATAGAGAATGCAATGTAACCATGTAGTTAGCATTTTACACAAGGTTTGGTTTAGGAGAAATACGCATATGTAGCATGTCTTAGATGAAATGGCAAGATACAGATTTATATATAAATTTATTTTATTTTTTTTATCTTTCTGACAACTTTTAATATGGATTATGGTTTTTAAAAAATATATTTATACAACAATATACTAGTTTAAGTATTCTGTTTGAATTATGTTCTGTTCTAAATTTATAGGTGATTCTGGGTACATGAGCCGGCCTTGGCTCATTACCCCCTTGCGTAGCCCAACTGATGTGTCTGAGGAGCGCTACAATAGGGCTCATAAGAGAACCAGGGCGGTGGTTGAAAGGATGTTCGGGCTCCTGAAGATGAGATTCAGGTGCCTGGACCGTTCTGGAGGAGCACTCCAGTACAACCCAAAGAAGGTGGCTAAGATCGTTGTAGCCTGTAGCGTCCTGCATAATATTGCACAGCGGGCTGGGATGCTGCAGGCCATCCCGGTGGACAGAGACCTCCTCAGAGATGAGGAGGATGATCCTGTTCTAGAGGGGGAATTCCAGGACGAGGGACTTGATGTCAGAGCAGACGTCATCAACCGCCACTTTAGACGGTAAATAATAGAAGTTACACTGGAGTATTTTCAATAGATGTGAACTCTAGGGAAATGACAAGTAGAGAATTGTGCAAACATGTTAGTATTGATCAAATGTTAGAATAATCTTTATTTCTCATAATATAGGTGATGCTCTGGGCATTGGGTCCTATAGCGAGTCTTTGCCACCTGGTTTTTAAAGAGGACATCAGATGGTAAGTAGAAATGTATGGACTGTTGCTGGCATGATTTGTACACAAATACATCATATGGCATACATTTTAAAAAATATAACTTTGTTTACACATTACTTAAAATGTACATAATCAGAAAGGGATACTCTAGAATGACTATGGTTCAATGTCACACAGAGGTTTGTTCTGCTCAATATGACTCATCTTCACACTTGATAGAAAATAACACAGGTTCATACACAGGCTTAGTAAGCTAGTGATAGATATTTATTATGAAATGGGGGGTGGGAGAGGGGTACAGAACTGATTCACACACTTGTATGAAATCTTTATATATAATTTCTTACATTAGGGAGATGACTTAATCTAAAGACTGAAAGGGAACAATTTGAAGCCTGACAGTGAAGATTTCCAAGACTGACAGTGGGGAAAAAGCCAAGATTGAAATTGAAGTATACCAATGGGATCATGTCTGGCATTATATTTCAATTCTGCTGACCTTGAAAACCATACAAATACATGTTCACATGGTAAGTGCAAACTATTTGATAGAATAAGGCTGTGGAGACATCCTATTGGAGACACTTAGATGATTTTCTATTTTGTAGATGGTATTTCCCAGTCCTCTATTTAATGAACTGATGAATAATACACCTATTGAAGATCAACTGTTTACCCCTGAATTGACTTTCAAAGACCATGCATTGTCCAGGTTGGTGTACCAATGCATGCTAGTGAAGACTGTAGAATATTAGTAGCTTACATACATTAGTCATATTTAGTTCTTAATTAGATATTTAGGGATCACAATCAGACACTTAGATGATTGTACTTTTTTAGATGGTATTTCCCAGTCCTCTATTTAATGAACTGATGAATAAGACACCTATTGAAGATCAACTGTTTACCCCTGAATTGACTTTCAAAGACCATGCATTGTCCAGGTTGGTGTACCAATGCATGCTAGTGAAGACTGTAGAATATTAGTAGCTTACATACATTAGTCATATTTAGTTCTTAATGAGATATTTAGGGATCACAATCAGAAAAAGGAATACATATTATAGTTGATATAGAGGTATTTGAATGGACATGAAATATTACATTTATGTTCAGCATACATATATTGTTTACATGTGATATACATTATTATGTATAATTTTAATTTTTGATATTTAAATATAATTTTTAATCAACAATATAATGGTGTATGTATTTCATTAATTTAAAATCAATGTAATGATTATCTTTAAAAAATGTTGATCAAAGTTAGAGCATAGACACCATATGATTTTAAATGTATTTTATGAATATTTTACAACGTGTGTATTAACTTTGTTCCATTTTTATTATTTGTCATTTCAGATTGGCATCTGATGACTTCCTGGAATATTTAATTATTTTCAATTAAATATATGTTTATTTTTAACAGATTCTAATATATATCAATATAATCTGTAAATAAATAAAACTTGGACTCCCATGACTGGTAGTTGGCTATTTGACAAGCACATGCATAAGAGAAAATAATGCATTAATAGTAGAAAATAAAAATCTTCAGAGAATATTAAAATATATCTTTTAACATTAATTGGGGAGTCAGATTCTTCAATGCTTTTATATTGAAAAAGTATATATTAAAAATATTTAGGATATGTATTAATATTATGATTGTTTTAACATTTAATAAGGTGAAGTGGTTCAATTACATGAAAGTGACAGTGTTGTTGAATGTAAAAAACATAATTTATGTAAGAACTTACCTGATAAATTCATTTCTTTCATATTAACAAGAGTCCATGAGCTAGTGACGTATGGGATATACATTCCTACCAGGAGGGGCAAAGTTTCCCAAACCTTAAAATGCCTATAAATACACCCCTCACCACACCCACAAATCAGTTTAACGAATAGCCAAGAAGTGGGGTGATAAGAAAAAAGTGCGAAGCATATAAAATAAGGAATTGGAATAATTGTGCTTTATACAAAAAAATCATAACCACCACAAAAAAGGGTGGGCCTCATGGACTCTTGTTAATATGAAAGAAATGAATTTATCAGGTAAGTTCTTACATAAATTATGTTTTCTTTCATGTAATTAACAAGAGTCCATGAGCTAGTGACGTATGGGATAATGACTACCCAAGATGTGGATCTTTCCACACAAGAGTCACTAGAGAGGGAGGGATAAAATAAAGACAGCCAATTCCTGCTGAAAATAATCCACACCCAAAATAAAGTTTAACGAAAAACATAAGCAGAAGATTCAAACTGAAACCGCTGCCTGAAGAACTTTTCTACCAAAAACTGCTTCAGAAGAAGAAAATACATCAAAATGGTAGAATTTAGTAAAAGTATGCAAAGAGGACCAAGTTGCTGCTTTGCAGATCTGGTCAACCGAAGCTTCATTCCTAAACGCCCAGGAAGTAGATACTGACCTAGTAGAATGAGCTGTAATTCTCTGAGGCGGAATTTTACCCGACTCAACATAGGCAAGATGAATTAAAGATTTCAACCAAGATGCCAAAGAAATGGCAGAAGCTTTCTGGCCTTTCCTAGAACCGGAAAAGATAACAAATAGACTAGAAGTCTTACGGAAAGATTTCGTAGCTTCAACATAATATTTCAAAGCTCTAACAACATCCAAAGAATGCAACGATTTCTCCTTAGAATTCTTAGGATTAGGACATAATGAAGGAACCACAATTTCTCTACTAATGTTGTTGGAATTCACAACTTTAGGTAAAAATTCAAAAGAAGTTCGCAACACCGCCTTATCCTGATGAAAAATCAGAAAAGGAGACTCACAAGAAAGAGCAGATAATTCAGAAACTCTTCTAGCAGAAGAGATGGCCAAAAGGAACAAAACTTTCCAAGAAAGTAATTTAATGTCCAATGAATGCATAGGTTCAAACGGAGGAGCTTGAAGAGCTCCCAGAACCAAATTCAAACTCCATGGAGGAGAAATTGACTTAATGACAGGTTTTATACGAACCAAAGCTTGTACAAAACAATGAATATCAGGAAGAATAGCAATCTTTCTGTGAAAAAGAACAGAAAGAGCGGAGATTTGTCCTTTCAAAGAACTTGCGGACAAACCCTTATCTAAACCATCCTGAAGAAACTGTAAAATTCTCGGTATTCTAAAAGAATGCCAAGAAAAATGATGAGAAAGACACCAAGAAATATAAGTCTTCCAGACTCTATAATATATCTCTCGAGATACAGATTTACGAGCCTGTAACATAGTATTAATCACGGAGTCAGAGAAACCTCTTTGACCAAGAATCAAGCGTTCAATCTCCATACCTTTAAATTTAAGGATTTCAGATCCGGATGGAAAAAAGGACCTTGCGACAGAAGGTCTGGTCTTAACGGAAGAGTCCATGGTTGGCAAGATGCCATCCGGACAAGATCCGCATACCAAAACCTGTGAGGCCATGCCGGAGCTATTAGCAGAACAAACGAGCATTCCCTCAGAATCTTGGAGATTACTCTTGGAAGAAGAACTAGAGGCGGAAAGATATAGGCAGGATGATACTTCCAAGGAAGTGATAATGCATCCACTGCCTCCGCCTGAGGATCCCGGGATCTGGACAGATACCTGGGAAGTTTCTTGTTTAGATGAGAGGCCATCAGATCTATCTCTGGGAGCCCCCACATTTGAACAATCTGAAGAAATACCTCTGGGTGAAGAGACCATTCGCCCGGATGCAACGTTTGGCGACTGAGATAATCCGCTTCCCAATTGTCTACACCTGGGATATGAACCGCAGAGATTAGACAGGAGCTGGATTCCGCCCAAACCAAAATTCGAGATACTTCTTTCATAGCCAGAGGACTGTGAGTCCCTCCTTGATGATTGATGTATGCCACAGTTGTGACATTGTCTGTCTGAAAACAAATGAACGATTCTCTCTTCAGAAGAGGCCAAAACTGAAGAGCTCTGAAAATTGCACGGAGTTCCAAAATATTGATCGGTAATCTCACCTCCTGAGATTCCCAAACTCCTTGTGCCGTCAGAGATCCCCACACAGCTCCCCAACCTGTGAGACTTGCATCTGTTGAAATTACAGTGCAGGTCGGAAGAACAAAAGAAGCCCCCTGAATTAAATGATGGTGATCTGTCCACCACATTAGAGAGTGTCGAACAATCGGTTTTAAAGATATTAATTGATATATCTTCGTGTAATCCCTGCACCATTGGTTCAGCATACAGAGCTGAAGAGGTCGCATGTGAAAACGAGCAAAGGGGATCGCGTCCGATGCAGCAGTCATAAGACCTAGAATTTCCATGCATAAGGCTACCGAAGGGAATGATTGAGACTGAAGGTTTCGACAAGCTGTAATCAATTTTAGACGTCTCTTGTCTGTTAAAGACAGAGTCATGGACACTGAATCTATCTGGAAACCCAGAAAGGTTACCCTTGTTTGAGGAATCAAAGAACTTTTTGGTAAATTGATCCTCCAACCATGATCTTGAAGAAACAACACAAGTCGATTCGTATGAGACTCTGCTAAATGTAAAGACTGAGCAAGTACCAAGATATCGTCCAAATAAGGAAATACCACAATACCCTGTTCTCTGATTACAGACAGAAGGGCACCGAGAATCTTTGTGAAAATTCTTGGAGCTGTAGCAAGGCCAAATGGTAGAGCCACAAATTGGTAATGCTTGTCTAGAAAAGAGAATCTCAGGAACTGATAATGATCTGGATGAATCGGAATATGCAGATATGCATCCTGTAAATCTATTGTGGACATATAATTCCCTTGCTGAACAAAAGGCAATATAGTCCTTACAGTTACCATCTTGAACGTTGGTATCCTTACATAACGATTCAATAATTTTAGATCCAGAACTGGTCTGAAGGAATTCTCCTTCTTTGGTACAATGAAGAGATTTGAATAAAACCCCATCCCCTGTTCCGGAACTGGAACTGGCATAATTACTCCAGCCAACTCTAGATCTGAAACACAATTCAGAAATGCTTGAGCTTTCACTGGATTTACTGGGACACGGGAAAGAAAAAATCTCTTTGCAGGAGGTCTCATCTTGAAACCAATTCTGTACCCTTCTGAAACAATGTTCTGAATCCAAAGATTGTGAACAGAATTGATCCAAATTTCTTTGAAAAAACGTAACCTGCCCCCTACCAGCTGAACTGGAATGAGGGCCGTACCTTCATGTGAACTTAGAAGCAGGCTTTGCCTTTCTAGCAGGCTTGGATTTATTCCAGACTGGAGATGGTTTCCAAACTGAAACTGCTCCTGAGGACGAAGGATCAGGCTTTTGTTCTTTGTTGAAACGAAAGGAACGAAAACGATTGTTAGCCCTGTTTTTACCTTTAGATTTTTTATCCTGTGGTAAAAAAGTTCCTTTCCCACCAGTAACAGTTGAAATAATAGAATCCAACTGAGAACCAAATAATTTGTTTCCCTGGAAAGAAATGGAAAGTAGAGTTAATTTAGAAGCCATATCAGCATTCCAAGTCTTAAGCCATAAAGCTCTTCTGGCTAAGATAGCCAGAGACATAAACCTAACATCAACTCTAATAATATCAAAAATGGCATCACAGATAAAATTATTAGCATGCTGGAGAAGAATAATAATATCATGAGAATCACGATTTGTTACTTGTTGCGCTAGAGTTTCCAACCAAAAAGTTGAAGCTGCAGCAACATCAGCCAATGATATAGCAGGTCTAAGAAGGTTACCTGAACACAGATAAGCTTTTCTTAGAAAAGATTCAATTTTTCTATCTAAAGGATCCTTAAACGAGGTACCATCTGACGTAGGAATGGTAGTACGTTTAGCAAGGGTAGAAATAGCCCCATCAACTTTAGGGATTTTGTCCCAAAATTCTAACCTGTCAGGCGGAACAGGATATAATTGCTTAAAACGTTTAGAAGGAGTAAATGAATTACCCAATTTATCCCATTCTTTGGAAATTACTGCAGAAATAGCATTAGGAACAGGAAAAACTTCTGGAATAACCGCAGGAGCTTTAAAAACCTTATCCAAACGTATAGAATTAGTATCAAGAGGACTAGAATCCTCTATTTCTAAAGCAATTAGTACTTCTTTAAGTAAAGAGCGAATAAATTCCATCTTAAATAAATATGAAGATTTATCAGCATCAATCTCTGAGATAGAATCCTCTGAACCAGAAGAGTCCAAAGAATCAGAATGATGGTGTTCATTTAAAAATTCATCTGTAGAGAGAGAAGATTTAAAAGACTTTTTACGTTTACTAGAAGGAGAAATAACAGACAAAGCCTTCTTTATAGATTCAGAAACAAAATCTCTTATGTTATCAGGAACATTCTGCACCTTAGATGTTGAGGGAACTGCAACAGGCAATGGTACATTACTAAAGGAAATATTATCTGCTTTAACAAGTTTGTCATGACAATTATTACAAACAACAGCTGGAGGAATAGCTACCAAAAGTTTACAGCAGATACACTTAGCTTTGGTAGATCCAGCAGGCAGTGATTTTCCTGTAGTATCTTCTGGCTCAGATGCAACGTGAGACATCTTGCAATATGTAAGAGAAAAAACAACATATAAAGCAAAATAGATCAAATTCCTTATAAGACAGTTTCAGGAATGGGAAAGAATGCCAAATATCAAGCTTCTAGCCCGTAAAAGAGGGGGCCAAAGAAAGGCCCCGCGGAAACTGTACCTACTCCCTTATGAGGTGACTTTATGCGAGCTCCTCAATCTCCGGGTCCCCAAAAGATTTAGATCCTCGCCATCCTCGGCCTCCTCTTCTTCCCTCCCAGCTGCGGGATCTGAAAGTCCTGACGCGGGGGACAGGGCAGATGCTTCTCCGTCCGGTGGCCTGGGAGGAGCCGATAGAGAATCTGAACCAGGTAATTATCCAACTTCATATAATATTTATAATTTTAAAAATCAAAAATGTGTTTTTAGTCAGATACTAAACCTATACAGATCTCACAACATACACTACATATGATGTTTAGATATCTGATTTTAGATTATTGACACATGAAATAGGAATGATGTTTCTTGCGCTCTACAGAATATGCGTCACAGAGCGGAAATGTAATTTCGCATCCACGTTAACATGGGTTTGCGGAAAGTGGCATTGCTTTATACATGTTGTTCAAATGACGGATGCGTAATTCCGCTTGGAATCATTGCGCAATGATCGCGAAAATGGCATTTCTCATCCACGTTAACATGGGTTTGCGGAAAGTGGCATTGCTTTATACATGTTGTTCAAATGACGGATGCGTAATTCCGCTTGGAATCATTGCGCAATGATCGCGAAAATGGCATTTCTCATCCACGTTAACATGGGTTTGCGGAAAGTGGCATTGCTTTATACATGTTGTTAAAAATTAAATGGAAATTCTTAGATTAGTGAAGAATACAGTATTCTTATTTTAAATATTATATCTAATAAAAAACGAATAATACTAATAAATTATAACATATGGCCATCAATTGATGATTATGTAATAACAAGCAGATATTCTTAAAGATACAGTAAACAACACAACTGATTGAAAATAAGAGTCCAGGATATATTTATCATTAATTTAATTGCGGAAACTATTAACTCATGGGACTACCAAAGGATTAATATTTTTCTATTGATTTGATATTAATGTAAATATTTTAAACATGGCATGATTAGTATTAATGATATGCAATCCTCATTTAATATATTACAGATATGGATGTGGCTGCTGGATCCTCAAGCCAGGGCTTGTCACAGTATGGTATGTCTCATTTTAATTGACATTTGTCTTAGAAACATGGAATGAACATTACATACTAAATACACATTGTTCAATATTTATATGTAATGTCTATTTAATAGATGAAAATTATATAATTATTCGGATATCCTTAAATAACATATTTGATTTTAATTGCATGCTCAATACCATTCATTACATCAACATATGGAGTAGATAATTCATTAACAAACAACAACATTGTGGAATCTATTTAATTTTAGATTAAAGGGATACTGAGCTACAATTATTAATATTGTCTTTCACATACAGTATGCAATATTAATAAACATAAAATATAATACTATCATCATATGTGACATATTCTATTGCTAAATGTAGTTTAAAATAAAGAAAGTACGTTTATGTGCATCTAAATATTTGTTGACCAACCTGGGTTTATATTGATGATTGGTGGATACCTTCAACAAACAATATTTATTGAATCCAATATTCCTTATCTGCCTTTAAGATTAATGTCGAACAACATTCTAATTATAATAGGAGTCAATGTTAAATCATTTTTTACATTTTGAACATAGAAATCAATTATTTAAATTAATCATGTCAGTGTCCCTTTAAGACAAAATAGATTCATTCATCTTTACATTATTTTTATTAAAAACTATTGATATATAAATCTAATTATCTGTTGGAGTTACTTTATAGATATCTGCATACTCTAACAGCACCATGATTACATATTTGTAATAATCAAGTTTGTTATGTATTGTGATAAATATGTGTTGTGTCCTAAACAAGATTACTGTACATTGAAAAAATGGGTCGATGTGACACATGTTTGTTTAGATTTGTCAACAGATGCTCCTCAATATGTGGTTTGTGTGTATTCTTGTAACTTCTTAAGGACATATGACGGAATTATTCCGTCATAAAACAATTGAGCTAAGTGAAAGCTGTGTCCTTAAAGGGTTAAGAACATTGATCATTGGGTATATTTAGATATGCAATAGCAGCATCTGAGATGAATTTGATGTCTAATGTAGTCTGACATTAAACATATGTTCAATACAGATATGTTTACAGAATCCCCTTGATTCAATCAAGCATTTTCTGGTGTAATGACTGCTCTATTCTTCACATTTTAAAGTTGATTAATGTTAAAATTCTAGACAGATGTGATTTAGTGATATCCAAAATGTGTTTAATAATATATATCTATATCATTCATAGAGAGAGTTGGTGTGGGAAGCCCACAGGAATCCAGCAGTGACATAGAGCCGCCTTTGCGGTCTCCTGGTAAGTCCATTGACTCATTTATATGTAATTGAAGGTGTATTGCTAATCAATATTATGATCATGATTCCGATGAAGCATAACATTATAAAAAATCATAGAATTTATCTTCTGTTTATATATTTATTTTTTATATTGAGCGATTAATAATTTCTACTTTATTAGTCTACACATTTGTTATTCATAAGATGTCTAACATATGTTTTTTTCAATTTGTTTTTTTGACAACAGTCATCAAGTGATACACACATGAGAAATCTTAAATGTTCTATGTACTATGCTTTTATGAATTTAACATTAAGACAAACAATACATTAATATTCTGATTTATTGACAATAACAAATCTATTGTCATTTGTATGCTCCATCAAAATGATGTAAATCATAACTTTGTGTGTGTATATCTTTAATGCAACATTGATGTGCGTATTTGAGCAACAGTAACATATGTTATAATATCTGATCTTAAGGTGTACACAACATGTTATGTTTTACAGAGATTGATGTCACATGTGGGATGGAGGAGGAAGAGGCTGCCTTGGAGTCTGATGGTATGTGAAATATATCTATCATGTTTCCAACATGTTTCTTTTTTTGAAATCATTTTATTGAAGACATTCAAAGTCTACAGCTTTTTCCCTTTAAAAAGGAATATTATTTGTCTGTTCAAATACACTACTGCCCCCTTTCTATATCAGGCAGCATGAAAATCTGCTTGTATATATTTTTTTAAGAATATATAATTCATGCCATCATTATGTCACATGCATATTCCATGCCAAAACACAATAATAAGTTTCACATTGTACAGACAGTCATTGAGATTCATCTGAGTGCCTATATAGATACCATATCCTCATTTCAGAATAGTTTACAGATTCAAACACACTTCGAAGTATATTGAAAACATAATCAATTTGAAATGCGTTGATTTGATGTCAGGATGTATGAGATGTTAATATATTTCTTTTACATTTTCAGATGGATCCACCACTTCTGGTCATCTGGATTCCGCCCCTGCCCAGTCACAGACCCCTCCCCGTGCACACACCCCTGACCATGGCCACACCTCTGCACACACCCAGAGCCCTTCCCATCACCAAACTCATGACCATGCCCCGACCACTGCCAGCCCTTCCCATATTTCATATCCTGTCCCTCCCAAAAAACGCCCATACACCCCCCTTCGCCGCTCTCCCCGTATTCTGGCCCGTACAGCTGCCCAGACCCAAACTCCCCACTCCCCAGCTGTACGGCCTACCCTGGAGCAGCAGCTCACCACTCCCCAAGCCATTCCCATCCCTCCCCAAGCCAATCCCATCCCTCCCCCCTGTTTAAACCTTCATTGTCCTGGGTGTCAGATTGTCCTTCCCAGGCACAGCTGTAAGTATCATTCTAAATACACTTTATAAGATACTTAAAGGTACAGTGAAGTTAAATTGGTTAAATTGTGATTCAAATCCAGCATGCAATGTTAAGCCAATGTATAATAGAATACTCTTATGAATTATTCGTCATTCTCTTGATATATTTATGGAAAACAACTTATTCCTATAATTAGTTTAAACAATAAAATAAATGTGGCCATCATTTCTTTATTGTTGGATGAATGTATCCATCAACCAGCATGCACAAACAAAGTTCATCAACAAATATTGGCTTCCATAAAAACCAACATTCTTGCATTCAAAATATAGCTTGACAATTAAAACATATAATGAATATGTGTAATTTCTAAAGATTTGTCATGTCATGCTCTATCTGAATCAGTCCATTAAATATTTAGGTTCAGTGTCCCTTTAATTGGATATCACTACATATACCAAACACCACTACTTGGATCCAAAATTTTATGTCCAAATGTGGATACATTATCTCTTGTCTAACCCAGTGGGAATGTAATTTCTTCTGGTTGCTATGTTTACACAGCTTGTCCTCAATGCCAAAATGTTTAAGGATAGGTGTGCCTACCACAGTCTAAATTGAATTTTTAAATTGCTGATGTAAGTACAATGTAAATCCTTTAACAAGATTTGATACACTCAAGCTGTATAAGTGGATCATCTAAAACCAATTAAAGGGGACAACATGTTTGAGTAACATGAGCCTTTAATGATTTCTGTCTGTCTGAATAACCTAATTCATGTGTAAAAAATATATGAAAAATAATTTATGTAAATAATTATTTGTCTTTATGATGACAATGTATGTATTAAAATCTTTTATTCTGTTGTGTAATTATCCTTAATATTTAATTTTATTTTATTTTAGGCTGTGACTCAGCATGGCTCATGCTAGAAGGGATAGCAAGAGTAGAGCAGGCCGTGTTGAGGAACGCAGCTGTCCTGAGAGGGATGAACGACACCATGCAGGCCCAGCTCCGGGTTCAGGACTTGACTCTGCGTGAAATTATGCAATTACGTTCAAGGCCTGAATCTGGAGCTGGACATGCACAGGACAATGAAGAGGATGACCAGTAAGTGGAGGATCTGGATATGCTCCATGGTGGCAGATAATAATCCTCCGTCCACATGTTGAATTAGTATTTATATTGTTGCCATTTGGCCTTTTTATCAGTTTATTGTTGTGCCTGTTGCACTCTTTTACCTTGTCATGTGTCTCCAATGAGGCTATGCTGGCCCTTGGCAACTCTCTTCATGGACTGTGATGCACTGTGTTACCTTGCCATGTGTCTCCAATGGGGCTATGCTGGCCCTTGGCAACTCTCTTCATGGACTGTGATGCACTGTGTTACCTTGCCATGTGTCTCCAATGGGGCTATGCTGGCCCTTGGCAACTCTCTTCATGGACTGTGATGCACTGTGTTACCTTGCCATGTGTCTCCAATGGGGCTATGCTGGCCCTTGGCAACTCTCTTCATGGACTGTGATGCACTGTGTTACCTTGTCATGTGTCTCCAATGGGGCTATGCTGGCCCTTGGCAACTCTCTTCATGGACTGTGATGCACTGTGTTACCTTGCCATGTGTCTCCAATGGGGCTATGCTGGCCCTTGGCAACTCTCTTCATGGACTGTGATGCACTGTGTTACCTTGCCATGTGTCTCCAATGGGGCTATGCTGGCCCTTGGCAACTCTCTTCATGGACTGTGATGCACTGTGTTACCTTGTCATGTGTCTCCAATGGGGCTATGCTGGCCCTTGGCAACTCTCTTCATGGACTGTGATGCACTGTGTTACCTTGCCATGTGTCTCCAATGGGGCTATGCTGGCCCTTGGCAACTCTCTTCATGGACTGTGATGCACTGTGTTACCTTGTCATGTGTTTCCAATGGGGCTATGCTGGCCCTTGGCAACTCTCTTCATGGACTGTGATGCACTGTGTTACCTTGCCATGTGTCTCCAATGGGGCTATGCTGGCCCTTGGCAACTCTCTTCATGGACTGTGATGCACTGTGTTACCTTGTCATGTGTCTCCAATGGGGCTATGCTGGCCCTTGGCAACTCTCTTCATGGACTGTGATGCACTGTGTTACCTTGCCATGTGTCTCCAATGGGGCTATGCTGGCCCTTGGCAACTCTCTTCATGGACTGTGATGCACTGTGTTACCTTGTCATATGGCTCATATATTCCTTATTTTTACAAGATTATTTATAAACGTTGTGTATGTTTTCTTACATACTAATAAAATACATTTTATTTCACAAATCTTTGTCCTCATTCTTCCTGTTATTTTTTGAAAGCTCTAGTTTATGTTGTTTATCCTTAAAGGGACCTAACAAATATATTTGTTATAATGAAATCATATATGTAAGACAATAGTAAATGACTTTAAGATTAACATCTCCAATGTAATCTTATTATTTGTGTTTATATTATTTTCTCTTAGCTCTATCATTGCCTGATTATGATTAGCAGAGTAATTTCTTTATATATGTATATATATTTTTGTATTTGTGTATATATGTATATTTAAATGTTCAGATCCATGTGTGTATTTATAAACTCTGCATGAATTGATGCACCTTTACCAAATGATCTGAGTATTGATACAATGATATAATCCCTGTAAAGTGTTCATTTTATTTAAATAGTATTGACTATGTGTATGCTCTTTTTAAAAACAAAATAATGTCCCTTTAAGTGATGTTGATCACTATTGTAAATGAATGTATTTCCATTTGTAAAGCGTTTTTGTCCTTTTTACAAGAACAAGGACATATAGTTTTATTAATAAACAATCTTATTGTAATGTTGACAGCACCTGTATTTCATTTTCAAATCTATATTATTGTCAAAGTGTAACCAAATCAATCTCTGTGTGTAATGCAAATAATGTAGATGATGAATATTAGTTAACTAATATGTTAACAAAATACATCTCCTCCCATATATGGCTATAGGTAGGCTGACAATAATTAAACTTGAATAAATGACACGTTTAATCAATACATGTATAACTATTGTTATTCAACAACAATCCAAACATATCTTAAAACATCAATGGCATATGTATTTCTCATGTGTATCTTTTAAATGTTAAAGATATACACCATAGCTATAGTTCAAGGGACAGTCAAGTCCGAAAAGATGATTCATGATTTGGTGACATTCCTAGATAGCAATCTACACACATATTAGTTCCTAAAATATAAATACGTTTCTTAGTGATATGCCAAGATGTCACTGAGTCCTTGTATTGTCTGCGTTTTTTCAGCGATCTCGGATGCGCCATGTTGCTTAAGACGTCACCTGCCAGGCTGTCCAATGATTCCTTGTATTGACTGACGTTCTTACGTGATCAGGAATATGCCTTTTATTGGATTGCGTTTTGACGCGATCAAGGATGCGCCTTTTTTTTTTGTGCGTTCTTACGTGATCAATAATGTGCCTTTCATTGGATGGCGTTCTTACGTGATCAAGGAAGCGCCATGTTAAGACGGAACATGTAAAGGTAAAAAAACGTGTGATTGGATTGCGTAGTCCCGCAATATTTGTGCACGTTAAAAACGTTTGTGACTGCATGCAATTTTAAAAAGCTTGCGAATATGTATTATTTGCATCATGTTACATTGTTGACCCGTAGCTGATAAAGACCAACACATTCTCTTTTGCTGGATGTCTGGTTGAATCAACGAACGAAAGCAAAATGTTTTCATGCATAGGATATTTATAGGCAAGTGCAAATCTCTCCAGTCCATGTTTAATATGTTTGTCAACAATGTTCCTTTTTCTGAAAAATTACTGTTGTGTTTAATGTTGAACATATCTAATTAATAAATATGCGCTATTGTGTTTGAATAAAGTAATCAATATGCATTTATCATATGCTAAATATATGATGCCGACTTCTTCTAAATGTAATTTCGTTGTATATTTTATGAAAGGTTCATTAGACACTCACATTATAAATAAAAATATTTGATTTTGTCTCTAGTTAGATAGTCCATTGTTTAACCAATCGGTTTATTTTGTCTTGTGTTGTAAGAAAATGTAAGTAATTTTCTTACTCCTCGCAAAGCCAATGAGTTTCATGTGAGTACCATCTCCAGCTTTGTCCAGTTTGTGTAAAGGGTCTTTTCATATGTTAATGATGGGGTATTGTGTTGTTTTACGGTTGTAATGGTGGTTCATCTATATTTTCAATATAGCTAACCCTATTTTATTTGCAAGTGTTTGAAGCTTTTTAATATTGATATCAGTATATGTTAATCTTGTTGTTTGTAGTAGTGTCTATTACATACAGTTATGTAAAAAATATAGGATACTGTCCCTTGAATGCAAATGTTGTTTTTTGTATCATGTATGAGATCCACATAGTTTAATCTTCAAATATATTTTTGTTAGCATATTTCCCCCCCCCCCCACTCCTAAAAGGACTTTAAACCATATTCATTGTTAAAATAAAAATATTTACAATAAAATATTAACACAATAATGTCTCTTAAAGAAAATAGACTTTATTTAACACGTCAATATAAATGTGATTTTAAAAAAAATTTTTTGACAAAGTACATGTAGATATACCAACAAGCTTAAAATATGTGTTAGCATATGTAATGTTGTTAAAGGGACAGTTTAGAAAAAAAAATTTTAAAAAATTATTCGAAAAGTCAATTCTGTAATATCAAGGATATCAAATGTTTCTCAACAATTGAACATTTGTCTGGGTTTATTTAAATTTGCTATCTAAACCTATGAGGTTGGTGTGCTCATTTCTTAAATCTTGAAGAGTGCTTGTAATCATTATACAATTTGAGCACTAGAGGGCATTTGGATAGCATTTGTATATGTAAAACCTTGTGCTCATACAGCATATTATTGACCATGTATTGATCATTGATATCTAAAATGTTGTTATGTCAGAACAACAAATAAGTGGTCATTTTTCATAGTCATAGATACAAGGGTAAGCACATAAGTCACACATGTATTTCTCCATGTTTTGTTGTTTCAAACTTTATAATGCGTAATACAGTGTTTTCTTTGTAATCAATAATTTTCTGACTGTCCCTTTAAGCTGTGTTATTGGCATTCAAACAGTAATATGCCATCATGGATAATTGTTATGGTAATTTAGTTAGCGATTCGGGAAACAGTTTGGACATCACATCACAGAAACCAATCAATATCATGAACAAGGATAGGTATGTGATGATGTGGTTTTCACACACTTATAACCCACACTCTGCAAAGAATCTTCCTCCATGGACCCGGTCCCATAGAAGTCGATTATATACAGAGTGTGGTCCACAAGTGTATGAAAACCACATCATCACATACCTATCCATTACACAAAAAAAATATTTGAAGATGGAAAAAAATACTTACTTCCTCTTCCTTCCCCTCTTCCCACGGGGCTGAGGCTCTGGGAGAGGCAACTGCCGACTCCGAAGAGTCCTCCTTGGAGCTGTTGTGGGAGGAGTGGAAGGAAGAGTACTGGGACGACCAAGGTGAGGAGTAGATGGCTGAGGAGGAGGAGAAGATGGATGAGGAGGAGAAGATGGCTGAGGAGGAGGAGGAGTAGATGGCTGAGGAGGAGGAGGAGTAGATGGCTGAGGAGGAGGATGAGATGGGCCGGCAGGAGGAGATGGCCCAGCAGCAAGAGGCCCAGCAACAAGAGGCCCAGCAACAGGAGGTAGACCAGCATGCGCCTCCCGGAAAAATGTGAACATTTCCTGATGAAGATTAAACATTCTTGTTTGTCCTTCTTGTATTCTATTCAGTATACTGATTATTTCATTTTGGCCTTGAATTATTTGATTCTGCCTATCAAGTATTCTGCGTCGTCCTTCTATGTTTTCTATCCGGGAGGTACGCATCTGGTCTATGTACTCCAGTAGAACCCGCACCTCCGCTATTTCTTCTTGTTGTGCCTGTTGAACCCGTGCACGGCGGGGTGCCCGTGCACGGCGGAGTGCGGGTCTTTGAGGGACCTCGGGTTCCGCGGGTTCAGCGGGATCCTCCTGTGCTTCCGGGGCCTCTTCATCATCTCCCGTGCGCTGTTCGTCACGGGGGGCCTCTTCCCTCCGAAGTGGGAATTCCTCACCACCACTCTCATCCCGGGGAGATGCAGGAGGCTGTGCTGCCTCGTCCCCAGACTCTGTATATAAATAAAAAAAAAAATATATATATATATATATATTAGCATATTTGCAAATCAAGGTTTAAATGACTTAGCTTACGATACAATTACAAATGCAGAATCATTAATCCACTTTGAAATCTAACAAACAATCAATACGATTTCCGCTTTTTCTAAACCGTGTTTGTGATATCTGGTCAATGTGAATGTTTTTGCGTTTGTTTTCAGTCTGTTTAAATGCACACCTAACCTATAGCCTAGATACTGATGTAACCGCAAAGTAATAGAATGCGTGTAAACAGCGTAATAGCATTAATCTGATCCTTAACACATGAAACCCAATGTTTTATCTTTCATGATTTAGAAGCATACATTTAGTATCAACTTTCGAATGTACTTTTCTTATCTAATTAGCTTCATTCTCTGGATATTCTTTGCTGAAAAGCATATCTAAATATGCTTATAAGATGCTGATTGTTAGCTGAATATAGCTGCCTCCTGTGATTGTTTCACCGTGTGCATGGCTATTTCTTCATTAAAATATATCTCAAGAATGAATCAAATTAGGTAATATAAGTACATTTGAATGTTTTGTCAAATTGTATTCGCTACCTCAATCATGAAAGTAAATGTTTGCGTATAGTGTCCATTGAAATACATTCGTATGTGAAATTATTGTTCAATGAGCTTACCGTCAGATGAGAGTGGCAGGTTCCCGGTATCGATTCCTCCGATACCGACTACTTCCACCTCGGAGATGCTGGGCCGCAACATTTCCTCCCATCTGCAGTACTCCATTTCAAGGGCAGGGCCGCCACCGGTCCCTGCGGCATGTCGGGCCTCCAGGCTTAACTTTTTTTTAAGTTCAAGTTTACAGTCCCGGTACCGATGTTTGATAGAATCCATATCCCGGTTCCGGCCACCCACTGCATTGACTGCATTCCTAATCTCGTTCCAGAGCCTCCTCCTGTCAGTCGGGGTAGTCTTCTGGTGCTGCAGCATCCTATGCCTGGCCATATAGGCCTCTACGAGGGCCTCCTTCTCCTCCATCGTAAACCTCGCCTCCCTAGTCGCCTTGGCCTTCCCCTGTGACGATGCCCTCTGTTTCCCGGACTGTGAAGCCCTACTCTGACCGCCACTGGGCCCAGCCACTTGGTCATCTTGAACCAAGTGGCTGGGTCCACCCACCGCTTCCACCCCCGCTTCCTGCCCCCCTTCCTGCCCCCCTTCCTGCCCTGTTCCTCTCCCCCTCCCTCTACTCCCCCCTCTACCTGTCCCCTGCCTGGCCTCCATCTCCTCCCTAAACTAAACCCCAAATAATCAAACAAAAAGTGAGTGTGATGAAATGAAAGGGGGTCAAAATAAAGAACTAAAAAGACAAAAAAGGTGCTTAAAGTGTGAGGGATGTAAACAAAACAAAGAGGGTAAGGAGTATTTAAATAAACGAAAAGAATAAGACTAAAAGGAGGATATGTAAACTAAATGTAACTAGGGGATGGGTATGGGATGGGTATGGGGTATGGGATAAGAGTAAATGGGATGAAAGGGAATGGGACTACAAGGAATGGGGTATGGAGTGTAGTATGAGGGGGTAGGGGGTATGGAGTGTATGTAGTGTTATTGATAAGTGTATGTATGTATTGAATGTGTTTGCGTGTAAATGTGTTAAGTGTACAGATAAATCACTCGCTCGCTAACTCACACTACTTCTAATTCTCAATAACAAACACTCCCACTAACGCTCACTAACTACCACTAACTGACGCTCACACTAACAACTATCACTAATAACTCCCACTAACTCACTCACGCTCCCACTAACAGACTCTCTCCCACTCCCACTAACTCCCACTAACTCACTCACTCTCTCACGCTAACACTACCAACTGACTCTCTCACGCTAACACTACCAACTGACTCTCTCACGCTAACACTACCAACTGACTCTCTCACGCTAACACTAACTCACTCTCAAAAATTCTCAAACTCTCTATTCTTAAACCTCCAATCTCCAAAGACCCACCAGCAACACAGTCAAAGAAGCCATGCTTGTGTGGTGCTTATATACCCTGTGTAAATGTTTAATGATGTCCCAATTTCCATTGTAATTAGTGTTCAGGTGTGCTTTATTAGCAATTAATATTATTGCAATGTGTATTAGGTGTGTGAATTTGCGCATGCTCATTTAGAGTTGGTATTTGTGGAATGTGTAGAATGCGATGATGTCATAGTGTTCGTTTTCGCTTTCATTGTCCAAAAGTATTCTTTTTAAATGTGAATTTGCGATGGTGTGTTCTTCGTGAAGTGTTGTATATGTATGTTTTTCATAATATATAATGATATTGAATGCGATTTTGTTTCTAGTGTATGTATATATTTTTTAATCCTTGTTGTTATTGTGCGATTTTCCGCATCTTAAAGTATATGCGTATTCCCCGTATAAATAGTATTAAAACTTCCCCCGCTTGTGAATGTGTAATGCTTGTGTGCTTTGTTGATTGATTGTTGTTGTGACATTTGCGGCGTGTTATTGTTGTGCATGATGTGGTATGCGTCATATGACCGAGCTGTGCGTATTCTCGCGAGATCGAGTGTTAGGTGAAAAAAGGCAATTTATTTGCTTTCCCATTGATCTCTATGGGAGACTGTCTAACGCGGGCAGGATTACGCGTGTGACATACACGCGTTAGGAGCATCGTTAGATGGTCTTATATTAACTCTAAATACCGGAGTCAAACAATGACGTGCGTTAGACATAAACACGCGTGGCGTTAACAGCCCATCTACCGCCGAACTCTAAATCTAGCCGTAAATCTGTAATAAAAGATTTGATATAGATTACAAGCTCATGAAAAAGGGGCATTACTTCTGCCTGACCCTGTAAATAGCATATAGAATAAATGAGTGCCTACAAAAACAAAACCCTATACTTACCTAGTAGGCACCCACACTTTTGGATTGACCACTTGCAGAAAAATACTGCTTCCAGTTGACAGCTAATCCAGTGCTGTACACGTGACAACATAGGATCTACAGTGGGGCAAAAAAGTATTTAGTCAGCCACCAATTGTGCAAGTTCTCCCACTTAAGAAGATGAGAGAGGCCTGTAATTTTCATCATATTTCCTCATAGGTATACCTCAACTATGAGAGACAAAATGTGGAAACAAATCCAGACAATCACATTGTCTGATTTGGAAAGAATTTATTTGCAAATTATGGTGGAAAATAAGTATTTGGTCAATATCAAAAGTTCATCTCAATACTTTATTATATATCCTTTGTTGGCAATGACAGAGGTCAAACATTTTCTGTAAGTCTTCACAAGGTTGTCACACACTGTTGCTGGTATGTTGGCCCATTCCTGCATGCAGATCTCCTCTAGAGCAGTGATGTTTTGGGGCTGTCGCTGGGCAACACAGACTTTCAACTCCCTCCAAAGGTTTTCTATGGGGTTGAGATCTGGAGCCTGACTAGGCCACTCCAGGACCTTGAAATGCTTCTTACGAAGCCACTCCTTTGTTGCCCGGGTGGTGTGTTTGGGATCATTGTCATGCTGAAAGACCCAGCCACGTTTCATCTTCAATGCCCTTGCTGATGGAAGGAGGTTTGCACTCAAAATCTCACGATACATGGCCCCATTCATTCTTTCATGTACACAGATCAGTCGTCCTGTTCCCTTTGCAGAGAAACAGCCCCAAAGCATGATGTTGCCACCCCCATGCTTCACAGTAGGTATGGTGTTCTTTGGTTGCAACTCAGCATTCTCTCTCCTCCAAACACGACGAGTTGTGTTTCTACCAAACAGTTCTACTTTGGTTTCATCTGACCATATGACATTCTCCCAATCAGCTTCTGGATCATCCAAATGCTCTCTATCATACTTCAGATGGGCCTGGGCATGTACTGGCTTAAGCAGGGGGACACATCTGGCACTTCAGGATCTGAGTCCCTGGTGGCGTAGTGTGCTACTGATGGTAGCTTTTGTTACGTTGGTCCCAGCTCTCTGCAGGTCATTCCCTAGGTCCCCCCGTGTGGTTCTGGGATGTTTGCTCACCGTTCTTGTGATCATTTTGACCCCACGGGTGAGATCTTGCGTGGAGCCCCAGATCGAGGGAGATTATCAGTGGTCTTGTATGTCTTCCATTTTCTAATTATTGCTCCCACAGTTGATTTCTTCACACCAAGCTGCTTGCCTATTGCAGATTCAGTCTTCCCAGCCTGGTGCAGGTCTACAATTTTGTTTCTGGTGTCCTTCGACAGCTCTTTGGTCTTCACCATAGTGGAGTTTAGAGTGTGACTGTTTGAGGTTGTGGACAGGTGTCTTTTATACTGATAACAAGTTCAAACAGGTGCCATTAATACAGGTAATGAGTGGAGGACAGAGGAGCCTCTTAAAGAAGAAGATACAGGTCTGTGAGAGCCAGAAATCTTGCTTGTTTGTAGGTGACCAAATACTTATTTTCCACCATAATATGCAAATAAATTCTTTCCAAATCAGACAATGTGATTGTCTGGATTTGTTTCCACATTTTGTCTCTCATATTTGAGGTATACCTATGATGAAAATTACAGGCCTCTCTCATCTTCTTAAGTGGGAGAACTTGCAAAATGTGTGTTTGACTAAATACTTTTTTGCCCCACTGTATGTTTATGTTGTATAACAATAATCCAACAGGAGAAGGCTATGAACCGGTCCCCACTGTGGCAGGCCTGTGACTATCTCCCACTTGGTGTAATTGTGCCACTATCCCATACTCAAAAAAATCCCTCTATCAAACAGTAGCTCTATGAGGTGTTAATATGGCCTCAAATTGGTCTGAGGACCCCTTTCTCTGAAGAAAATCTGGAGCACCTTCATTCTTCACCTTCCTCCTGTGGAGGCAAAGATAAGACTAGCTTTCAGTAAGGTGGGAGGGGTTTTAAAGGGCTCTTGGAGTTTTGGGATTCCTTGTCTCCTCCTATTGATCAGGAGTGTTTTTTATAGGAATAATGACTTGTAGACTCTCATAACCTTTATGAAAGAAATTTAAGCCCATTTGTTTCAACATATGACAAGCCAAAGTTGTTATCGCACTCACCGTTCCCTGTGTACAAATTAATGTTCTTCAGTTAACTTTTGGGAAGCAAGCAGCAACAATCATACTATTTTATTTGCTTTATTTTATTTTTATTTATTTTTTATTAAGTTTTATTGAGTTAAAATTAAACATAACAAAATAAAAACCAGCTGTTGTCATTAGTGGAAAAGTGTCACAATGGAGTGATTAAGCCAAAGTTAAAATCAAACCTTTAATGTTTAACATTAAAAATATACAGACATACTATGTCCATATACTCTTACGTGTTTTGCACGTAACACTATATAAAAAGTTAAATCTAGCCTAAGCCAAATGATACTGATCATAACATATGGCATTAAACTTTTAACCCTAGCTTCCCTGCATTTTAATGGAAATTTTTGAATAAGCAAGAAAGCTTTTACTCTATTTAAACCATATAGGCTTATTTATATTTGGCTTGTTTTATACTAAATACACACAGAGAGAAGCACGCTCACAGGAATGAACAACTGGCTCAATACCATTGTTAGCCGGTTCTATGGCGATTTACCACCTGGGTGCAAATAAGACCTAAAAGGGCTTAATGTGAGTGGTTCCCTAGTGAACTTAAAAGTGATGGTGTAAATAAGGTTGACAAAGACCTAAAAGGGCTTAATGTGTAATTTTTTTTCCATGTCACAGCTGCAGAGCCTGCAGATACAGTACAAAAAGCAATTCTATTTTTTTTACCAAAAACTGGGGAAAATTTTAATATCAGAGATACGATCAGATATTCGCAAAAAGGGGTTATATATCTAATTAAATGCTCTTGCAATTTATTTTACATTGGTGAAACCACCAGGATTCTGAGAGACAGAATCAGAGAACATCTCTGTAATATAGAGAAAGGTAATTTAGACAGTCACTTGTATAAACACTTTAGAGAAATTCATAAGAATAACATCAAACACTTCAAATTTTGGGGTATATGTATAGTTAAGGGCAACTTGAGAGGGGGTGATTTTGTAAATAAAATTTTGAGGAAAGAATCAGAACTAATATAAAAATTAGACACCCTTTTCCCCAATGAGTTAAATTCAGAATTAGATCTGTTCCCTTTTTTACGAGTTTAAGGTCATCAGCTTAAAACTGTTAATTATACACAGCAATCCTCTGTCAGATTCTATCAAAGATCAATGAGAATCAATATTGTCTTAGGAAAATAAAAGAATCTGGACTCCTTTATAGAAATACACTGTTTCATCAAAATAAGGCAGTAAGCAGTCTTACTATACATGTCTATGATTATTGGTATTAATAAAAAGGGAACTTGTGTTTGTGTAGAAAGAAAAAGGAAAAAAAAAATATTACCACCTTAAGAAAAAAATGCACAACTCATATATAAGTTTATGATTCCAAATGTCAAGTATAATTCACAATTGGTTAAATTAAGAATATCTATATATATTTATTTTTATCTTTTTAGCATATGTTGTTGTATACCACCTTATACAAGATTGCTATGTATCTTTTCTTGATATTAAGAAAGACAAGTATAACATTTTGTAGACTAAAGAGGAAGAACCACCTTAAACATCATGCCTCCTTAAGAAACAATTAGGAAGGAATTTCAACCAATGGAAGAATAGCAGCAGGTTTTTAAACATGGTTTCCAGGAGCAGCTGCTATCTTGAAAAAGCCTGGTAATACAGGTGAAACGCGTTGAAGCTAAGCTGTTTGTCCTGCAAATATACTAACTTTTCTCCACTAGGTACCTAGTAACTCGCGCGTGATACACGCTAAGTGTGGGGTGTCACACACTTTGGATTAGAACACTACAACTTTGGAAATGAACACTGCAATAATCGGATCCTTTTTGGCAGGCTCCACGCACCTGAACTGTGAGTCTCAATTTAGAAACAGAAGCCGTCACTTTGTAAGAAGAGGGGTGAGTGAGACTGATCCTATTGTCCTCCAAAGGCAAACATTGTTTTCTATTACAGCAGGTGCGGACTCTGAGAGAACCCCGATCAGGTGGGCTGTTCACAATTTGTCTTAAAGGACATGATCATATTTCCTGAGTAACATTACTATTAGGAGGAATTGACACATTCTCATACAGTTTATCACTGTTACTATGTGGCCACAGTAACATTTTGGTGACTATTATATTATCAACATTGTGTCAAAGCAGGGCCGGACTGGGAGTAAAAAGCAGCCCTGGAAAAATTAGAGACCAGCCCTATATTGTGGGTACATGTGTGTGCGTGTATATATATATATATATATATATATATATATATATATATATATATATATATATATATATATATATATATATAAATATATATGTATATATATGTATATATATATATATATGCATATATATATATATATATATATATACACATATATATATATATATATATATATATATATATATATATATATATATATATACATATATATATATATATATATATATATACACATATATATATATATATATATATACACACAGTATATATACCGCCGCTCTCAGGGGCCTTTGGATGGACAATTATATTCTTGCCAAACCACTGAGATATATATATATGTATATATATATATATATATATATATATATATATATATATATATATATCTATATATATATATATATATATATATATATATATATATATATATATATATATATATATATATATATATATATATATATTATATAAACATAGGAGATGGAATAATGGGAAATTACTTAGGGATGAATACAAAGATTTTCATTTTTTTAAAGCAGGCTGCATGAATTAAGCAGGGTATGTCTGAAGCCTGGCTGCTATGCTATGTCAGCAATTAAGAGGTTAACACTCACAGCTCACAAACATTCCTGGGTCCAGTCGTTACAGTGCTTAGC
This sequence comes from Bombina bombina, assembly GCF_027579735.1. Classification (NCBI taxonomy): domain Eukaryota; kingdom Metazoa; phylum Chordata; class Amphibia; order Anura; family Bombinatoridae; genus Bombina; species Bombina bombina. The sequence continues at coordinate 766,480,509 of NC_069503.1, read as the reverse complement.
TTCACTGATTGACACTCATTGCTTGGATGATGGGTAAGGAATGCGAGCTGCTGCCGTTCCACACCACACCGGTCTTCCTTAGGAGGTACAAATAAAATGTGACATAATTTACTGCAGTGCTTGCAAGGCTCAAGCCCAACATTTTTGGAAAGCTTAGTTGGAGCACAGAGGCTGCTAAAAAAATGTTGGGCTTGCATGTACTGCAGTAAATTATGTCACATTTTATTTGTAGCTCCGAAGGAAGACCGGTGTAGTGAAGCTAAGCACTGTGAGTGATGACTGGACCCAGGAATGTTTGTGAGCCACTGGCCAGAGCACCGGCCTGAGCCTCCACCCTCTCTGCTCTTACATTAGTTAGTTACCCGGCGTGGTCTGTACCCTGGCTGCGGCGGCTGCTGCTGCCCCCCCCCCCATTGGAAAAATAAAACCTTGTCGTCTATCATCATGTGAGTCACTTACTGTCACTGATGATTCAAATACCGTCCTGACTGGCATCCTCACTGACAGACTGAGATGACTGATACTCCATAGTTGTTCTGCCTGCACTCACCCAGGGACCACCTTACCAGGACACGGACATGCAGCGGTGCGCTATAACTTGTTATTGGCGCCATATGACTTCAGACTGAGTCAAGTGCAGGTATTGGCTACAATTCTTCATGTGACCGACTACATCAGACCCAATAGGAATTAAATAATAAAACAAATAGAATTAACAATGAAGCGGCCACAAGGTTGGGGGCAATGCAGGACACACAAATAATAATAATAAAAAAAAATTAACAATAAAGCGGCCAGGGGGTTGGGGGGCAATGCGGGACACACACACTGTGCAGCTGCCTGGCCCCAGCCTCTGCCGGCCCTGCGGCCCACCAGGATTTTTCCCAGTGTCCCGGCGGCCCAATCCGGTCCTGTGTCAAAGACACGGACTCTCATATCTGAAGCTAAGAACATTGTTCTACTATCTCTGTTACCAGTGCAGTATACGGTATATTTTTTTAAATTAATTTTTATAAGGTGGTACATAGTAAATTTACTTTTTATTGTATTTGCTAGCATCGCTTATTTTAACATTTATATTGTACTTGTGTGGATTTTAGGGAGACGTCCCATATTCTTATATTTGTATAGCTATTCTTATATGAGGATTTCATTATCCTTTATTATTATAGGTATTTGACTAGATGTCCACAGAATAAATGTGTTTGTTACTTCCAGCTTTTTAGAGTCCTCTCTCATTTCCTTGTTTTATTGCAGCTTCTTTTTAGCCCAGTAATGCTTTTCACAGAGTAGAACTTTCCTGTAGTAAATCAGTATGATCCCGCTTATTACGGTCAGTCCAGCGCCGAAATATAAGGCAATTCCTCTCTGATCAAAGTAGCAAAATGTAGAGGACAGCGCCAAATGTAAAATGTACTTGCTCAACCTCTGAGTAGAACAACTGTCCAATATAGTCATTTCTTATTGAGAGCAAAAAGATGGGGTTTTGGAGGGAGCACCTCACATGGGGCTTTAGTACATTACATAATTGATAATCAATATTAGTATTTATCTGTGATATTCATCTTGATGATAAGTCACAATTGATGTGCACAGATGTGATGTTTGAAAAAAGAAAACCTTTTAATACTTTAAATTGCAGAAACTGATAGGTATATAGCCAATAATGTGCTTATAACCACTAACAGATAAATGTAGTAAAATGGGTAAATGACAAAGTACTAAATACTGTTAGGTTGTTAGAGTGTTTCACTTAAAACATCTATACATAGATAACAAAATAACAGATTCTTTAGATAAAAACAGATACAAACGCATACAAGCTATATGTTTATACAGCTAGAAGAAGGGGCTTACCATAAGCCAAAAATGTATTTGGACAAGTTTAAGAATGAGTTAAAAGAGCTGAATATATCTGCTAATTGAAAAGTGTCTTTCAATCTCTAAGTAGAAGATATCTCAAGTAAAAAATAGTATAAAATTGTTTTTATATTAAAACAATGTTTTCACATTCGACATATCAAAGAGATATTTTTACATATAGGCAAAGTTTTAGTGTCTCCACAGGTAGCAACTATAGTTGCAAAAGAAATGGGATAAAATGTTTTGAGAATAATGTGTACCCAAAGGAATTATCTATCCAAAACATATAGAAAAAAATATTATATAAACAAAAGTTGCTATGGTCGCTATGAAGTAAGTAGATGTGACAGCTATTGACCGTTATATAAGTCCTGTAGTGTTATCTACGAAACCGTGTAAATAAATTAAGAGAATATGTGCAGGAGTGGCTATTCAGCAGACTGAAATTTTGACCACTAATGATACTGTTGCGTGACTCTGAAGAGAGAATAGATGTCTGTTTTTTCAAAAACAATTTTATGTGAACAAAGAAAAAGTGCTGTTTAAAGATAGAATACTATTAGCATAAGGATAGTATAAAAATCAAAAATTGGGCAGATAAAATAAAGAGTAGTACCGTTTATATCTAAGTGCAAAAATAGAGACTTGACGAATGAATAATTTTGCTGATTGTCTTAAGGTTACAATGTGACAAGTAGATAATAGCTGTGTGCTATTAGTGTAAGAACATAGGTAAAACAAAATAATAAAACAAAAGGGATTTTACATACAAATGTGAACATGAAGTGTAGATATATATGTATATGGTATACCGCTAATGGGTCGACAATATAACACTAGTTAGTAGACTTTTCAGCAAACAAGGATTAATAAAATATGAGCCAACTAGACAGAATAAAAAAAACAGTTGTGCGATGGTCATCATATTATAGATGACATATACATAAAAAAATAAACGTTATATATGAAATCCAAATGAAATGTCCTTAGCGATAGCTAAAAAAATAAATAAACGTGTCTTTGGCGAAAAAGGTGAAGATCCACTAGAATAAGTGGAGTGCTTTAAAATGTCCAAATGGTGACGTAGATACTTTATCCTAAAAAAGTGTATCGTGTATGAAGACCAGAAAAAAACCTGTAAAAGAAACAAAAAAGAAAACTATAGCAAACTAAACAACTAATCTGGGCATGTGTAGAAATAAGCTCACCTGTCAAGGCGAAGAACTCGGACTGGTAAGTCTGATTGAATCGAATACAAGTCTACGTGTTTCAGCCTCCAAACGAGGCCTTTCTCAAGACTAATACCAGCTCTTATATTCAAGAGGAATTTAAAGGCTAAATGAGCCTATAGCGTGTGTGGGCGGTGGCTGGATGTTTGCGCCAATAAAGTTTATAGTGTGAAAAGGCTTCAAAAGGATCATTTCTCTTGCGGCCATATTTGAAGTGGGCAAAATTTAAATTTCTCATAGTTTGACTTAGAGCTAATATGTCTGAAGATATTCATCAGCTTCATTATAGTAACAACCCGAGTTTTGTAATAGCTTAGAGAGAATGAGCATATGTACAAATATAAATATTGAAGTTACTTTTACTCTTACAGAGAGTGACTCCGAAATAGCAATCGTTTCGGCCTTCATTGGGCCTCGTCAGTGAGGTTTATTCCTCTAAGCACAGTTAGCAAGGAGTCCACGTCTGATTGCCCCTTTTTCCCTTAGGTAGACTAAATACACACAGAGTGAAGCACGTTCACAGGAAAAACAATTGTCTCAACACCTTTGTTAGCCTGTTCTATGGCGATTTACCACCTGGTTCTTTTAGCCCAGTAATGCTTTTCACAGAGTAGAACTTTCCTGTAGTATATCAGTCTGATCACGCCTATTACGGTCAGTCCAGCGCCGAAATACCAGGCAATTCATCTCTGAACAAGGAACACAGCAACCCCAGACGATCGTTTTAGCCTTCATTGGCATAGTTCAATCTAGACTGACCCAAAAGATATTGAGCATAAGATATGGCACTAAACTTGGGGACCTAGCATCAATACATTTAAATAGGATATTCTAAATAAGTAACCAAACTTTTACTCTATTAAAACCATATTGACTCACTCTCACTTGGCTTGTTTTATACTAACTGAGCATTTTCTCTATGAAAACCATCTTAGCTCACCAAGATTTGGCTGTTTTATACTAATTGGGCGTCCCTCTATATAAAAAAGTTGAATCTAGCTTGAGACAAATGATATTGATGATAAAATATGACACCAAATCTAGCACCCTAACTTCAATGCATTTCAAAAGAAAATTCTGAATAAGGAACTGAGCATTTCCTCTATGAAACCCATCTTGGCTCACCAAGATTTGGCTTCTTTTATACTAATTGAGCATCCCTCTATAGGAAAAAGTTAAATGTAGCTTGAGCCAAATTATATTGTTCAGTAAATATGGCACCAATCCTGTCACCTGAACTTCCATGGGTTTCAGTGGGAAGTTCTGAATAAGGAACCAATCTTTTCCTCTGTTAAAATTATCTTGGCTCACTCAAATTTGGCTTCTTTTATACTAATTGGGCATCCCTCTATAGAAAAAAGATCAAGCTAACCTGAGCCAAATTACATAAAATATTGTAACAAACCTGGAATCCTAATTTCTATATCAATCTGTTCCTCTATTATTATTATTTCCTTCCTAAGATAGGGAGAGTTCACGGCTTCATTCCTTAATGTTGGGAAATACAACACCTGGCCACCAGGAGGAGGCAAAAACACCCCAGCCAAAGGCTTAAATATCCTCTGTTAACTGTCTGGGTCTAGGAGGTGGTGAGTGCCCCAGCCATGGGGGGGAACATAAAAAAAATAGGATTTGTGTCCTTCTGTGGATATAACCTGAGCTATTGAGGACTCTGTCATGTTAGAAGGTACTCCTTCTATACTAAATCATACCTGTTTATATTGTGAGGAGGCCGTGGTTTTCCCACCCACTCAATTATGTTCCACATGCCTTAGCACCATTATAAAGTCTAAGGAGGCAGACAAACCTGCTAAGGCTCTTAGTCCCTCTGAGCCGTCTTCCTCTCAGGACTCAATGTCCTGTGAGATTACTATCCTTGCTACATTATAAACTACACATGCAATTCCCCGTAGCACATCTAATCCTCCATCCGGAGGGGGCCTTCTTCCTGCGGACTTTGCCACACAGTTACAAATGGCGGTGTCTGTGGCCCTCAGTGCATTACCCCGCTCTAACAAACGCAAGAGAAAGGTTAAACATAGCTCTCCTATCCCGGAGTCATCAAAATATTTATCGGATTTAGCTATTATGTCCCAGTTATCCAATGATAAGTTAAACTCTGTAGCTTCAAAGGGTGAACTTTCTGGGTCAGAGTCCATAGCATCTAAGCCACCTGCTGTGGAGGAACCGTCCTTTAGATTTGAAAATTGAGCACTTGCATTTTTTTATTAAAGGAGGTTCTGTCTACGTTAGAGGTTCCAGAGGTGGCTCTGCCTGAAGAACCTATGTTACCTAAATTAGACAGAGTTTACAAAGACAGGAAAGTTCCTTTGACTTTTCCTGCGTCGGTTAAAATGGCACAAGTTAGAAAGAATTGGTAATTCCCCTTGTCTACTTTTAAAAAGTTGTTCCCGGTCCCGGACTCTCAAATGGATTTGTGGGGCTCCATTCCTAAGGTGGATGGTGCTATCTCTATGCTTGCTAAATGTACTACTATACCTCTTGAGCAGCTACTTACTGGTGCAACTCCTTGTCAGAACTCATTGAGGTGGAGTCTCCCCTCGAGGGTATTCAAGACAAAATTATAACTCTAAGAATTGCTAATTCCTTTATCTGTGATGTGAACATGCAAATTATTCACCAAAATGCAAAGGCCTGGTCTGCGGATATGACTTCTAAGTCCTTTCTCTTCCCTTCAAGGTTAATATTTTATTGGTTCAGGCCTGGACTCCATAATTTCTATGGTTTCAGGAGGCAAAGGTGCCTTCCTACCGCAAGATAAGAAGAACAAGTCTAAGGGACGACAATATTCTAATTTCGTTCCTTTCGTTCTGACAAATCTCAACAACAAACAATCCTCCTCTAAGCCGAGCAACCCAAGAGAACTTGGAAGCCGGCTCAGTCCTGGAATAAATCCAAGCAGAATAAGAAGCCTGCTGAAAACAAATAGGCATGAAGGGCAGCCCCCGATCCGGGATCAGATCGTGTAGGGGACAGACTGTATCTTTTCTCAGACGCTTGGTTCTGGGTCGTGCAGGATCTGTGGGTCCTGGAGGTCGTATCTCTGGGATACAAGATATGTTTCAAATCTCATCTACCAAGGGCAGATTCCTACTCTCAAACCTGTCTACCAGATCAGAAAAGAGGAATGCTTTTCTAGGGTGCGTTCAGGAACTATACTCCTTAGGAGTTATTGTTCCAAGCCTATCAAAGAAAGAGGTTTGGGGTTTTATTCAAACCTTTTCATGGTCCCAAAGAAGGAGGGAACTTTCCACTCAATTCTATACCTAAAGTGCTTAAACACGTTTCTCAGTGTTTCTTCTTTCAAGATGGAGACGGTACGGTCCATTCTTCCTTTAGTTCAGGAAGGACAGTTTATGACCACCATAGATCTGAAGGATGCATACCTTCATGTTCCAATACGCAGGGAACATTTTCAGATTCTGAAGTTTGCTTTCCTGGATCAGCACTTTCGTTTGGTCTAGCTACTGCTCCAAGAATCTTTACAATGGTTCTGGGGGCCCTTCTAGCCATTGCCAGAACCCAAGGGATGGCATTAGCACTGTTGGATGATATTCTGGTGCAGGCACCATCCTTTTGTCTTGTGGAAGAACACTCAGAGTCTCTTCTCATTCTTCTTCGATCACATGGATGGAAGATAAACTTGGAAAAGAGTTCTCTTATCCCAAATACCAGGGTGGAATTCCTGGGTACTATCATAGACTCTATATCCATGAGGATATTTCTAACAGACCAGAGATGTTGCAAGCTAACTTCGACTTGTCTTGCCCTCCTGAGCTCCTTGTGGCCCTCTGTGGCTCAGTGTATGGGGGTGATTGGTCTTAAGGTGTCCTGCTTCATCATTTCTCTCGCCAGAATCCGTCTCAGGCCTCTACAGCTATGCATGTTGAGACAGTGGAATGGAGATCATTCAGATCTGTCCAAACAGATTGTCTCCAATCAATATATTGGAACTATGGGCAATCCTCAATGCCTTGAAGGCTTGGCCCCTTCTGGGTTTGTCCCAGTTTATCAGATTCCAATCAGACAACATAACCTTGGTTGCCTACATCAACCATCAGGGGGGGAACGAGAAGTTCCCTGGCGATGAAGGAAGTATCTCGGATACTGGAGTGGCGGAGGCCCACTGCTGTTCGCTGTCAGCGATCCACATTCCGGGTGTGGACAACTGTGAAGTGGATTTTCTCAGCAGGCAATCCTTTCACCCAGGGGAATGGTCTCTCCATCCTGAGATCCTAAGGTGTTTGCAGAGATATGCAGAGAGTGGGGGATGCCGAAGATAGATCTCATGGCCTCCTGTCTCAATGCCAAGTTGCCCATGTATGGGTCTAGGTTGAGGGATCCTCAAGCGGATCTTATAGATGCACTAGCAGTGCCCTGGATGTTCAAACTCATATATCTCTTTCCTCCTTTACCGCTTGTTCCTCCTGTAATGGCCCACATCAAACAGGAGCGGGCATCAGTGATCCTGATTGCTCCTTCTTGGCCACAAAGGACGTGGTTTGCAGATCTGGTGGGGATGTCCTCATATCTGCCATGGAAATTACCTTGTTGCAGGGATCTGCTGATACAGGGTCCATTTGTTCATCTAAATCTAGATTCTCTGAGGCTGACTGCATGAAGATTGAACGCTTAGTCTTAGCCAAGAGAGGTTTCTCTGAGAGTGTTATTGATACTCTACCATAAAGTGTAGAGGACCTACCTAGACTGGTGTGAAGAGCGTGGTTTTTCCTGGCACAGGGTTAAGGTTGCCAGAATATTATCTTTTCTCCAGGATGAACTGGAGAAGGGTCTGTCGGCTAGTTCCCTGATGGGACAGATTTCCGCCCTTTCGGTTATACTGCACAAGAAGCTGGCCGAGCTTCCAGATGTGCAATCCTTTGTTACGGCTCTGATTAGGATCAGATCTGTGTTTAGATCTGGGGCTCCACCTTGGAGCCTGAATCTTGTTCTTCATGTTTTGCAACAGCCTCCGTTTGAGCCTTTGCATTCTGCTGACATTAAATTGTTATCTTGGAAGGTTATTTTTTGTTGGCCCTAGTCTCTGCGCACCGAGTTTCTGAGAATTCTGCTTTGCAATGTGAGCCCCCTTATCTGGTTTTTCATGCAGATAAGGCAGTTTGACACACTAAATTAGGTTTTCTACCTAAGGTGGTGTCAGACTGCATCATCAATCAAGAGATTGTTGTGCATTCCTTGTGTCCTAATCCTTCTTCAAAGGAACGGTTGCTTCACAATTTGGATGTGGTTCGGGCTATGAAGTTTTATCTTCAGGCTACCAAGGAGTTTAGACAATCTTCCTCTTTATTTGTTGTCTATTCGGGGAAGTGTAAGGGGCAGTAGGCTACTACTACTTCCCTATCTTTCTGGTTGAGGAGTGTCATCCACTTAGCTTACGAGACAGTGGGACATCAGCCTCCTGAGAGGATAATGGCTCATTCTACCAGAGCAGTGGCTTCCTCCTGGGCCTTTAAGAATGAGGCTTCTATGGATCAGATTTGTAAGGCGGCAAACTTACATACTTTTTCTAAATTTTTTGCTTTGGCTGAAGCAGTTTTTGGGAGAAAAGTTTTGCAGGCTGTGGTGCCCTCAGAATAGAGTCTGCCTCTTCTTTTATTGTTCCCTCCCGTTATTCATTCATTTGAAATGCATGGATGTTAGGGTGCCAGGTTTGTTGACATATATTTATAATCAATATGATTTTGCTCAGACAAGATTCAACTTTTTCCTATAGAAGGATGCTCAGTTAGTAGAAGACAAACCAAATTTGGATAAGCCAAGTTGTTTTTTCAATAGAGAAAATGCTTGGTTTCTTCTTCAGAAATTCCAATTGAAATGCATGGATGCTATAGTACCAAGTGTGGTGTCATATTTCATGATCAATATCATTTGACTCAGTCTAGATTCAACATTTTCCTATAGTGGGATGCTCAATTAGTAGAACACAAGCAAAAAAGGTTTTCATAGAAGGAATGCTCCATTCCTTATTCAGAATATACCTTTAAAATGCATATATTAGGGTATATATGCCATATTTTATGATAAATATAATTTGGCTTAGGCTAGATTTAACTTTTTTTATATAGAGGAATGCCCAATTAGTATAAAACAAGCCAAATGTGAGTAGGCCAAGAAGGTTCCCTTTTCAGAATTTCCAATTGAAATGCATGGATGCTAGGATGCCATACTTTTTCGAACAGAGAAATATCCAATTACTGGATAACAAACTAAATCTTGGGGAGCCAAGATTGTTTTAATAAAGGAAATGCTTGGTTCCTTATTCAGAATTTCCCATTCAAATGCATGGATGATAGGGTGTCAAGTTTGGTGCCATATTATATGATCAATATCATTTGGCTCAGGGTAGATTTCATTTTTTATATAGAGAGATGCCCAATTAGCATAAAACAAGCCAAATGTGAGTGAGCCAAGATGGTTTTAATAGAGTAAAAGCTTGGTTACTTATTCAGAATTTCCCATTGAAATGCATATATGCTCGGGTGCCAAGTTTGATGCCCTATTACATGATCAATATCATTTGTCTCAGGCTAGATTTATTTTTTTTTATATAGAGGGATGCCAAATTAGTATAAAACAAGCCAAATGTGAGTGAGCCAAGATGGTTTTAATAGAGTAAAAGATTGGTTACTTATATAGAATTTCCCATTGAAATGCATGGATGCTAGGGTGCCAGGTTTGATGCCATATTATATGATCAATATCATTCGGCTCAGGCTAGATTACATTTTTTTATATACAGGGATGCCCAATTAGCATAAAACAAGCCAAATGAGAGTGAGCCAAGATGGTTTTAATAGAGTGAAAGCTTGGCTACTTATTCAGAATCTCCCATTGAAATGCATGGAAATTATGGTACAATGTTTGGTGCCATATTATATGATCAATATCATTCGGCTCAGGCTAGATTACATTTTTTTTATACAGAGGGATGCCCAATTAGCATAAAACAACCCAAATGAGAGTGAGCCAAGATGGTTTTAATAGAGTGAAAGCTTGGCTACTTATTCAGAATCTCCCATTGAAATGCATGGAAATTATGGTACAAGGTTTGGTGCCATATTATATGATCAATATCATTTGGCTCAGGCTAGATTGAATTGTTTTATATAGAGGGATGCCCAATTTGCATAAAACAAGCCAAATGTGAGTGAGCCAAGATGGTTTTCATAGAGTAAAAGCTTGGTTACTTATTCAGAATTTCCCATTGAAATGAATGAACATTATGCTACCAGGTTTGGTGGCATATTATCTAATAAATATCATTTGGCTCAGGCTAGATTGAATTTTCTTATAAAGAGGGATGCCCAATTAGCATAAAACAAGCCAAATGAGAGGTATCCAAGATGGTTTTAATGGAGTAAATGCTTGGTTACTTATTCAGAATCTCCTATTGAAATGCATGGAATTTAGGGTACCAGGTTTGGTGCCATATTATATGATCAATATCATTTGGCCCAGGCTAGATTGAATTTTTTTATAAAGAGAGATGCCCAATTAGCATAAAAAAAAGCCAAATGTGAATGAGCCAAGATGGTTTTAATAGAGTAAAAGCTTAGTTACTTATTCAGAATCTCCCATTGAAATGAATGAACATTATGCTACCAGGTTTGGTGGCATATTATCTGATAAATATCATTTGGCTCAGGCTAGATTGTTTTTTTTTTATATATAGAGGGATGTCCAATTAGCATAAAACATGCCAAATGTGAGTGAGCCAAGATGGTTTTAATAGAGTAACTAGATTGAAATTTTTTATATAAAGTGATGCCCAATTAACATAAAACAAACAAATGTGAGTGAGCCAGGATGGTTTTAATAGAATAAATACTTGATTACTTATTCATATTATATGATCAATATCATTGGGCTCAGGCTAGATTGAAATTTTTTATATAGAGTGATGGGCAATTAGCATAAAACAAGCCAAATGTGAGTGAACCAAGATGGTTTTAAAAGAGTAAAGCTTGGTTACTTATTCAGAGTTTCCCATTGAAATGCATGGATGTTAGGGTGCCAGGTTTGATGCCATATTATATGATCAATATCATTTTGCTCAGACTAGATTGAATTTTTTTATATAGAGTGATGCCCAATTAGCATAAAACAAGCCAAATGTGAGTGAGCCAAGATGGTTTTAATAGAGTAAAAGCTTGGCTACTTATTTAGAGTTTCCCATTGAAATGCATGGATGCTAGGGTGCCAGGTTTGATGCCATATTATATGATCAATATCATTTGGCTCATGCTAGATTTAATGTTTTTATATAGAGGGATGCTCAATTAGCATAAAACAAGCCAAATGTGAGTAAGCCAATATGGTTTTCATACAGTAAAAGCTTGGTTACTTATTCAGAATCTCCCACTGAAATGCATGAAAATTATGGTACCAGGTTTGGTGGCATATTATATGATCAATACCATTTGGCCCAGTCTAGATTGCATTTTTTTTATATAGAGTGATGCCCAATTAGCATAAAATAAGCCAAATGTGAGTGAACCAAGATGGTTTTAATAGAGTAAAAGCTTGGTTACTTATTCAGAGTTTCCCATTGAAATGCATCGATTCTAGGGTGCCAGGTTTGATGTCATATTATATGATCAATATCATTTGGTTCATGCTAGATTAAATGTTTTTATATAGAGGGATGCCCAATTAACATAAAACAAGCCAAATGTGAGTGAGCCAAGATGGTTTTCATAGAGTAAATGCTTGTTTACTTTTCTCCCATTGAAATGCATGGAAATTAGGGTGCCAGGTTTGATGCCATATTATATGTCAGTATATGGCCGGGTTTTAATACAATTTATTTAATAATTATTCTTTAAAATAACCCCAAATTAAAATGCATATACAAAACAATTAAAATCAATATTTTATTCCTAAGTTCTTTACGATAAGTTAAAGTTATAAACACATTGAATTATATTTATAGAAACCAGATTATGAATCAATTGATACACACTTAAACTGTTGTAATATCCTTACAAAGATCATAAAAGATGTACCTTTACAATATACCTTATTCACAATGAGTTGCATTAAAATACCACAATGAAATACCAGAGTATGGATCGCTAACTTTCACAGTGCCTAGTTAAACAATATAACAAGATACTTTAACAGCCAATCTTTATGTCAAGTTATCTGAGCTGAAATAAATCTTATTTTAGCTACAATTAAGGCAAGTTCTAAAATATATATACAGTTGCAAATATGAATTACTTAGCACTAAATATGACTAGTTAAACTACACAGGACTATGAACATGAGCTTAAAATACAAATTGTGCTCTTAAATTTACCAGCTGTAATCTATTTCCTTAGAATGCCTTTGATTTAAATATTATATATACTTATCAGTTTCTTATACTTTACCCAAATAACCAAATCAAATCAATGTTTCAGCTTCCAGATTTTCTCCAATAAGTCCAATTTCACCTCATAAATTAAAAGAGGTGTTGTTGCAAGATGGATAAAAATTAGGCCCAGATTTGCTTTAGAGAGACTGGTTTCCAAGGCAACAGTTTGTCAGTCAAAATTCAGCAGCAAAGAACTAGTCCTTTTTTCTCTCTTGCATGGGGTTATATCACCTGATATACCCCACATATTTTTATTCTAATCAATAGTGAAATTGGAAACGCTCCATGGAAGCTTGTCTTGTGATAGGCCCCTTGAGCTGAACATCTCTTGGTTATTTGGGAGACGCCTCCCTGAGTAGCCATTTATCTTTTTGCTGCAATACCATCTCTGATCTATAGGTGGCAGCAGACAACCAGAAATGCAGTTTTACCATCAAATATTGCTGCAGTTTAATATAGATTCATATATATTTTTACACTATATTATATTTTCTAGTATTAATAAGTCACATGTTCCATGTGTATTGGACCACCTCATACCACTCATCCTGAGCATTTCAAGACTAGATATGATATATTTCTCATAATACAAAGTAATTCTTATACATTTAAAATGTATGGGTATTTAAAAGGATGTTAATACTTTTAGCATGGATCTACTTAATATCTCAGTTATCATCTTAATATCACATACATACCTTGAGATCAGCAATCAGATGTGGTTTCATATTTATTACTACTCCATATAAATATTTCATATCTGTATATCGCTTGCTGAGTGTATAAAAACATATAATGTTATTTATATTTTTCATTTAGCAGACATTCACATTAAATATTATACAAACAGACAATTTCATATCCATTTATTCGTACCTATTATTTAATAGTCTAAGGCACATATTTAATGTTTGAAAACTATATATATGATTTGTCCAAACTTCAGATCCGTAAGACTTCTATGTTTTCAAAAATAGGTTAAGACATGTTGAAATTTGGATTCTTAGGTTTTCAGCTTCCCATATTACCATTCTTAGGCATTGACAATCTCCCAGATTCATGTGTTCATATTTAATATGTTGTCTGAATATATATATATTCATTTGAGTATCTTAAACTACATGAAAATTAGGCACAATTCCTTTATCTTAGATCTAGTTTCTCATGTGTTATTTATCTGAGCCAACAGCTTCTTCAACTGAGAATGTGAATTAGGTCTCAGCAGGGACAATTTAACACTTGGATGAGAACAGCTGTATCCTCTGAGTAAGTTTGTATATTCCCCTATTTTTACAGCCGGAGCGACTGGTTTTTTAGATAGAGAAAAATTATTTACCCAGGCCTCCTTTGAAATGGATAATAGCACAAAACAATGCACAAACAGCACCTTAAGTTCCCAAATTCCCTTTTTCAACTCAGGGTTAGTGGTGACCGGTGGGGTAGAGGAGACTGCCTTCCTCTCAGTATTCCAAAAAAAAGAGTGTCCACAGCACCAAATAAATGAGAAGAGGCTTATTCTGGTACAAACATTAAAACATGCAACGTTTCGGGATCCATTCCCTTAATCATGCATGATTAAGGGAATGGATCCCGAAACGTTGCATGTTTTAATGTTTGTACCAGAATAAACCTCTTCTCCTTTATTTGGTGCTGTGGACACTCTTTTCCTTTGAAATGGATGATTGGGACATTCTGGCTTGTGATCTGATAGGAACTTTAACTTTACATCTTAGGCAGGAAATCTTTAAAAGCAATTCCTTTGTTCTCAGATGTTCTGTTAATCAGGAAAAAGGGGATTGGTCTGTTATGGCTATAGCCCACACAATTCATGTCAAATTTGATATTAACTAAAATGGAATATCAAATCATGTGGTATATCTGTAGTTTATTTCATGTTACTCGCAGATACCCTGACATATATGATCAATATCATTTGGCTCAGGCTAGATTGAATTTTTTTATATATTTTTTTATATAGAGGGATGCCCAATTAGCATAAAACAAGCCAAATGTGAGTGAGCCAAGATGGTTTTAATAGAGTACAAGCTTGGTTACTTATTCAGAATTTCCCATTGAAATGCATGGATGCTAAGGTGCAAGTTTGATGCCATATTATATGATCAACATCATTTGGCTCAGGCTAGATTTCATTTTTTTTTATATAGAAGGATGCCCAATTAGTATAAAACAGGCCAAATGTGAGTGAGCGAAGATGGTTTTAATAGAGTAAAAGCTTGGTTACTTATCCAGAATTTTCCATTGAAATGCATGGATGCTAAGGTGCCAGGTTTGATGCCATATTATATGATCAATATCATTTGGCTCAACCTAATTTTAACTTTGTTATATAGAGGGGGGTCAATTAGTATAAAACAAGCCAAATGTAAGTAAGCCAAGAGTAAAAGTTTGGTACCTTATTCAGAATTTCCCATTGAAATGAATGGAAATTATGGTGCCACGTTTGATGCCAAATTTCTTGATTAATATCATATTAACTTTGGTTATTGTTGTTTAATAAACAATTACTTTCATGAACAAGAAGCTAACCTGAATAGGATGCTGGGTGAATATTAAGCTAACTTCAATCTTCGAATTCGAAGCTGGCCGAATAAGGAGCTAACTTCAGCATTCGAATAAGAAGTTCGCCGAATAAGGAGCTAATTTCAGCAGCATTATTCTTGGGGGAAATACATAAATATTCATATACTAAGACTGGGACTTTATTTGGACTTAGACTGTTCAGTTGAAGCATTATTACATGTTGAAGGGATGTGATTGGGCACGTGGTGTGGTCACGGGCAATGGTGATGTTCACACCACTGAGTATAGTGCAACAAAGATATTGGGCATCTGTGGTCATGTGTAATGGTGACGTTAACACTACTGAATATACCGCCACTAAGAGATTGGCCAATAACGGTCACATGGAACAGTGACATATGCGGTAGAACAAACCTCGCATAGAATCTCGTTATGAGTGATTTCCGTGTAAACCATTTAACACATTAGCTATTTAGAGATCTACCAGCCGTGGTCACATGGAATAATGACACATATGGAAGAGTACACGTAGAATCACATTAAGGGTGACTACTGTTAATTAAACTATTGGTATCACTGAGCTAAAATAAGGACAAGGTAATGAACCATAAGACATTAGAAATAAATGGGTCACATAACATAATAATGAGATAGATCTAGCATACAAGCATATAACTTGCTTATACAGAGTCGGATTGATATAGGCCACTAAAACTGATATGCATTTTTATTTGATTTGACTGTATACATACATTGCCTTGTTCAAAGTGGCTAAAACACTGATTACCCTAGGAAAATTTTGTCATTGAATTTCCTTTTTTCTTGTATTTACCTATTTGTACTGAATTGTTTTTTTTATATCACTAGAAAAGAAGTATATGTCAAACTGTGATTTACTGACTTTCATCTCTGCACTTGCTAAGGAGAAAAATACAAATATTTTAAAACATGCTTAAATTGATTAATGGTAACTGCAGGTGGGGTCAGGAATTCTTAATTTTGCAACAGGGAAATAAGCATTGTGTCATATCTTATCAATTCAGAGAATAAAAGCAACCATCTATTTAGAAATCAAAATGGTGCATCTGGAAAATCATTTGTCCTAAAAGAAAAAGTTTAGGTAATTTATAATGGGGTTAAAGGGATATAAAAGTAAAAAAACAAAAAATGTTCAGTGCATGTATGTACTAAATACAAGAATAATGTTGCAGAGATAGATACAGTAAGGTTAAAATAACATTTTAAATACACATAATTCTAAATGGTACTAACAAAAGTTTATTTTATCTTTCTAGAAACCAACGCAAAAGCTTAACATCAGAAGTAAATCAGTTCAGTAGCTTTATAGAGATAGTAAAGTCAAAATTAAACTTTCATGATTCAGATAGGGCATGTAATTTAAACACCTTTCAAATTTACTTTTATCATCAAATTTACTTTGTTCTCTTGGTATTATTTGTTGAAAACTAAACCTAGGTAGGCTCATATGTTAATTTCTAAGCCCCTGAAGGCCGCCTCTTATATAATTGCATTTGACTGTTTTTTACAGCTAGAGGGTTTTAGTTCATGTGTTTCATATAAATAACATTGTGCTCACGCACGTGGAGTTATTTAAGAGTCAGCACTAATTGCCTGAAATGCAAGTCTGTCAAAAGATCTGAGATAAGGAGGCAGTCTGCAGAAACTTAGATACAGGGTAATTACAGAGGTGAAAAGTATATTTATATAAGAGTGTTGGTTATGCAAACCTCTGGAATGGGTAATAAAGGAATTATCTATTTAAAAAAAAAAAAAAAAAGCTTACCTGATAAATGTATTTCATTCTTGACACGGTGAGTCCACAGGAGCATCATTTACTGTTGGGAATATCACTCCTGGTCAGCAGGGGGAGGCAAAGAGCATCACAGCAAAGCTGTTAAGTATCACTGCCCTTCCCACAACCCCCCAGTCATTCGACCAAAGGAAAGGAGAGAAAGGAAATAACACAAGGTGCAGAGGTGCCTGAGGTTCATAAAAAAAAAAAACTGTCTGAAAACAGGGAGGGCCGTGGACTTGCTGTGTCAAGAAATAAATTTATCAGGTTAGCATAAATTTTGTTTTCTTTCTTATGACACAGTGAGTCCACAGGATCATCAATTACTGTTGGGAATCAATACCCAAGCTAGAGGACACAGATGATAAGGGAGGGACACAAGAGAGGCAACGTAAACAGAAAGCACCACTGCTTGTAGAACCTTTCCCAAAAGAAGCCTCAGCTGAGCCAATAGGATAAAATTTAAAAACTTAGAAAAATGAATGCAAGGAAACCAATCTGCAGCCATGCAGATCAGTTCTTCAGAAGCTTCATTTAGAACCCTAAAAGAAAAGACAGCCCTCATGTAACGAGCCATAATTCTCTCAGTAGACTGCAACCCTGCAGTCTGAAAAGCAAACAAATTAAACTTCTCAACCAGGGAAAAGAGAAATAACAGTAGTTTTCTGAGACAGAGAAAACACACTCAAAAACCAGAAGAATAAATATAAAGCCCGCACAACATCCAAGTTGTGCACACACGTTCCTCAAGAGATAAAATGAGGGCACAGAGAGGGAACAACAATTCCCAAACAAAATTTTCACTTAGGATAAAAAAAACGCCTTATCCGAAAGAAGATAAAGAGAATCACACTGCAAGACCGAGAGTACCTAAACTCTCTGAGCAGAAGATATAGAAAAATCCCAAGAAAGATTGAAAATCTATGGAATGCTGAGGCTCAAACTAAGCCTGCGGCAAAATCTTAAAAACAAGGTTAAAACTCCAAGAGGAGCCACAGACTGAAACACAGGCCTGATACTAATCAGGGTCTGTCAAAAGGAAAACGGGTGTGGTCCATCCGCCAGACACTTGTGTAAAACAAGGATAACTCAGAAACTGACTGACAAACAGTCCTCCAGACCGACCTGGAAACTCCTAGGAATCCTGACCCTACTTCCAAAAGTAGTCCATGGATTCCCACCAAACAGGGAATTTACGTCATACCCTATGGTAAAAGGAAAACAGAAATATACTTGTAAACCTGAATCATGGTCTCAAAGACCTATTCAGAACCCACGCTTAGACAGAACTAAGCAAAACAATCTCCAAGTAAAAGCTTCAGGGAAAACAAAATTGTATGAAAGAATGGACCCTGAATTAGAAAATCATTCCTCAGGATCAACCACCAATGGTGGAAGAACACATCTCTGCTATGTCTGAAAACCAGACCCTGCGACTATGCATGAACTATTAAAATACTGTAGCTCACCCCCATTTGATACGAGCAAAGACTTACGGAAGGAGAACCATCAGACTGAAATCTCCAGAAACCACCAGGGTATTTAGCAGAGCAGCCTGCTAATCACTTAAACATAACATTGAAAAAAACATAATTTATGTAAGAACTTACCTGATAAATTCATTTCTTTCATATTAGCAAGAGTCCATGAGCTAGTGACGTATGGGATATACATTCCTACCAGGAGGGGCAAAGTTTCCCAAACCTCAAAATGCCTACAAATACACCCCTCACCACACCCACAATTCAGTTTAACGAATAGCCAAGAAGTGGGGTGATAAGAAAAAAAGTGCGAAAGCATATAAAATAAGGAATTGGAATAATTGTGCTTTATACAAAATCATAACCACCACAAAAAAAGGGCGGGCCTCATGGACTCTTGCTAATATGAAAGAAATGAATTTATCAGGTAAGTTCTTGCATAAATTATGTTTTCTTTCATGTAATTAGCAAGAGTCCATGAGCTAGTGACGTATGGGATAATGACTACCCAAGAAGTGGATCTTTCCACACAAGAGTCACTAGAGAGGGAGGGATAAAATAAAGACAGCCAATTCCTGCTGAAAATAATCCACACCCAAAATAAAGTTTAACGAAAAACATAAGCAGAAGATTCAAACTGAAACCGCTGCCTGAAGTACTTTTCTACCAAAAACTGCTTCAGAAGAAGAAAATACATCAAAATGGTAGAATTTAGTAAAAGTATGCAAAGAGGACCAAGTCGCTGCTTTGCAGATCTGGTCAACCGAAGCTTCATTCCTAAACGCCCAGGAAGTAGAAACTGACCTAGTAGAATGAGCTGTAATTCTCTGAGGCAGAGTTTTACCCGACTCAACATAGGCAAGATGAATTAAAGATTTCAACCAAGATGCCAAAGAAATGGCAGAAGCTTTCTGGCCTTTTCTAGAACCGGAAAAGATAACAAATAGACTAGAAGTCTTACGAAAAGATTTCGTAGCTTCAACATAATATTTCAAAGCTCTAACAACATCCAAAGAATGCAACAATTTCTCCTTAGAATTCTTAGGATTAGGACATAATGAAGGAACCACAATTTCTCTACTAATGTTGTTGGAATTCACAACTTTAGGTAAAAATTCAAAAGAAGTTCGCAGCACCGCCTTATCCTGATGAAAAATCAGAAAAGGAGACTCACAAGAAAGAGCAGATAATTCAGAAACTCTTCTGGCAGAAGAGATGGCCAAAAGGAACAAAACTTTCCAAGAAAGTAATTTAATGTCCAATGAATGCATAGGTTCAAACGGAGGAGCTTGAAGAGCTCCCAGAACCAAATTCAAACTCCAAGGAGGAGAAATTGACTTAATGACAGGTTTTATACGAACCAAAGCTTGTACAAAACAATGAATATCAGGAAGAATAGCAATCTTTCTGTGAAAAAGAACAGAAAGAGCAGAAATTTGTACTTTCAAAGAACTTGCGGACAAACCCTTATCTAAACCATCCTGAAGGAACTGTAAAATTCTCGGTATTCTAAAAGAATGCCAGGAAAAATGATGAGAAAGACACCAAGAAATATGTCTTCCAGACTCTATAATATATCTCTCGAGATACAGATTTATGAGCCTGTAACATAGTATTAATCACAGAGTCAGAGAAACCTCTTTGACCAAGAATCAAGCGTTCAATCTCCATACCTTTAAATTTAAGGATTTCAGATCCTGATGGAAAAAAGGACCTTGTGACAGAAGGTCTGGTCTTAATGGAAGAGTCCACGGTTGGCAAGAGGCCATCCGGACAAGATCCGCATACCAAAACCTGTGAGGCCATGCCGGAGCTACCAGCAGAACAAACGAGCATTCCTTCAGAATCTTGGAGATTACTCTTGGAAGAAGAACTAGAGGCGGAAAGATATAGGCAGGATGATACTTCCAAGGAAGTGATAATGCATCCACTGCCTCCGCCTGAGGATCCCGGGATCTGGACAGATACCTGGGAAGTTTCTTGTTTAGATGGGACGCCATCAGATCTATTTCTGGAAGTTCCCACATTTGAACAATCTGAAGAAATACCTCTGGGTGAAGAGACCATTCGCCCGGATGCAACGTTTGGCGACTGAGATAATCCGCTTCCCAATTGTCTACACCTGGAATATGAACCGCAGAGATTAGACAGGAGCTGGATTCCGCCCAAACCAAAATTCGAGATACTTCTTTCATAGCCAGAGGACTGTGAGTCCCTCCTTGATGATTGATGTATGCCACAGTTGTGACATTGTCTGTCTGAAAACAAATGAACGATTCTCTCTTCAGAAGAGGCCAAAACTGAAGAGCTCTGAAAATTGCACGGAGTTCCAAAATATTGATCGGTAATCTCACCTCCTGAGATTCCCAAACTCCTTGTGCCGTCAGAGATCCCCACACAGCTCCCCAACCTGTGAGACTTGCATCTGTTGAAATTACAGTCCAGGTCGGAAGCACAAAAGAAGCCCCCTGAATTAAACGATGGTGATCTGTCCACCATGTTAGAGAGTGTCGAACAATCGGTTTTAAAGATATTAATTGAGATATCTTCGTGTAATCCTTGCACCATTGCTTCAGCATACAGAGCTGAAGAGGTCGCATGTGAAAACGAGCAAAGGGGATCGCGTCCGATGCAGCAGTCATAAGACCTAGAATTTCCATGCATAAGGCTACCGAAGGGAATGATTGTGATTGAAGGTTTCGACAAGCTGTAATCAATTTTAAACGTCTCTTGTCTGTTAAAGACAGAGTCATGGACACTGAATCCATCTGGAAACCCAGAAAGGTTACCTTTGTCTGAGGAATCAAAGAACTTTTTGGTAAATTGATCCTCCAACCATGATCTTGAAGAAACAACACAAGTCGATTCGTATGAGATTCTGCTAAATGTAAAGACTGAGCAAGTACCAAGATATCGTCCAAATAAGGAAATACCACAATACCCTGTTCTCTGATTACAGACAGCAGGGCACCGAGAACCTTTGTAAAAATTCTTGGAGCTGTAGCTAGGCCAAACGGCAGAGCCACAAACTGGTAATGCTTGTCTAGGAAAGAGAATCTCAGAAACTGATAGTGATCTGGATGAATCGGAATATGCAGATATGCATCCTGTAAATCTATTGTGGACATATAATTCCCTTGCTGAACAAAAGGTAAGATAGTCCTTACAGTTACCATCTTGAACGTTGGTATCCTTACATAACGATTCAATATTTTTAGATCCAGAACTGGTCTGAAGGAATTCTCCTTCTTTGGTACAATGAAGAGATTTGAATAAAACCCCATCCCCTGTTCCGGAACTGGAACTGGCATAATTACTCCAGTCAACTCTAGATCTGAAACACATTTCAGAAATGCTTGAGCTTTTACTGGATTTGCTGGGACACGGGAAAGAAAAAATCTCTTTGCAGGAGGTCTCAACTTGAAACCAATTCTGTACCCTTCTGAAACAATGCTCTGAATCCAAAGATTGTGAACAGAATTGATCCAAATTTCCTTGAAAAAACGTAACCTGCCCCCTACCAGCTGAGCTGGAATGAGGGCCGCACCTTCATGTGGACTTAGAAGCAGGCTTTGCCTTTCTAGCTGGCTTGGATTTATTCCAGACTGGAGATGGTCTCCAAACTGAAACTGCTCCTGAGGATGAAGGATCAGGCTTTTGTTCTTTGTTGAAACGAAAGGAACGAAAACGATTATTAGCCCTGTTTTTACCTTTAGATTTTTTATCCTGTGGTAAAAAAGTTCCTTTCCCACCAGTAACAGTTGAAATAATGGAATCCAACTGAGAGCCAAATAATTTGTTACCCTGGAAAGAAATGGAAAGTAAAGTTGATTTAGAAGCCATATCAGCATTCCAAGTTTTAAGCCATAAAGCTCTTCTAGCTAAAATAGCTAGAGACATAAACCTGACATCAACTCTGATAATATCAAAAATGGCATCACAGATAAAATTATTAGCATGCTGAAGAAGAAGAATAATATCATGAGAATCACGATGTGTTACTTGTTGCGCTAAAGTTTCCAACCAAAAAGTTGAAGCTGCAGCAACATCAGCCAAAGATATAGCAGGTCTAAGAAGATTACCTGAACACAGATAAGCTTTTCTTAGAAAGGACTCAATTTTCCTATCTAGAGGATCCTTAAACGAAGTACCATCTGACGTAGGAATAGTAGTACGTTTAGCAAGGGTAGAAATAGCCCCATCAACTTTAGGGATCTTGTCCCAAAATTCTAATCTGTCAGGCGGCACAGGATATAATTGCTTAAAACGTTTAGAAGGAGTAAATGAATTACCCAAATTATCCCATTCTTTGGAAATTACTGCAGAAATAGCATCAGGGACAGGAAAAACTTCTGGAATAACTACAGGAGTTTTAAAAACCTTATTTAAACGTTTAGATTTAGTATCAAGAGGACCAGAATCCTCTATTTCTAAAGCAATTAGGACTTCTTTAAGCAAAGAACGAATAAATTCCATTTTAAATAAATATGAAGATTTATCAGCATCAACCTCTGAGACAGAATCCTCTGAACCAGAGGAATCATCAGAATCAGAATGATGATGTTCAGTTAAAAATTCATCTGTAGGGAGAGAAGTTTTAAAAGATTTTTTATGTTTACTAGAAGGAGAAATAACAGACATAGCCTTCTTTATGGATTCAGAAACAAAATCTCTTATATTATCAGGAACATTCTGCACCTTAGATGTTGAAGGAACTGCAACAGGCAATGGTACTTTACTAAAGGAAATATTATCTGCTTTAACAAGTTTGTCATGACAATCAATACAAACAACAGCTGGAGAAATAGCTACCAAAAGTTTACAGCAGATACACTTAGCTTTGGTAGATTCAGCACTTGACAGCGATTTTCCTGTAGTATCTTCTGACTCAGATGCAACGTGAGACATCTTGCAATATGTAAGAGAAAAAACAACATATAAAGCAAAATTGATCAAATTCCTTAAATGACAGTTTCAGGAATGGGAAAAAATGCCAAAGAACAAGCTTCTAGCAACCAGAAGCAATAAAAAATGAGACTTAAATAATGTGGAGACAAGAGTGACGCCCATATTTTTTCGCGCCAAATAAGACGCCCACATTATTTGGCGCCTAAATGCTTTTTGGCGCCAAAAATGACGCCACATCCGGAACGCCGACATTTTTGGCGCAAAATAACGTCAAAAAAATGACGCAACTTCCGGCGACACGTATGACGCCGGAAACGGAAATAGAATTTTTGCGCCAAAAAAGTCTGCGCCAAGAATGACGCAATAAAATGAAGCATTTTCAGCCCCCGCGAGCCTAACAGCCCACAGGGAAAAAGTCAAATTTAAGGTAAGAAAAATGTTAAATTAAAATGCATTATCCCAAATATGAAACTGACTGTCTGAAAAATAAGGAAAGTTGAACATTCTGAGTCAAGGCAAATAAATGTTTGAATACATATATTTAGAACTTTATAAACAAAGTGCCCAACCATAGCTAGGAGTGTCACAAAAAATAAGATTTACTTACCCCAGGACACTCATCTACATATAGTAGATAGCCAAACCAGTACTGAAACGAGAATCAGCAGAGGTAATGGTATATATAAGAGTATATCGTCGATCTGAAAAGGGAGGTAAGAGATGAATCTCTACGACCGATAACAGAGAACCTATGAAATAGACCCCTTAGAAGGAGATCACTGCATTCAAATAGGCAATACTCCTCACATCCCTCTGACATTCACTGCACGCTGAGAGGAAAACCGGGCTCCAACTTGCTGCGGAGAGCATATCAACGTAGAATCTAGCACAAACTTACTTCACCACCTCCATCGGAGGCAAAGTTTGTAAAAACTGAATTGTGGGTGTGGTGAGGGGTGTATTTGTAGGCATTTTGAGGTTTGGGAAACTTTGCCCCTCCTGGTAGGAATGTATATCCCATACGTCACTAGCTCATGGACTCTTGCTAATTACATGAAAGAAATAGCATACTGCCATCTCCAACTCCAGCACCCCCATGTGAGGATTAACCTGGAGAACACCTCCGTGAGAAGCGTTCACTCCTCAGGAAAAAAAATCTGACTGCTCAATATCCATTCCCTGTATACACACTTGAAATGTGAATAGAGGATAAACTAGAATGTGAGCGTCTGCTCACCGAACAATCCATGCCAATCATGGCAAGGAATTCCCAGTTCCTCCCAGGTAATTGATGTAAACCACTGAGAAGAAATTATAATAGGGGGCAAAAAATCCTTGACCCTGAGAATACAACTCAGTGACGTGCTATGCCACCAGAGGGCTTTGATAATGGGGAAGGCAGGGTCCTCCCAAGTCCATAGTCACCAACCCAACAGGCTAGTGACCGTGACTATTACTCAGTAAAGTCTCCAGAAGCATGGCCCCTAAACAGATGCTCCTGAAGGAACACAAAGCTTCTTGAAAATGCGGATAACAATCCCGCTACGTTTCGCAAGCAAGGCGAGTGCTCTAGCAGAAAGACAACAATAAAAAGTATAAAAATACTGCAATTTTAGCCCTATGGATAGTTAACCCCTTCCTTGTTGTGAAGGAGGATAACCCCTAAGTCTCCATGTCTCATTGCATAATGTGCCTGCCACTGCCACAATCACCCATAAAGGATTTGTCCCATTTAAAAGCAGAGGGTTCTTAACCCCTTCAGTACCAGCCTTCTATTTTTACCCATTCCCCAGTTTTGCATAACCAACACTGTTATAGAAATACGCTTTTTACCTCTGTAATTACCTTGTATCTATGCCTCTGCAAACTGACCCCTTATTTTAGTTCTTTTGACAAACTTGCATTTTAGCCAATCAGTGCTCACTCCAGGGTAACTTCACGTGCATGAGCTCAATGTTATCTATATGAAACACATGAACTAATGCCCTCTAGTGGTCAAAATGCATTCAGATTAGAGGCAGTCTTCAAGGTCTAATAAATTAGCATATGAACCTCCTAGGTTTAGCTTTCAACTAAGAATACCAAGAGAACAAAGCAAAATTGGTGATACAAGTAAATTGGAAAGTTGTTTAAAATTACATTCCCTATTTAAATAATTAAAGTTTTTTTTGGACTTGACTGTCCCTTTAAATGAACTTTGCGGGAAAATTGAACAATATGACAATGGGGGGTGGGGGCAGGGGAACGTTAATGGATTGTTTAAAATTTGGCAGGATTGGTTTTAAAAATTATATACCATTTCTATGTGCACAAACACATTTTTTTTGTATTTATATGCAGTAGAATTATTTTTGTGCATTGCACATTTTTACCTACTTACATATGCTACAGGACTTTGCATTAATTTCTGGGCATAGAGATTGTTTCAAGTTAAGTATAATGAGAATAACATTGGGCATGTACAGTCAGTATGTATGTATATATATATATATCCAAAACATATTTTTATTGAAATGGAACTTTGTAATTTCTTTTTATTGTAGCGTGATATCTCTGGGGTTGAATCTAGCATGGCAGGTATCTTGTAATGAGAATATATGTTCAGAATTGACATTGGAAATGGAAAAGTTCTTATTCAAGTTATGACCCTGTCATGTATTGCGGTGAAAATAGAAAAATGCAAAATATAATTACAATAAGGCCATTGTTTAAATGCAGTTCAATAAATTAGCTTAAATAATGTGCAGTTTCAACAAACATTTAAGAAGGAGTAGGCTTTTCCCAGATGACGTTTTATGGAACACCTGGGGTAGGGAAGTCCAGAATTTAAAGGGACATGAAACTATTATTTTTTTAGACATAAACAAACACACAAGCAGTGCGCTCTATCATGTCCTCACCGCATATGGACAGCACTTCCGGTATTCGGCACACAGGAGAGTGGGGATGACATCACAGTCACATGAACCAGTAGGGAACAAGAGCGTATCCGTCCTATACGCTAGACAAGTAGAGGATCCAATGCAAAAAATAGTAGTTCCAATGCCGGTTAAAAGTAGAAAGTTCCTTTATTGTAATGCACATTAAAAACACCAACGAGCACAGTACAGTTTAACTGAAGCACAGCACAAACTGACCAGGACTCAGATAAAATACATATCAAAAGGGAGGAAAGCTGCGCTCCTTATGCAGCAGACATGTTTCGTGCTTGCCAAGCACTTGTTCACTGCTTTTATTTTTTTAGCTTGGGGTAGAATTAAATGTTTACTAGACATTGCTATCAATTCTAGTACATGTGTACTGAATAAAATGCAGCTTTCAAAATTAATTAATTAATTTAGTTATGTATTTTTACTGCCAGGCACAAAACCAGCAGGAGATTCAACCATAGGTCAAGTGCACATGCATTTGACCCCCCATAGGGCTAAGGTTCTATATGTGACTGGCTATATACACAGTTAGCAAACAATAGATAAATATATAAAAGAGCAAAGCACACAAATTATGCACACTTTAATACCTATCCATGTGATTTACCCAGGTAATGACACAGGTAGATAAGACAATGCAATCACAAAGGTGAATAAGACAAGGTAACCTTTCCATGACAATCTGATGTGTTTCACACATGTGCTTCATCAGAGAATGTCTAGCAGTGGACAAATTATATATTCAAATGTTAGCACCAGTAATGTCCCTTTAATTGCATAAAAGTGCACGTGGACAAGGATTAAGTAGCAGAGGAAACATGTCTTCCTCTGAAGGTTGAAGTGCTGTCGGCTGTGCTTGGGAAGGTGAGCTTTTATGGCCACTGACCGAAGTCACAAAGGCCATACTTACCAACTAGTGTCAAAAAGAGCCTTCCCTGGCATGCCATTCATAATGAGAGGTGGATAAAAGGAAGAGCTTTAACTGAGGTGCACCAGTCTGGGCCCTCCATGGTCACTGAGGGACGTCAAAACGCCCACTATTACTGACTGATGGCAAACCCATATGGGACCTGAGCATGCTTGCTGAGATGTGGGTGGAGAGGACACTAGTAACTGGGTGAGCACACTCAGCTTCTGATATATGAGTATTTGGTTAGGTAAGGTATTGTTCTTTCCCTGCATCATTTAGTGTCAGCATTTTCTTGTGGGTACATAGGCACACTTAAGTAGAATGTTATGCTTTTCATATTACTTTAGAAACATATTTTAAATTCCTACAGCCATAGGTTCCATACACAAGCGTATTTCCCCATGTTCCAAGAGGGGTTCATGTCCCTTTTATGCTTTTATTTTGTTTTTGTGTCAACTCTGTACTGTATTATTTTTAATTTTATTTTATATATATATATATATATATATATATATATATATATATATATATATATATATATATATATATATATATATATATATATACACACCCCCACATGTG
The DNA here is from genome assembly GCF_027579735.1 of Bombina bombina. Classification (NCBI taxonomy): domain Eukaryota; kingdom Metazoa; phylum Chordata; class Amphibia; order Anura; family Bombinatoridae; genus Bombina; species Bombina bombina. The sequence goes on along the minus strand of NC_069503.1, from coordinate 766,452,852 downwards.
CAGCGAGAATGACCAGCAAACCTCAAGGCGTAGAGCAATAAAAGTTCTTTATTTGGAAAACGTTGTTAAAAACCCCCCACATGTATCTGTCATTTAACATCTCAGCTGCCACAGAGAGTGGGGTAGTAAAGACAGCCTCAATGAAATATTATTACCTAAAGTGTACATAAAAAGCCCCAGCAATATAATGGATTGAGAAATAAATGCAGAAATAAACTATGGATTATAACCTGCAGAGTTAAAAAGACGTCAATGGATTACAAAGCAGTTTGCAAACTCTGGGATAGCAGGCATTCCGTATGAATTATTTTACGTTTCTAGATGCTACAGCTGCTTAGACTGTCACAATTACTCCTGGAAGCATAATTAAGTAAGTCTCGTATAGATAAATGAGCATTTAAATTAATTTCATGAATTGAAAAGGACAGTGCATTTGAGTGAAAAAAATGAATTCCCTAATAAATTGAAAAGAACCTTCACTGATTAAAAGTCTTTAGTATATGTTCTGAGCTATGACAAAGAAAAAGTAATTTAGAACAACCGATGAATTCTTTGAGAGTTATTATATTAATTGTAATATTTTGATATATGAGTTAAAACGTTGTTATGTATTTATAATGAATATTGTCAACTATGTAATGTTAGATATGTGCTTATAATTTCTTTGTAGCATTCTGAATAGCCAGCAGGTTATCATTTGTACATATTTTATATTAATAATGTGTTTATGTATTTTAAAGAATTAAAAAAAACAACAACAAAATGTTTTCAAAGTCCCAATACGTTGAATGCATAGTAATAATGAATACTATTAAATTAGAACCTTATAAGTATTGTAGTTAAAGGGACATGAAACCCACTTTTTTCTTTCATGATCCAGACAGAGAATACCATTTTAAACAACTTTCCAATTTACTTCTATTTTATAATTTGTTTCATTCTCTTAGTATCCTTTGTTGAAAAAATACACCTAGGTAGGCTCAAGAGCTGCTGATTGATGGCTACACATATATGCGTGATGTTATTGGCTCACCCATGTGCATTGCTGTTTCTTAAGAAAAGGATACTAAGAGAATGAAGCAAATTATATAATAGAAGTATGTTGTTTAAAATTGTGTGCTCTGTGTGAATCGTGAAATATTTTTGGGGGGTTTCATGTCCCTTTAAGGTTTTAGAATGAATATTTGTGTCTCTTCTACAACAATATAGCCTCAAGGTTTTGTTTTTTTTGTATGTGTAAAATATTTTATGGTTGAGAATACTCCAATAGAAGTAGATTGTATTTGTAGGTGCCAATTCACTAAAAATCAAGTTCCAAATCAAATATGCAAAAATAATAATTAGTAGTGATTAGGTAACTGATAACATGTTTATTTAACCATTAGAATGTTTAGTTTGCCATCACAGTTATGAAAATTGATATTTGTTGGTGAGTTGCATATTGTTGAATATTAGCTTATTTATTTATTAAACACTCTTGTTTCATTATTTGCTTCAAATGTATCAGGTCTGGCAGTTTAACAACAAATCGAAAGTGAAAAAAAAAACCTCAATTTAACATGGCTTTTACATTCAAGCTTAAAAGGTTATAAAACCCAACTTTTGTTCATGATTCAGATAGAACATACACTTTTAAATAGTTTTCCAATTTATATCTATTATCAATTTTTCTTTGTTTCTTGTTATCCTTTGTTGAAAAGCAGGGAGGTAAGTGTGCACTTGTCTGCAGTACTATATGGCAGCAGTTTTGCTACAACGTTATACATTAGCAAGAGCACTAGATGGGAGCACTATTTCCTGTCATGCAGTGCTCCAGATGTGCACGCTACCTATCTAGATATCTCTGCAGCAAAGAATTAGAGTAAAGCAAAATTGGATTTTTTTTTTTTTAAATTGTATTCTCTATCTGAATCATGAAAGAAATAAATGTGTTTCATGTCCATATAAATGAACATAAAATATCATTAATATAAAAAATACGTTTGTGTTCAGTCTACTTCATTATACAGTGCTCCTAGCTATACAGATTAATTTACAAAAAAGTACATTTAAAGTGACTGAAACTAGAGCACTCTAAATCTCCCTCTCCACGTTGCTTGTATGTACAACCATACAAAACACTGATACCGTATAGTGTGCAAAACATGCACATTCTAGAGCTCACCTCGCTATACTCTCATATAAAGGGACTGAAGTTCAACAACCAATATGAAGAGAACAACAAAAATGAGAATAAGTGTAAGGGGGTGCTCTGTATACAAAAAATATATGTGTCAAAATACAAACAGTTTTTTCAAAAGTCTTTATGAAAATTGTATCCAATAGCTATGCATCAAAACGAATGATCAATGGTAGCTAATCAGGCAGCTCCTCCAAAACTGAGTACTCCGGCTCAGAACGCCTTATAATGAAAAAGATATCAACACAGGGGGCTCCACATTGTTTATCACCACTTATAGAGTCGACTTGTGTTATTGAAATTTTATGACAAAACAGGAGGCTCCTATTTTGCTTTACTTTCTAAACTCCATCAGTAATACAGGTACAGAAAAAAGAAACATACGGCTAGATTTAGAGTTTTGTCGGTAAGGACCCGCGTAGCTAATGCTGGCTTTTTTCTGGCCGCACCTTTAAAATAACTCTGGTATTGAGAGTCCACAGAATGGCTGCGTTAGGCTCCAAAAAGGGAGCGTAGAGCATATTTAACGCCACTGCAACTCTCGATACCAGAGTTGCTTACGGACGCGGCCAGCTTCAAAAACGTGCTTGTGCACGATTCCCCCATAGGAAACAATGGCGCTGTTTGAGCTGAAAAAAAACCTAACACCTGCAAAAAAGCCGCGTTCAGCTCCTAACGCAGCCCCATTGTTTGCTATGGGGAAACACTTCCTATGTCTGCACCTAACACTCTAACATGTACCCCGAGTCTAAACACCCCTAACCTTACACTTATTAACCCCTATTCTGCCGCCCCCGCTATCGCTGACCCCTGCATATTATTATTAACCCATAATCTGCCGCTCCGTAAACCGCCGCTACTTACATTATCCCTATGTACCCCTAATCTGCTGTCCCTAACACCGCCGACCCCTATATTATATTTATTAACCCCTAATCTGCCGCCCACAACGTCGCCTCCCCCTGCCTACACTTATTAACCCCTAATCTGCCGACCGGACCGCACCGCTATTATAATAAAGTTATTAACCCCTAATCCGCCTCACTAACCCTATAATAAATAGTATTAACCCCTAATCTGCCCTCCCTAACATCGCCGACACCTAACTTCAAACATTAACCCCTAATCGGCCGACTGGAGCTCACCGCTATTCTAATAAATGTATTAACCCCTAAAGATAAGTGTAACCCTAACACTAACACCCCCCTAAATTAAATATAATTTAAATCTAACTAAATTAATTAACTCTTATTAAATAAATTATTCCTATTTAAAGCTAAATACTTACCTGTAAAATAAATCCTAATATAGCTACAATATAAATTATAATTATATTATAGCTATTTTAGGATTAATATTTATTTTACAGGTAACTTTGTATTTATTTTAACCAGGTACAATAGCTATTAAATAGTTAAGAACTATTTAATAGCTAAAATAGTTAAAATAATTACAAAATTTCCTGTAAAATAAATCCTAACCTAAGTTACAATTAAACCTAACACTACACTATTAATAAATGAATTAAATGCAATACCTACAAATAACTACAATGAAATAAACTAACTAAAGTACAAAAAATAAAAAAGAACTAAGTTACAAAAAATAAAAAAATATTTACAAACATAAGAAAAATATTACAACAATTTTAAACTAATTACACCTACTCTAAGCCCCCTAATAAAATAACAAAGCCCCCCAAAATAAAAAATGCCCTACCCTATTCTAAATTACCAAAGTTCAAAGCTCTTTTACCTTACCAGCCCTGAACAGGGCCCTTTGCGGGGCATGCCCCAAGAAATTCAGCTCTTTTTCCTGTAAAAAAACACATACAATACCCCCCCCAACATTACAACCCACCACCCACATACCCCTTATCTAACCCAAACCCCCCTTAAATAAACCTAACACTAAGCCCCTGAAGATCTTCCTACCTTGTCTTCACCTCACCGGGTATCACACCGATCTGTCCTGGCTCCGATATCTTCATCTAAGCCCAAGCGGGGGCTAGACATCCATCATCCGATGGCTGAAGAAGTCCAGAAGAGGCTCCAAAGTCTTCATCCTATCCGGGAAGAAGAGTAGATCTGGACCGGCAACCATCTTCTTCGAAGCGGCATCTTCTATCTTCATCCGATGAGGACCGGCTCCATCTTGAAGACCTCCACCGCGGACCCATCTTCTTCCGACGACGACTTCCCGACGAATGACGGTTCCTTTAAGGGACGTCATCCAAGATGGCGTCCCTCGAATTTCGATTGGCTGATAGGATTCTATCAGCCAATCGGAATTGAGGTAGGAAAATTCTGATTGGCTGATGGAATCAGCCAATCAGAATCAAGTTCAATCCGATTGGCTGATCCGATCAGCCAATCAGATTGAGCTCGCATTCTATTCGCTGATCGGAACAGCCAATAGAATGCAAGCTCAATCTTCCAATTGTTTTTTACTGCTCTTGGAAAAGATGATTTAGTCGTTGAAACGCGTAGAGCCAAGCTGAAAAAGAGCTTTTTAATACGTTTTAATAAATATTTGTTTGATACAACAAGTATTTTTGCTGCCTTTTTTGGAAGTATTCTAAAGTTACCAACTACCTTGAGGAGCCGGATTCCGAATTACTCGGAGTGAGTATACTGCACTTTATATCAATTTAAAGATACAATCACCTGCAGTGTAATTTCCATTATTTATAGATACTAAAGCACATCATGGGAAAACCAGGATATAGATCCTTATGAAGAAGCTGAACTCTGAAATTTTCGGAGTGAGTATACTGCACATTATTTTGTTGTTAACTTCTGCAAATCACAAGTCAAGTTTTCTTTCTTCAGTGTGCACCATAATATTGAAGACCAGCGCCTCTATTTATCTAATCCATTTTTTTTAAGACACCTCCACCGCGGACCCATCTTCTTCTGACGACGACTTCCCGACGAATGACGGTTCCTTTAAGGGACGTCATCCAAGATGGCGTCCCTCGAATTCCGATTGGCTGATATGATTCTATCAGCCAATCGGAATTAAGGTAGGAAAATTCTGATTGGCTGATGGAATCAGCCAATCAGAATCAAGTTCAATCCGATTGGCTGATCCGATCAGCCAATCAGATTGAGCTTGCATTCTATTCGCTGATCGGAACAGCCAATAGAATGCAAGCTCAATCTGATTGGCTGATTGAATCAGCCAATCGGATTGAACTTGATTCTGATTGGCTGATTCCATCAGCCAATCAGAATTTTCCTACCTTAATTCCGATTGGCTGATAGAATCCAATCAGCCAATCGGAATTCGAGGGACGCCATCTTGGATGACGTCCCTTAAAGGATCCGTCATTCGTCGGGAAGTCGTAGTCAGAAGAAGATGGGTCCGCGGTGGAGGTCTTCAAGATGGAGCCGGTCCTCATCGGATGAAGATAGAAGATGCCGCTTGGAAGAAGATGGTTGCCGGTCCGGATCTACTCTTCTTCCCGGATAGGATGAAGACTTTGGAGCCTCTTCTGGACTTCTTCAGCAGTCGGATGATGGATGTCTAGCCCCCGCTTGGGCTTAGATGAAGATATCGGAGCCAGGACAGATCGGTGTGATACCCGGTGAGGTGAAAACAAGGTAGGAAGATCTTCAGGGGCTTAGTGTTAGGTTTATTTAAGGGGGGTTTGGGTTAGATTAGGGGTATGTGGGTGGTGGGTTGTAATGTTGGGGGGGGGTATTGTATGAGTTTTTTTACAGGAAAAAAGAGCTGAATTTCTTGGGGCATGCCCCGCAAAGGGCCCTGTTCAGGGCTGGTAAGGTAAAAGAGCTTTGAACTTTGGTAATTTAGAATAGGGTAGGGCATTTTTTATTTTGGGGGGCTTTGTTATTTTATTAGGGGGCTTAGAGTAGGTGTAATTAGTTTAAAATTGTTGTAATATTTTTCTTATGTTTGTAAATATTTTTTTATTTTTTGTAACTTAGTTCTTTTTTATTTTTTGTACTTTAGTTAGTTTATTTCATTGTAGTTATTTGTAGGTATTGTATTTAATTAATGTATTGATAGTGTAGTGTTAGGTTTAATTGTAGGTAATTGTATTTTATTTAATTTATTTATTGATAGTGTAGTGTTAGGTTTAATTGTAACTTAGGTTAGGATTTATTTTACAGGTAATTTTGTAATTATTTTAACTAGGTAGCTATTAAATAGTTCTTAACTATTTAATAGCTATTGTACCTGGTTAAAATAAATACAAAGTTGCCTGTAAAATAAATATTAATCCTAAAATAGCTATAATATAATTATAATTTATATTGTAGCTATATTAGGATTTATTTTACAGGTAAGTATTTAGCTTTAAATAGGAATAATTTATTTAATAAGAGTTAATTAATTTTGTTAGATTTAAATTATATTTAATTTAGGGGGTGTTAGTGTTAGGGTTACACTTAGCTTTAGGGGTTAATACATTTATTAGAATAGCGGTGAGCTCCAGTCGGCAGATTAGGGGTTAATGTTTGAAGTTAGGTGTCGGCGATGTTAGGGAGGGCAGATTAGGGTTTAATACTATTTATTATAGGGTTAGTGAGGCGGATGAGGGGTTAATAACTTTATTATAGTAGCGGTGAGATCCGCTCGGCAGATTAGGGGTTAATAAGTGTAGGCAGGTGGAGGCGACGTTGAGGGGGGCAGGTTAGGGGTTAATAAATATAATATAGGGGTCGGCGGTGTTAGGGGCAGCAGATTAGGGGTACATAGCTATAATGTAGCTGGCGGCGGCGTGCGGACGGCAGATTAGGGGTTAATAAGTGTAGGTAGCTGGTGGCGACGTTGTGGGGGGCAGATTAGGGGTTAATAAATATAATATAGGGGTCGGCGGTGTTAGGGGCAGCAGATTAGGGGTACATAAGTATAACGTAGGTGGCGGTCGGCAGATTAGGAGTTAAAAAAATTTAATCGAGTGGCGGCGATGTGGGGGGACCTCGGTTTAGGGGTGCATAGGTAGTTTATGGGTGTTAGTGTACTTTAGGGCACAGTAGTTAAGAGCTTTATGAACTGGCTTTAGCCCAGAAAGCTCTTAACTCCTGACTTTTTTCTGCGGCTGGAGTTTTGTCGTTAGATTTCTAACGCTCACTTCAGCCACGACTCTAAATACCGGAGTTAGAAAGATCCCATTGAAAAGATAGGATACGCAATTAACGTAAGGGGATCTGCGGTATGGAAAAGTCGCGGCTGAAAAGTGAGCGTTAGACCCTTTTTTGACTGACTCCAAATACCGGCGGTAGCCTAAAACCAGTGTTAGGAGCCTCTAACGCTGGTTTTCACGGCTACCGCCAAACTCCAAATCTAGGCCATAGTATCTCTGGACAAACAATCAGATCACAGTACATGGTAATAAAGCCAGGCTCTGGACAATCCACTTCCTCTTTCTTTACTGCTCCAGCAGCAAGGTGATGTAAACTTGTTCTGAATTGATTTTCAAATTGCATTGTATTTCTCTGTTTCTTGAGATTCTATCTTTCCCTGCCACTGATTCATTGAGTGTGGATTCTTTACTACATCTTTTTCTAACTAATATATATTTTGTTATTTATATATATATATATATATATATATATATATATATATATATATATATTGTGACGACCCAAGGTTATCCAACCCTGCGCCAGTCACTTATTTGGCACAGAAAGGGTTTTCAGCCCCCTTTTCTGTCACCAACAGGTCACAATCTAGCCACACCAGGCAAGCTTGTGATTCAGTTTAGTGGGTGCAAGAGTTAATCCCACTCCCTAGTCTGTACTAGACGTAAGAGAAATGCCCTAAACTCCCTTTTAATGTCACCCACACTAAACCAACAATCCTATAGCTCAGATGCTGCCACCACTTAAAATTTATTAAAGGGAAAATCTTAAGGAAAACCCCAGACTTTACACCTTAACTCTAGAAATACAATTTAGCAGAAAATAACCTAAAATTATACAGTTCTAATATTCCAGTCCTTTCAGTAACGTGGTTCAATTATTAGACAAAGGCCAAACTTAATAAAGGAATTATTTATTATGCCAAAAATATTATGCACAATGCATTATTAATAAAAAGTTGTTACAAATAAAATTACACACGCAAACAGTATTTTAAAATAAAAAGGAGAAAAACAGAATTGAATACTTTCCTAGTCTTCAAGATATGCGCCAGGGGCTGGCATGAAAATGATGGCTCCTTACTTCTGTACAGCAGCTCCCCTTGTAAGAATGACAATCTTATTGTTAAAAAATAAGATTCTTAAACCCTACTTTTCAGAGATAAGGTTGCTTAACCACACGCTCCTGGGCGGGCTAAGAAACCCCCCTGTCTTTACAACCTTCAATAGACTAATTTCTTGCCTGAATTTATACAATCCATTATCATTCCTGCTAGGTAAGAAATTTCTATATTTAAATATTTAGAACCTTTTTAGTTTTATTGGGAGAATCGTTTTGATATCAAATATGCCATAGGTTGTCATATTTACCTGCCGTTAAGGTTATAACACTTTTAACCCACATATGTACATAATATACCTATGTCCTGTCAGTGACCTGGTCAGTTTTTGTAATGAAGAGCCTGTTTTGCATCAGGCCTTCTATTGACAGCTTAAGCCATAAACGTTATCCTGTGTATCTCTGTGACTAAGAGTTTCAGTGACTTTATGACCCAATGCATACACACTAACATTTGGTGGCTATTTAGAGGGTTCTGGCACTTCAAAGAAAATACAAACACAATTTTTCTTGAAAACAAATAACTGTTTTGAGTGCAAGCTACACAAAGTTAACTCCTTAGCAGCTGAATCCTGAGATAGTTGTGACATATATATATATATATATATATATATATATATATATATATATACCCACAACTATTTCAAATTCGAAGAGAAGTTCTATCTCCAGAGATGTGAGACAGCAATGGGGGCAAAATTTGCCCCCTCCTACGCCAATCTTTTTATGGGTTGGTGGGAGCTGTCCCACATCTATGGAGAATAGAACCCCTTTAAAGACAGTGTAACCCTCTACAAGAGGTTTATAGATTATTTGATCATCATATGGCATGGAACAGATCAGGACCTACAAAAGTTCCTTCAAAATTTGAACAGTAACAATGTGGGACTTAGGTTTACATGGGAGACTAATTTTGAACAGATACATTTTTAGGACCTCACCCTAGGCGTGAGTGATAAAGGGGGTATAGTCTGTGACATTTACCGGAAGCCCATTACCAAAAATTCACTATTGCATGCTACAAGTTGCCACCCCAAACATGTCCCCTTCACAGTAGCGAAGGGACAATTAATAAGGGTTAAGAGAAACTGTACATTGGATACGGCCTGTGAAGCACAGAGTAAGGCTTTGAGAACACGTTTAAAACAAAGGGGATATTCTACACATACAGTAAAGAGGGCACAGAAGGAAGTAGAACAGATTCCAAGAAACACACATCTAGCTGTTAACATCAAACACAGAGATAAAGAGGTTAAGTCCCCTAAAGTTACTTTTGTAACAGATTACAGCACAGACTATGTAGCTATATGCAACATTGACAAAAAACATTTTAGACTATTGGCAGCAGATCCCAAGCTAGACCAATGTGTAGAAAATAACTTGCGTTGCTCATATAGGAAATGTAAAACATTGGGGAATGTATTATCCCCATCTGAGCTCCCCAAAGACACTCCATTGAATACATGTTCTTGGCTGACACATAAAGGGATGTATAGATGTGGCAAAACAAAATGCAGGCCCTGTGATTTTGGAATCTTTTCCGATAACTTTATCTCAGCGGTCACTGGTGACACTTATAAAATTGATAAATGTGTCAATTGCACATCATCGTACATTATATATGTCATCACTTGCATTCAATGTGACCTACAGTACGTACGTTTAACTACAAATGATGCCAATACAAGGATAAGGAATCATTTATCCACCATCACTAAAGGGGAGGCGAGTACACCTCTAGTTAGACACTTTAACAAAATACATCAGAAGAAGTTAGATACATTCAGATGGCAAATCATTGAACAAATTACTACTCCACCTAGAGGTGGAGACAAAGACAACATTTTGAATAAGAGAGAGATGTTCTGGATCTTCAAATTAAAAACTAGAGTTCCAACAGGTTTGAATTCAGAATACGATCTGATTAACTATTGGAAATAGTGGGTCCAGAACATACTCTTCCTTTTCACATCTGACGGTCTAAACAAGACAGAGATAAAATTAAGGATTTTGACTTTCAGTATGCATATAGTCTCTAAGATTATTACTTATTGGTATAATATATACGTAATATATATAAGTATATATATATATTTATATATATGTACATTAAGCAAATCATATACATGTACATATTGCTACACAGGAAGCGACAGACTAGCGTTGCAATATTATACCCTAGCAAACAGTAGGCAGGGTGCATACAACGATTATATATATGTATATAGGAGTTCCATTTGCATAGGGTTCTATTATCTTAGGCTAGGAATTATGGCTTATATTGTAACCATTGTCATCACAATGAATCCTATCATATGCTATGCATAGTTATACCAAGACACTTAAATGACTAAAGAGATATATTTTACCATAATAAACATAATTTGTATTGATGAGTCTAATGCTATCAAATTAACTGAAGAAACCTATGAGATACTGTGAGGATAAAGATCCTTTAATGAAAACAGTTGAAACTACTATAAATATAGTGGGTTATTCTAGGAGGCATTTTGACATACATCTTGTACAATTAAATATATATTGTCTATTTCACACCATGATATTTAGGACATTTTAAATAATGACATTATAAGTTTCCCTTTTTTCATCTCCATTCTTCCATGTGCCTATAGACAAATAAATATATATATAGATATTTAGGTATTTGGATCCCTTTCCATGCATCATAATGTATTATGAAGTTTTAGTAATACACCCACTAGGGTGACTAACAGGTTAATTGTTCTATAAGGCTACACAAACACACTCCTACTAATTTGGTTATTTGATTGGTCCATTTAAGACCAATAGAAAGTGGGCACTGCTCTTAAATTGTTTTACAGCAGATGCATTGAACATCTACGATTACAGCCTCCTGGCCGAAACATGTCAGCATTCAATGCTCACTGCTGAGCTATAACCTGTATCTGCTGTAGACCCTCTGTGTCTTTTTTACCACCAAGTGTTGGAATTAATAAAGAATTGTTTTTACTGAATTAGCCTGCAAGAACTTTTTCATTTTTGTCTACACTACCTACCAACCAGGATTCGCTAGGCTGACTGGGCTCCCCAGCTGTTCAAGTATAGAGCCTTCAAGCGCTGATCGAGGATAAGCATCAGTGATTGGCCAGTGACGAGACACACCCCCGATCCGGATATCCTAGGCGGTTGGATCCACGCCGCACGTCGGCTTATTGAGTAAGAGGAAAAGTACCGTTCTGTGTACAGCATGCTACGAGTGTGCTCAGACTCTGTGGATCCCGCAAGGAAAAGAGACATACACACCGAAGCAATCACACTAGGAGGTGTTGAGTTACTGCAGCTGTATGCTGCAGGTTGCTTTTGGCTCACATCTGATAAATAGATGTACACTCCCACTCCTCTGTATATAGTGTGTATCGAGTGTGTTTTATATTTATGTGATTTACAGAAGTGGTTACTATGTGACGGCATGGGATGCTGAGAGACCGCATATTATTTCACTCTGATATGAACTAAGAGAGGGTTGATGTCTTGCCAATTATTGCACAGTGCATAAAAAGAGGAATCTATTTACAAAACGCACTGTCAGTCTCTTTAATGGACAGTTTTAGCACATGCTGGGGTGCAGTATACTAGTGGAATTCCATTGTTGCTTTTGTTTGTTATAGTGCGACCTGGTAGCACTTTATCCACTAATATCACTAGAGCCCAGATTGAATTATGGAGGCTACAAGCAGTAACTTTTATTCAATTATGCCAGCTACAGAAAGGGAAAATGGTGTCTTTGATATGGACTTGATTTTTTCAAAGGACATTACAGTTTATACACCTTAGGAGGACTATTCAATGACATGGAAAGACTGTTGGTTAAAGAGCACAAGTTACACTTTGATATATGGACACTGGAGAAATATATAAAACTAAGAATGATCCCTAGGGGGCTCAGAGTCAATAAGTTCCCTACTTTTGAAACCTCTGATGTAGAGTTTATTGAATCATGGAACAAAATTTTAACAGAGTGTTCACTTAGGCTTATGCAGTTACTTATTTTCTACAAGACTGGTCTTTTGAAGAAAATAAGAGATGATATACAGATCATACAATCTGAATTGAATACACGACAAAATGAGTTAGATTATCCTAGATTTGATAACATGTTAAAAACATCACTTACAGAGTCTAAAAACATTACTTTGAATATTAAACACACAAAGTATATAAGGGATCAAGCAGACTATGATAATAAAAAAGTGTATATCTGGAACCACACACAAGGAAACACCAATAGATGGAATCCCAATTCTAGAGGCAGGTCACGCAGTCGTAATAGAAGGAGAGGGGGGGAACAGGAGATCACAAAGTAATAACTCAGGGTCAGGAGATACCAATACACCTAACTCAATAGACAATTCCACCCAATCGACAGGTATTTTGAAACCAGCTAAACAGGTCACACTTAGTACCACTCTAGATGTACAGGAGGCTAGACCCAAAGTAAATCCTCTGCCACATATGGCAACACAAAAAAACAAACAGGGATCAAAGTACATTGAGAGTAGTCATGCTCAACCACTTATGAATACTAACACTACCACTAACATAACAAATACAGTAGAAGACATGAATGCATTTGAGAAGGTTTTTTACAAAGCCCCAGTGAAGGCCGGTATTGGAGTAGAGAAACAGGACAGATACCCCCTGAGGGGACAGAAAACGTCCTCCAAATACCAATAAGTGATAATGTTATAAACTTATCTAGTTTGGACTTAACAGCTACGCAACACAAAGTATTAAACCTAGGTTTACATTTTGCACCTACTTGTAGATTCAATTTATTCAATACTATGCTAGACATCAATAAATTAATCAGAAATATAACCCTCCAAAAGCATTTCTATAATGCTACTGATCAACAGAGTAGTATTACAGATAATTCTACAGCACGTGGACTCCTGGGAATAGACAGTCCTATTGACTTTAAAGAATCATGTGACATACAAACCCTAAATTCTTTGACAAATACATTTACACAGGGAGACCAACATGATGAGATTAATAGCTTTAGTGGCTTCAAAAATAGCTCTGAATTTTACCCCATACAAAGTAGGGGTCAAATTCTAGAGACATTTTATACCAAGGTTGAAACAGATCTAACAAAATTAGCAACCTCGAACGACAGCAAACACAACCTCACATATAAGGAGAAGCAGGCAGTCCAAGAATTAAAAGCTAATAAGAACATAGTGATTCGCAAAGTGGACAAGGGGGGCTCTACTGTTGTCCTAGATAGAGAAACCTATGTAAAAGAAGCCCTAAGACAATTAACTGATAAAGATAACTACTATCTCCTTACCTCAGACCCCACTAAACAGTACCAGAGAGAGATTAGATCTCTCCTGGATGATGGTTTAGAATATGGATTTTTCGACCATGCAACATACGAGTATTTATTGATTGAATTCCCTGTGTTTCCTATTTTTCACCTATTTCCCAAGGTACATAAATCCCAGGGCCGCCCAATAGTCAGCGGCATAGGTTCCTCATTTGAACACCTGTCTCAATGGGTAGATGCAATATTGAATCCATTTGTTGTATCTCTATTGAGTTATCTAAGAGATACAAAACATGTGATCAAACTTATGGAAAATGTATCTTGGGAAAAGGAGAAAAATGTGTGGGTGATGGTAGATGTTGTTGCTCTATACTCTTCAATCCCCCATGATGAAGGATTGAAAGCTGTGGAGTTTTTTTCTTACTGGATATTCCAACTACAGCAAAGAGTTTAGAAATGATGTATTGAGAGCAATGAGGTTTATGCTTACCCACAACTATTTCAAATTCGAAGGGAAGTTCTATCTCCAGAGATGTGGGACAGCAATGGGGGCAAAATTTGCCCCCTCCTACGCCAACCTTTTTATGGGTTGGTGGGAGCTGTCCCACATCTTTGGAGATGAGAACCCCTTTAAAGACAGTATAACCCTCTACAAGAGGTTTATAGATGATTTGATCATCATATAGCATGGAACAGATCAGGACCTACAAAAGTTCCTTCAAAATTTGAACAGTAACAATGTGGGACTTAGGTTTACTTGGGAGACTAATTTTGAACTGATACATTTTTTGGACCTCACCCTAGACGTGAGTGATAAAGGGGGTATAGTCTGTGACATTTACCGGAAACCCATTACCAAAAATTGACTATTGCATGCTACAAGTTGCCACCCCAAACATGTGCCCTTCTCAGTAGCGAAGGGACAATTGATAAGGGTTAAGAGAAACTGTACATTGGATACGGCCTGTGAAGTACAGAGTAAGGCTTTGAGAACACGTTTAAAACAAAGGGGATATTCTACACATACAGTAAAGAGGGCACAGAAGGAAGTAGAACAGATTCCAAGAAACACACTTCACATCAAACACAGAGATAAAGAGGTTAAGTCCCCTAAAGTTACTTTTGTAACAGATTAAAGCACAGACTATGTAGCTATATGCAACATTGTCAAAAAACATTTTAGACTATTGGCAGCAGATCCCAAGCTAGACCAATGTGTAGAAAATGGCTTGCATTGCTCATATAGGAAATGTAAAACATTGGGGAATGTATTATCACCATCTGAGCTCCCCAAAGACACTCCATCGAATACATTTTCTTGGCTGACAAATAAATGGATGTATAGATGTAGCAAAACAAAATGCAGGCCCTGTGATTTTGGAATCTTTTCAGATAACTTTATCTCAGCGGTCACTGGTGACACTTATAAAATTGATAAATGTGTCAATTGCACATCATCGTACATTATATATGTCATCACTTGCATTCAATGTGACCTACAGTACGTACGTTTAACTACAAATGATGCCAATAAAAGGATAAGGAATCATTTATCCACCATCACTAAAGGGGAGGCGAGTACACCTCTAGTTAGACACTTTAACAAAATACATCAGAAGAAGTTAGATACATTCAGATGGCAAATCATTGAACAAATTACTACTCCACCTAGAGGTGGAGACAAAGACAACATTTTGAATAAGAGAGATGTTCTGGATCTTCAAATTAAAAACTAGAGTTCCAACAGGTTTGAATTCAGAATACGATCTGATTAACTATTGGAAATAGTGGGTCCGGAACATACTCTTCCTTTTCACATCTGACGGTCTAAACAAGACAGAGATAAAATTAAGGATTTTGACTTTCAGTATGCATATAGTCTCTAAGATTATTACTTATTGGTATAATAGTGCACTTAGCCCCTCAAATATATATATATATATATATATATATATATATATATGTATAAATATATATAAGTATATATATATATATATATATATATATGTGTACATTAAGCAAATCATATACATGTAAATATTGCTACACAGGAAGCGACATAGACTAGTGTTGCGATATTATACCCTAGCAAACAGTAGGCAGGGTGCATACGATTATATTTATGTATATGGGAGTTCCATTTGCATAGGGTTGGAATTAATAAAGAATTGTTTTTACTGAATCAGCCTGCGAGAACTTTTTCGTTTTTGTCTACACTATATATATATAATATAATTGGATTTCATTTGCACGGATACAAATAATAAATGTCAAAAACATATTAGCAAACAATATAAAAGACATTAAAAATTGGGGCAAATGCAGGAGGATACTAACTCCCAAGTACCATAAGCTTAATACGGTAAAATTACATACAGATATAAGAGCAACAAAAACTGCTATTTTGGCCAGCCGGCTGTACACCGTAAATAAACCTGGCCGTACCTCCCAAAAACCGTCCATCTTTTGCTTCTCCAGAAAGGACTGTGTATTCAAAGCTGAGAAACACTCAGTGAAAATGTACCTGTTTAATGCCATATAGCTATGCAAGAAAACAAACCGCCTTCATGCTCCTCTCCTCGGAGCTTCCATAACTCATAGCGGTGACGTCACAGCAAAGGTGTGTCTGCAGCTGAGCACTCCTCTCCTCCAATTGGTGGAATCACGATCCTTTAGCACAAATCACAGTAGAGCCTGTCCCGGCTCACAAGCTGCAACAGAGACTGTGATATTATGATAGCGCATAGGTAGAGCAGCAAACTGAGAGGAGAGTATGACCAACTCCACTTTAGGCAATGAACTCAGTGCGGAATGAACCTGCCTTGGCGGGGTAAATCCGATCCCATCACACAGATGACTCCTGGATACTCAGAAGACACTTCCCACCAGCCTTTAGGGATACCGCAAGTTCACAGACCTTACACGATGCAAAGTCAAATGTCCCAATTTTCAAAGACACAGAAATTAGCAGTGTCCACATACAAGCAACACATTCAGTGTCTGGTTAAACACACTTGGTGCCAACGTCATGAGCGTTTCTGGCATTTGGCGGTACTCTCTGAGCTCTGCAGCAGGCAAAATACATATATTAATCATATCATTTTATAATATATATTTTATTTTTTCCTTAATTTAATAATCAGATATGTCTGATGATGATGAACAAACCCCTGTTGACATACAGTCGCTGGTTAATAACTCTGTGTCACAAGCAGTATCCTCTGCTCTAGCAGTTATTTCATCTATGGTTAAAAGTATTATACAGGAAACCCCTTGAACCTCTGGCCCTGACGCACAACCCCTCTGAACCAGAGACCTCTAAAAAGTGTACTTACAAAACCAAACACCAAGGGGAACCCCCCCTTAATAAGAAAAATAAGCCTGCCATAACCCCTACCCCTGGGGTAATAAGGTAAGACAATGACAATAATACAACCTCTGAACCAAATAACCCCATGTACTACCCTGACAGGTACCTATCAAATCATGAGTCAGAGGAAGAATGGCCTGAAGAGCCTCACGAAACACCCTGTCCCCAAGAGCACACTGACACCTTCCCCACCCAATGACTACAAAGCAACTATAGACAGTTGCAGGAAAAGTGTACACATATTAGCACTCATACCTTGTAAGATTCAATTCTATGAGTTTATGCAGTGGCTAATTAGTACATAAGAAAAACACATTAAAATATAACCTTTATTATGATTAGTTAAAAATTGGGCTCACTTTAAAAACCCTAGACGGCTAGTGTACAGTATCAATAATATATAAGATTCTGGTAGAGTTCAATATCAGTATAGAAAATGTGTGGTTGAATAGTTGTGTTCACATCATTTCCTAGTGTTATAAAATGTGACACAATATGTAAAGGCTCCCACACCGTAGACTAGTGATCAGTACTTCAGGATAAAAATTATTATGTTGGCTGTGTTGCAGAGCTAGAAAGTAGTTCTCTAAAGTTATTATTCCACGTAAATATTGGAACAAATATACAGATTTGTCAGCTTGTACACTTAAAGATATAATAGTCTATAATTGGTGTAAGACAAGTCTATGTAATGTGTTACTTTAGAGAAACATAGATGTATTCTTTGTTACCAACTAAAGTGATACTATGTATCTGTTATAATAAAACAAGAACTAGTTTGTATTGCTGTTTGAATATCGTAATAAACAATTCACTTGGATACAGTAATGTTGTTGCTTAGTTAATATTAGTTAATATTAACAGACCCCGCCGATTGAGCTATTCAGTATTATAACTCTATGATTTGGCATAAGTTGAGGTTTCAACGGTAGTATTGTTAGTCATGTGACTATTCTCTATATATATATATATGTAATCGGCCGATTTCATTAGTGTACCGTGCAGACCTCTAATTAGCCAATAAACATTGACCTGATTGTAATGATCATAGATGTATGAGCTCTATAATGCAGCAAGGGTTGGAGTTAGACGGTAACACATTATAGCTATTGCAAACACAGCTCGAGTATAACAAATAAGAGTCCGGAGATGAACAGTTTACTGAATCGCTAGGTTAGAGAAATAATTCTCTGCTTCAGTACTATGTAGCTGTTCCTCCATCTATGTAACTGACTAGCTAATCTGAGTATATGATGAACATCAGCTCAGATATCAAATTTGTTAACGTTAACTAGCACATACTAGATTAAAACTGAGGGGTCCTAATATCCCCTGCTCCTGACATGTTTCGCCGGGTATACCGGCTTTTTCGAAGGCGGGTCGCCGCGGTTTCCGCAGTCTTTTATTTAGTTGTAACCACGCCTGTGGGTTTTAATTGACGAATCAAATTAACAGTTGTTGGTGCGTTACATCCTGATAGGTTCTACTTGTTCAATGTTAACTATCCTTTGATAGTATTATATGGAGTAATTTCCCAAATGAAATAAGGGATTAAAGAGTTGTTATTTATACAATGTTTATTTTTACCAGAATGTTGTATTCGCTTATCTTGCAAAGAGATCAGAGATTGCGCTAATATATATTGTGTGTTGTCTCCAATTTTCTGTGCATTGTGATAACCTTAATAATGGCTATCTGTCATTCATGCATGATTTTTGCATAGTGAAATAGTTTTTGACATCTTTTATAACAAATAGTTGTATTATGCCATTTGTTTGAAAGGATCGAGAATTGCAGTAGTATTTTTTTATTTTGTTTTCACAGTAAGTGCTCACATTACATATTGTTTTGCATATATTACGTTGTGGTGATTTCTAGTAGTGAATGAATATCCTATATGCAGTTTGTACCAATATCATTTGTTAAGCATTTATTAATTTGATGTATCAATATTGGATGGAACAAAATATAATAAAGGAGGGGGGGGAAAAATAATTTGTTTATAGTTATAGAGCCTAGTTGCTGGATTGTCTGGGTGTTTCTTCCACTGACAATAATTGTGATCCTATAGTGTATGGTAATGAATCTATTCAAAATTAAATGATGACCCTGATAATGACTTTATGTCATTCATACATGGTTTATACATAATGAATTTGTTTTTGGCATCGTAGGTGGCTTAATGATAAATTTGTGATGTGACAATAGTCTTTATTTTAATGATAATTGTATTGTTCCATTTATTTATTCGTGGTTTATAGTCTGAGTGTCCCGTGATAAAGTTGGTGATTGTGTAATGTGAATAATGAATTGCTTCAATTGTTTTTAATGTCTCTCAAAATAAGTGATCAAGTGAATACTCCTTTGTAAAGAAAATAATATAATAAATCATATTCAAAATGATGGTGATTAGTGATTAGGTGTATACGTGTGTTTGTGTACTTGTATTAAGTAAACATAATGTGTTTATCTTATTTATTTTTCTGCATTTCTCACATTGCTTAGGTGTTCAGTCATTCTAGTACGTAATTTTCTGGTCAACCAGAAAATTACGTACTAGAATGACTGAACACCTAAGCAATGTGAGAAATGCAGAAAAAGACAAAGCTGATCACAAAAACATCACAAGTGTGGCATCACATTTTCTCCAATATCACAGAGGACAAACATCAGCATTACGCTGCCATGGAGTGTAAAAAGTAACTTTAGGCATCAGAGGAGGGAATCAAGAAGATGCTTTACTAAGAAGGGAGAGTCGTTGGATATTCTTAATGAATTCAGTCTTTCCAGCAGGACTGAATGAGAATAACAACTTTTTCTCCTACCTTTGAATATCAATTAGAATTTGAAAAAATGGTAATAGTTACTGGTTATCACTTTATATTTTAATTAAGAAATATACACATAAGGAATCATGAAGTTATATGGCATAATGGAAATAAGATAAACACATTATGTTTACTTAATACAAGTACACAAACACACGTATACACCTAATCACCATCATTTTTAATATGATTTATTATATTATTTTCTTTACAAAGGAGTATTCACTTGATCACTTATTTTGAGAGACATTAAAAACAATTGAAGCAATTCATTATTCACATTACACAATCACCAACTTTATCACGGGACACTCAGACTATAAACCACGAATAAATAAATGGAACAATACAATTATCATTAAAATAAAGACTATTGTCACATCACAAATTTATCATTAAGCCATCTACGATGCCAAAAACAAATTCATTATGTATAAACCATGTATGAATGACATAAAGTCATTATCAGGGTCATCATTTAATTTTGAATAGATTCATTACCATACACTATAGGATCACAATTATTGTCAGTGGAAGAAACACCCAGACAATCCAGCAACTAGGCTCTATAACTATAAACAAATTATTTCCCCCCCCCCCCTTTATTATATTTTGTTCCATCCAATATTGATACATCAAATTAATAAATGCTTAACAAATGATATTGGTACAAACTGCATATAGGATATTCATTCACTACTAGAAATCACCACAACGTAATATATGCAAAACAATATGTAATGTGAGCACTTACTGTGAAAACAAAATAAAAAAATACTACTGCAATTCTCGATCCTTTCAAACAAATGGCATAATACAACTATTTGTTATAAAAGATGTCAAAAACTATTTCACTATGCAAAAATCATGCATGAATGACAGATAGCCATTATTAAGGTTATCACAATGCACAGAAAATTGGAGACAACACACAATATATATTAGCGCAATCTCTGATCTCTTTGCAAGATAAGCGAATACAACATTCTGGTAAAAATAAACATTGTATAAATAACAACTCTTTAATCCCTTATTTCATTTGGGAAATTACTCCATATAATACTATCAAAGGATAGTTAACATTGAACAAGTAGAACCTATCAGGATGTAACGCACCAACAACTGTTAATTTGATTCGTCAATTAAAACCCACAGGCGTGGTTACAACTAAATAAAAGACTGCCGAAACCGCGGCGCCCCGCCTTAGAAAAAGCCGGTATACCCGGCGAAACATGTCAGGAGCAGGGGATATTGGGACCCCTCAGTTTTAATCTAGTATGTGCTAGTTAACGTTAACAAATTTGATATCTGAGCTGATGTTCATCATATACTCAGATTAGCTAGTCAGTTACTTAGATGGAGGAACAGCTACATAGTACTGAAGCAGAGAATTATTTCTCTAACCTAGCGATTCAGTAAACTGTTCATCTCCGGAGTCTTATTTGTTATACTCGAGCTGTGTTTGCAATAGCTATAATGTGTTACCGTCTAACTCCAACCCTTGCTGCATTATAGAGCTCATACATCTATGATCATTACAATCAGGTCAATGTTTATTGGCTAATTAGAGGTCTGCACGGTACACTAATGAAATCGGCCGATTACATATATATATATATATATATATATAGAGAATAGTCACATGACTAACAATACTACCGTTGAAACCTCAACTTATGCCAAATCATAGAGTTATAATACTGAATAGCTCAATCGGCGGGGTCTGTTAATACTAACTAATATAACAGATACATTAAGCAACAATATTACTGTATCTAAGTGAATTGTTTATTACGATATACAAACAGCAATACAAACTAGTTCTCGTTCTATCATAACAGATACATAGTATCACCATAGTTGGTAACAAAGAATACATCTATGTTTCTCTAAAGTAACACGTTACATAGACTTGTCTCACACTAATTATTGACTGTTATATCTTTAAGTGTACAAGCTGACAAATCTGTATATTTGTTCCAATATTTACTTGGAATAATAACTTTAGAGAACTACTTTTAAGCTCTGCCCCACAGCTAATATAATAATTTTTATTCTGAAGTACTGATCACTAGTCTATGGTGTGGGAGCCTTTACATACTGTTACCGTCTAACTTCAACCCTTGCTGCATTATAGAGCTCATACATCTATGATTATTACGATCAGGTCAATGTTTACTGGCCAATTAGAGGTCTGCACGGTACATTAACGAAATCTGCCGATTCCATATACATATACAGAGAATCGTCACATGACTAACAATACTACCGTTGAAACATCAACTTATGCCAAATCATCGAGTTATAATACTGAATAGCTCAATTGGCGGGGTCTGTTAATATTAACTAATATAACAGATACATTAAGCAACAACATTACTGTATCCAAGTGAATTGTTTATTACGATATTCAAACAGCAATACAAACTAGTTCTTGTTTTATTATAACAGATACATAGTATCACTTTAGTTGGTAACAAAGAATACATCTATGTTTCTCTAAAGTAACACATTACATAGACTTGTCTTACACCAATTATAGACTATTATATCTTTAAGTGTACAAGCTGACAAATCTGTATATTTGTTCCAATATTTACGTAGAATAATAACTTTAGAGAACTACTTTCTAGCTCTGCAACACAGCCAACATAATAATTTTTATCCTGAAGTACTGATCACTAGTCTACGGTGTGGGAGCCTTTACATATTGTGTCACATTTTATAACACTAGGAAATGATGTGAACACAACTATTCAACCACACATTTTCTATACTGATATTGAACTCTACCAGAATCTTATATATTATTGATACTGTACACTAGCCATCTAGGGTTTTTAAAGTGAGCCCAATTTTTAACTAATCATAATAAAGGTTATATTTTAATGTGTTTTTCTTATAGGTATGAGTGCTAATATGTGTACACTTTTCCTGCAACTGTCTATAGTTGCTTTGTAGTCACAGTACATAGTACACAGCACCTAAGGGCATCATTTATTTCTTCTATTTTTAGGCCAAATGCCGATATATGAATAGAGCCCACCTTGTTTAACAAAATAGGAGTGCCATCACAAACCCCCTTTCCTTTGGACCTTCCCCGTCCAAACCATTATAGACCCCTTAGGTCAGCCCATGTTTGACCCTAACCAAATAAGACACCCACCATCAACTGAATGGTCCCCTTCACCACACATAATGCAATTCTTACAAACATGGCTTCCTAATCCCACTAGGAATAAATTACGGGCAGAATGCCCACGACCCGTACTCCCAGTTAGGGAATCTTCCACCCCTGAATTTGACTCCACTATGGTGACTTTCAGAAACCATAGAAGGGGCCTAGATAAATCACTTAGATCGGCCCAGGATAAATTATTAGACATGGTGGGGCCGATTACACAAATTTTACAGCTCGCAGATCAGGCGATGATAACTTCCCACCCATTAGACCCTCAGCATGTCAGAGAATGGGCACAACGTACAATTTGCCTTCTAGGCAACACCAATGTAGCACTCTCTACTGAGAGGCGCAGGGCAGCTCTTGCCAGACTAGATCCTAAACTGGCCGATATGGCAAAGACAGAAGGCGGCTCCTCCAAATCCAAAGGATTACTCTTCAGGGAGTCCTTTATTAGATATCTAAATAGATTTGTTTCCACATTTACCTCTTTGGACAGAGCTCAGTCTAACGTGCGCAGAGTACTCTATAACAGGGGGGTTTTGCCAGGGCTGGGTATTTCAGGGGTCGTTCGTCCAGCCAAGCAACGTTCAGAGGCTCCTTCCATCAGCAATATGCTCCACAAATTAGACCCTTGTTCCCTACAATGGGCCGGCCCTTCCAAGCCAGAGGTCATCCACAAGTCCCTCCAACTCCCACTAATCAAGGTGAGCCCTTCACTCCTTCATGCATCCCCAATAGAACTGGCGGGCAGACTTGCACATTATTTCCCAACATGGAACACTATAACCTCAGACCAATGGGTTTTGCAAACAGTTTTAGGATTCCAGATAGAATTCTTCCAACTCCCGTCGCAACCCCTCCCTCCCAACCCAATCCCATTTCTTCATGCTATGCAGGAACTTATACATTTGGAAATGCATCAGCTTTTCCGCAAAGGGGCTATAGAATCCGCCTCAGTATGAGTGTTTCTAAGAAACATGTTTTTGATCAAAAAGAAGGACGGAGGCTTTCGCCCTGTCATCAACTTAAACTTATTTCTTGTCTACCGCCATTTCAAAGTGGAGTGCATACACCTACTTAGGGACACCCTGCAAGGGCAGGATTGGATGGTTCATCTAGATTTAAAAGATGCATACTTGACAGTGCCCATGCATTCAGCATTCCGCCATTATCTACAGTTCCTTTGGAATGGAGAACTCTGGCAATTCACATATCTCCCCTTCGGCCTCAGTTCAGTTCCTTGGTGTTTCACCAAGATTATGAGACCGGTTGAAGCCTTCCTTCGAACCAGGGGCATCAGGCTCATCCTCTATCTAGACAACATCCTCATTTTAGCGCAAGACAAGAGCTTATTACGCAATCATTTAGAGTTCACAACGAACCTCCTGCAACACCTAGGTTTTGTGATCAATCACGACAAATCTCTCCTCTCCCCAAACTCTAGAGTTTCTAGGTTTCACAGTGAATTCAATAACAGCTACAATGTCCTTGCCGCAGGCCAAACTGGTCACCATTCGAAAGGAACTCAGATCAGCTCTGAGGAAACCTCAGTTACCATTACGACAACTGGCAAGGATCATAGGACTCCTCTCTTCCTCCATTTAGGCAATTTTCTCAGGTCCCTTATACTACAGGGCCATGCAGAGATTGAAGCACTCTTACCTACACAACGATTCTTCCTTTTCCCAACCAGTAACTCTCTCCCCAGAGGTCAAACAGGAGATATCATAGTGGCTGCACAATCTGGAAGCCTGGAATGACAGGGTCATTTTTGGATCCTTGCCGGATTTTATCATAGAATCAGATGCCAGCCTGATTGACTGGGGCACATCCTATGACTTTCAGGCCACTGGGGGCAAATGGACTCTGGAGGAGTCCTCGCTCCATATCAACTGTCTGGAACTCATAGCAGGTTCTTTTGCCATCCAATCCTTAAAGGATTCCTTGACCAATTGTGTCCTACTCCGTATGGACAGCATCTTAGCTGTCTAGTATATCAACAAACTTGGAGGTACCAGGTCACTAACCCTAGCGAATTTAACTCGACAGTTTTACGAATTTTGCTTAAAGAACAATCTCTGAGGAGACCCTGAGCTGAGCCTTTCGGACACAGTTCAGGGTCTCCTCAGAGATTTCAGGGCCCATGGAACTCGACGGTCCTATTAATCCACATGGTCGATCTGGGTTTGTTGGTGCTTGGCAGAATGTACGGATCCCTTTTCAGCACCTCCGGTGATTATAGCAAATTTCCTTGCACATCTACATGAACAAGCGAAAGCCTATCGTACTGTTAATCTCTTTCACTTGGCCATTTCAGTGGCTCACCTACCGGTTAATGGCTTACCGGTTGGTAAGGATCCTCCAATCTCTCGCCTCCTGAGGAGTATCTGTATTAGGATTCCCCCTCAATCTTGTTATAAATCCCTGTATGAGGTTTCAAAACTTCTGTCTTTATTTTAATCCTGGCCGGATAACTCCTTTCTTTCCATGAAACAACTATCAGCTAAATTGGCTTCCCTTCTCTGTCTTCTTTCCTTTAGGAGAGCCTCTGATGTTCAGGCTCTTGATATACAGGGGTTTTCTCTATCTCCCTCAGGTTTACAGTTTCATATTAATAGGCATACTAAAACCTTCTCGTCTTCTCTATCTTACCCTTATCTAGATTCAGAACCTCTAATTTGTGTAGCAAGATGCCTTAAAGAATACTGTGCTCGCACAGCTCCTTTCCATAATTCAGATAAAGGCCCTTTACTGGTTTCTTATGTTCAACCCTTTCACCCCATATCGGTCCCTAATATTGCTAGATGGATACTATGGGTCATGTCACTAGCTCACATTCCATCCTCCTTCGGAGTGCATTCAGTTAGAGGGGCAGCAGCCTCTTGTGCCTTTAGAAAGGTTGCTCTTTGCAAAACTTACTGGCTGGGGCAGACTGGTCTTCTGACTCTATATTTCGTAAATTTTATTTTAAACCTATTTCTCAGGCTGCTTTGTCACTGTTAGATACTTAACCTTTAAAAAAGCAAAATAGGAGCCTCATGTCTTGTCATAAAATATGGATTATGATAGCCTTGGTGACTCTATAGTCCCAATTTTATTAAAGACAGGAGGCAAGTATTTTGCCCCCTCCTTGGGTAATTTTTTTTACACCTCCCTATATATGTATATATATATATATATATATATATATATATATATATATATATATATATATATATATATAAAGTTATTATGTCTTACTTTTATGCATTATATGTTTTATTCTAGTGTGAATAGTCTGATTTCAAGTTTAGGAAATCTTCCTGGAGGTTGTCTGCTAAGGAATCATGTTCCGGTTCCGTTGGAGACCAGTTGGTCTTATATTCTGCAGTTCCTGAGGATTGGTTCGGTCCAGGTCAGTAAAGAAAGAGGAAGTGGATTGTCCAGAACCTTGCTTTTTACCGTGTAATGTGATCTGATTGGTTGTCCAGAGATACTATGTTTCTTTTTTCTGTACTTGTATTACTGCTGGAGTTTAGAAAGTAAAGCAAAATACTCGCCTCCTATCTTTAATAAAATTAAGACTATAGAGTCACCAAGGCTATCATAATCCATATTTTACTCACATTTAGTGGTCACCAGAAAGGTGAGTGTTAGCGGACTGAAACCTCTGAGCTGTTCAACTAGTTACTCTGCAGCCGCATCTTTGAGAAAGCGAGTTTTGAAACTGTATCCAAAGAACATGTCACACTAAAGCTATGTTTAAGCTTTACAATTTTCCAAGTGGAAGTCGTATTTGATTATAGTATTGGTTCAATACTGAGATGAGTTGGTTGCTGTTATCTCAAGTTCCCATGGAGAACAAGCAGCTACCAGAGACTGTCCTAGAACTGCAAGATTTGTTGGAGCGTCCTGGACTGTGGTTTCCTGTGGTGCTCAAAATGAGATGCTGAACAGCTCAGAGGTTTTAGCCTGCAAACACAATCACCTTTCTGGTGATCACTAAATGTGAGTAAAATTCCATTAACACAAATCCACACTTTGACCCTAAAAGTGGTGATACGCTATGTGGCGCCCCCTGTGTTTAAATCTTTTTCAATACGAAGAGAAAATGGTACATTTTATATCAGGAATAAACTGGATTTTTTTAAAAATGTATGCTGTATCAGAGTCATGAAGAATTATTTTAGTCTTTGATATAGTAAAATCTATTCTATCATGTATATGAAAGAGCAGCCATATACATATTAAAAATATACGCTGTGTAAAAAAATAATAATAATGATAAAAAAAGTTAAGCAGAAGCAGTTTAAGGTGAAACTATGTGTGAGGTAAAACTAACAGGAAGTGTTTGATTATGACAACTAAGTCTTACAACTCTACTACTCATTGGCTGACAGTGAGTAGTGCTGAAAAGTTGGTTTGTTTAGCACAGGAACATTAATTTTAGGGAAAAACAAACAAAAACACTAATACATTTGTAAACATTATCTTATAGACAGAGTTAAAAAAAGATTGAAGATCATGCCCCCCCCCTTTTTTGTATGCATATTACATACCCATACAGAGACATAATAAAAAAAGAAAATAAACTTATCATAATATCTGAAGATTATTTTATTTCAATTACTTTAATAATAACACAATAGAATGTATAATGTTCATATTTCTGTTTGGACAAGCAATGTATGGAAAATATGTCTGCATCATGATGAAATTATATGAATTTAAATGTATGCACTTTTTAAGCTATACGCATCTGTGTGCTCTTACCATGCATTGCAGTTAGTAGCTAATAATGTTGTAAATAAAGGTTTATTTTTTTGTTAATTAAAAAGTTACATTGATATTTGAAAAAATGGCTAATTTTAAAATGGTAACATAGATAGATATATTTTACCCAAAATAAGCATGTTGTAAAAATAGTTGTAAAAAATGAACACAACATTCATTAAATAGGTATCAATACAATATACATTGTGTTTAATTTAATTTAATTTAAAATACAATAAACAGTGCAATACAGAAGAGCCATTTGGTGCATCTGGAAATATCAGTGCCCTAAATATTGAAAAGGTATTCTTACTTATAACAAGTTAACAATCTAATACTTAGTAGTTATCTTTAGTATTCTATAAGCCAGCAATGAGACACCTATAGTCTTCTCAAGAGGTTACTCAAAGCTTTTTTGTTTTGTGTATGCCTCATGAAATATCCCCATATCCTTATGCTAAGATTATGCAGTCAGAGAATGTGTGTGGGTGGAGTACTCAGATAGGCATATACAGGTTACCAACCTGTGGGTACACACAAGTTACTGACTTCCCCAAATACCCAGTCTCTCTCACTATTTCTTTCCTCCCATAATCTGGTTAGACTAGAGCTTTAAATTAAGGTCTTCTCACGTCTTACACTCAGTCCTACAACCAGAAATGTTTTAGCAATACTTTGCCCTCTATCACGTGCATAGAAATCCATTTTGCAGCCATCTTAAACTGCTGTCTCTAACTAGTATGAAAGAAAAACATGCATGTGAGAGAGAATGGATGTAATGAACATTAAAATAAAGAAGCACATTATACTATAAACTACTGGCTGCAATTCTTCTACAACTAAGGTAACAAAAAATATAACTAATATATGTAATATTAAATTATTTTATGGGTGTTAATGCTGGAAGTATGTGCAAAAGGATGAGGAAGCAAAAGGACATGTTATGTCTCTGTAGTTATGTAGCTTTATTTAAGTTTGTGAAGATATGCAATTCTAATTAAAAAGTTGTTTTTAAATGCTGACAACAGGCCACTATCACAACCTCAAATCTTTAATTCCAACTTTTATCTTGTACCACCAACACAATTTGGTACATCCTAACTGCTTGGACAATTCACAACAAACCCCATTAAGTAATAGATTGTGTTTATCTATATCATTAAGGCAAATAGTAGTAGTATTATTTTAATGGCACTTCAGGTTATGAAGCTATCTGAGTACATTGCATGTGGAAGGCTTCTTGGCAACTTCAGCGCCTAGCAACAGGGGAAGAAGATCGACTGTCTCTACCTCCCTGTAAGACAAGAGAGACAGCAACAAGGGTGCCAATTAGATGAAACCAGCAGCAACACATCACAGAAAGAAAACAACTGAATATATATTTTTCTATGACAATACATTTTTGTTATATTTTTCATGTAATATTTAAAAGTATAAAACAGAACATTAAAAGTAATAACTTTACACATAAGCATCACTGTATCATTTAAATGCTAAACCTACAGTTTTTTTGAAAAAATAAAAGGTTTTGTAGTCAGATTCCACACCTGCTCATATTCCATGAATACAAAAAACAAAATGCTTGTGCTTTATGTTGTTTCAGTGTTGACATCACATGTCTGACTAAAATTCAAAGTTATTTTCATTTGTATTAACAAAAAAAAAAGTTGACAAACAATGACATTTTAAGGGACTAGAAATATTAGTAATTTTGTCTAGATATGTGATTTTAATATATACAAATAGAATAATTTAAAAAAAAAATTTTGAACCATGCTTAAATAAATCCAAATCCTTTAGTAATTCAGCTAGTAACAATTACCCAAGTGCCATGCTCCTATTTGCTCACTTTATTGTACCAGTTTTCTTTTTTTTACTAACTAGATTTTATCTAATTTATGTATCACTAACTGGTAATTACCAACAAGTTATTCTTTACTAACTGGATTTAAAGGGCCATGATACCCAAATGTTGAAACACTTGAAAGTGATGCAGCATAGCTGTAAAAAGTTGACTAGAAAATATCACCTGAACATCTCTATGTAAAAAAGAAGATATTTTACCTCAAAATGTCCTAAGTAGTCAAACCCCATTGCAAAGGACTTTAAGCAGCAAATCTGTATGTCTGTCCCGGGACAGGCAAGGGAGTGAGCTTTGTGCACACTCATATTATTTCCCTATTCAGTTTAAGGAAGTTTACTATGAAATCTCATGAGAGTTAAGTGAAATCTCATGAGATCACAGTAAGAGAGTTTATGATTGGCTGCTGTTCATTTCTTTTTTTTTTTACCTGCAGCTAAAGTATAACTTTTTCCACATAACTTACTCTGGTGAGCTGAGGAAATTGTGAGGTAAAATATCTTCTTTTTTTTTACATAGAGATGATCAGGTGAAATTTTCCGGTCAGCTTTTTACAGTTATACTGCATCAGTTTCAAGTGATTTAGCATATGAGTATTATGTCCCTTTAACCTTTCCCAGTTTCTTACTAGTCGACTGTGTTGGTCTCTTCATTACCAGTGTCAACATCCACTCTGCTGAAAGTCTCTAAAATGCCACATTTGTGAAGCAATCCAGAGGCAATGATTTCAATGTATTTTTTATTACATTAGCTTTGCTCCAGCAGTAAAAGAAGATACATCATTAAAGGAGGAATAAGCAGCAGAATATACTGGCTCATCTATAAGTACCAGTCCTCAGCCATGATATGTGCTAGCACAGTAATAGTACTAAGCCCTTTGTATTGTGAGATTCAAACTTTTGTGAAAAGTCACAAATTCCCATAATGAACAATAATTAAGGTGATGGTAAAAAGCTGTGCAGAAGATTGGTTGTGTGAGTAAAACCCAGCCCAAATGTTTCATTGAGCCAATAGTTACTCCTAGACACCTTTGTTAAAAAAACAAAAGAGTTTTTAAAGTCTACAACCACCTCTGGCTTACCCAAGACTACTTATTGTATGTGTCTGTACCAGGGAGGATTTTTTTTAGCCCTTTGATATATGAATACTAGAATTATTTAAATAGCCTTTATAAATATCATATGTTGCATATGCTTCTTTTATTCTCTGCAGACTAAATTTTGCATAAATCATTGCACATTAGCTTAATTGCACATTCAACCATTTCCTTCTATGTGTTTTCTAAATACAGTTTTTGAACTATTGTGCCCCAGTGCTCAGAGGCCTGTGAGTCATTTCCAAAATCTCCTAACAAAAGAATTTCAGGACACCTGATGCATTTGGACAATCATGCTTTGAGCACATTGCCAAAGGCACAACTTGGCAGTTCTTTATAACATAATGAAGATCACCATCTGCACTGCTTCATTTTTAAACAAAATCTATGTGCCTTAATAACACACAAAGCAACATCAAACTTGTTTAGGATGTTGCTAGCAACTGACTCTAAAAATATGTGGCGTATAATTAAATCATTAAAAATTCTTACTGCTCCACATAGGATAAGCAAGTAATTTAAATTGTATTAATTACACCTTCACTAATATTCATATGGATGTAGCTACATTCTACAAACTCCTTCATTTTCTAATAGGCATTGAATATGCATTTATAATAATAATAACAATAAATGGATACAAATATATTTTCTTAATTTGCCGTTCCTATTTTCTCTACAAAACATTGTTTTGTTCAGAAGTTAATATATATTTATTTTCAAAAAGAAAATATGCCCAGTTGATTAGACATATAAAAAATGTGCATTTGTCGATGCCTCATATAGCTATTTGTTTATACAAACAAAAAACATGTGAAGTGTTTAAAATAAAGTCTTTTCTGTACATGCTAGTAGATTGGACTTTCTATAACCCTGTTAAGAAAAGCCCACAACATGTGCAGCATATGTGCATATGCTTCTAAATTATTCATACATTTTACTAGAAGCATTCTGCTATTACAAGTATATTGGAAAAAAATACTTCTATTCAGAATTGAAATAGATTCATACACATTTCCATTTTGGTTATTATGTCCCTTTAATTATATTATTATATTATCATGTTTTAATAAAACTATGAAACTATTATTTTAACTGAAATGTAAAGTCAACGTGTGAGATTTACACACACACACACAAATATTTGAAAATCCTACACATGATATGCAGTAATATGGAAATAGGGTCTAGACAAATATTTAAAGAAATTTTGTGTGAACAAAATACACAACTAGTGTTTTCTAAAGGGGTAAAATATGGTTTGTGAGGCATTTCGATGACCTATTGAGTTAATGTGGTGTGAAGTCATTTGATAAACAAATTTTCTGTATTGAAAAGAAGATCCAGGACGGGACGTTTATTTGGAAATTGGAGTTGTTTATGCTCCAGCATTAAAGGGGACTGTTTTTTAAGTGTCTATCTCGAGTTGTGGTTTGAAGTGGACGGAAATTCTTCATGAATAACATCTCAGTGCAGTTTATCTGTATTATTTGGGACAATCATATTTGCTTGTACAAGAAAGATGGGAACTTAATTGACACTATCTGGTTCACAAGTGTGTTTTTCATTAAGCTTTTGCTTTAGCTAAAGATACCACAGGACGCTGGCTAAGGTATTGAACAGGGCAAAGTGATTTGTACATCCAAGAGGGATGGTTATAATGTTTCTGTAAGGAGGATAAAATACTTAATAAACTTTTCTATATGTAAAATGCTGAAAGCTATTTGAGCTGTCCTGATATATATGGGGCTAATTTACTTGTATATACAGGGTACAAATCTAAATAATTGTGGTGCAACCTTCTCTTAAACAGAGGACCATATTTAGAGATATATAAGGTTTTGGTACAAGGATAGAGGTCAATTGCTGAGAAAAGGTGGTATCAGTTATATATTTTAATAAGATCTAATAGCAACGGTCCAAGGAAGCTTTTTATATACATGATAAACTTATATAGTGACCCATAGGGCATCTTGTTGTGTTGAATGATAACTCAATTGTAGGACTTCAAATATAGATCCTTTGAAGTAGATATGCTTTACGTTAAAATTAAATACCTGCAAATGTTTATATATTATATAATTTAATTGATAAATGAATATAGGTAAAGACTTTAATAACTGTAGTAAAAGACCATTTCTGTTTGAAATAAGAAGAGCTCCCCTCCCACACCCTTTCAAGCCGCAAACCAATTGGTTACGAAGGAATTCCCCTTATACCTAAAATTTAGAAACATTGGTAGCATAAATACAGCTGCCTATTTGAATGATGATTCTCATAACATAGACAATGTGAATTTTGGGGAATTGCAAAAGGAAAGGAAGGCTAGAAACAGTTTTCGTTCTGATGAGCGATTGCTGATCTATGTGATAGGCGGCTAGCCATAATTACTTAAGAGGGCACACTATAAGGTACACTTCAGGTGATTTTAGTGCAATGTACTCTTGTGTATACCCCAAGTTTCCCCTTACCAACAGAAACAAGTTCTCAGTTAAAGGGCCATGATACCCAAATGTTGAAACACTTGAAAGTGATGCAGCATAGCGGTAAAAAGTTGACTAGAAAATATCACCTGAACATCTCTATGTAAAAAAGAAAGATATTTTACCTCAAAATGTCCTAAGTATTCAAACCCCATTGCAAAGGACTTTAAGCAGCAAATCAGTATGTCTGTCCCGGGACAGGCAAGGGAGTGAGCTTCGTGCACACGTTATTTCCCTATTCAGTTTAAGGAAGTTTACTGTCAAATCTCATGAGATCACAGTAAAAGAGTTCATGACCTCAGCACTGTTGATGCTGATTGGCTGCAGTTCATTTCTTCATTTATTTATTTTTTTACCTTCAGCTGTACAGCAGCTGAAGTATAACTTTTTTACACAGGACTTACTCTGCTGAGCTGAGGAAATTGTGAGGTAAAATATCTTCCTTTTTTACATAGAGATACTCAGGTGATATGTTCCTGTCAGCTTTTTACAGTTATACTGCATCCGTTTCCAGTGATTTAACATATGAGTAGAATGTCCCTTTAAGCAGGGAAAACACACCTGGCTAAATTTGAGAAAAGTAAGGCATATACATATACCCAGAAAAGACAATAAGAAAAGGGACAGGTAACCAATCACAGCACATCAATTAGTTAGGAGAAAGTCATGCCCAAATATAGTCAGTTTTCTCCAGAAGGGAATTACATCCTACACTGTAGGAGGTGTATGTACAATCTCAACAAAAACTCCCAATAGGGGGCTGGGTTTCAAAGAAACAGTAAGGGGACAGGAAAAGTCGCACAGATGCTGATCTAAAAACCCAGCATCAAACCTTTTAAAAACTTACTTAGAAGCTCCTAGTTTAACACTGTTGATGAGGTTTATACCCCCCCTGGGCTATATAAATGGATCATCTACAAAACATTTATGCAAAGTAAAATCTAGTGTACAATGTCCCTTTAAAGGGATATAAAACACAAATGTTTTATTTCATGATTCAGATAGAGCATGCAATTTTATGCAACTTCATAATTTACTCCTATTATTCATTTTTCTTTGTTCTCTTGGTATTAAGGTTAGGAGATGGCCATTTTGGGATTAGCACCTGGGTAGCACTTGCGGATTGGTTGGCTATATGTATATGAACCAGAAATTGGCCAGCTCTTAAGCTTACATTTCTGTTTTTTTTTTTCAAATAAAGATACCAAGAGAATGAAGACAAATTGATAGTAGGAGTCAATTAGAAAGTTGCTTAAAATTGAATGCTCTATCTGAATCATGAAATAAAATTTTTTTTATTTATTTTTTCTTCATTTATACAGAAGAAAAAAAAAGTCCAAGAAAAAACATACAAATATATTCATAAGGACACCTAACATAAGTAATTTTCAATCCATCCGATGTGACCAAAGGTTCCAAGTCTCAATTAATAAGTCCCATTATTTACAAAAGTTATTCAGAACCTGATATTAAGTGCATATTCTCAGCGAGATGGACAATCTCCTCCATGCTGAATATTTACAAGGAGGGAGAAAAAAATATATCTATATATATTTTTTTTTAATTGCTCTCACCTCTCTTCCATACCATTCACCCACTCTCCACCCCACCCACCCCCATTGCTCTATCTGAATCATGAAATAAATTTTTTTTTATTTATTTTTTCTTCATTTATACAGAAGAAAAAAAAAGTCCAAGAAAAAACATACAAATATATTCATAAGGACACCTAACATAAGTAATTTTCAATCCATCCGATGTGACCAAAGGTTCCAAGTCTCAATTAATAAGTCCCATTATTTACAAAAGTTATTCAGAACCTGATATTAAGTGCATATTCTCAGCGAGATGGACAATCTCCTCCATGCTGAATATTTACAAGGAGGGAGAAAAAAATATATCTATATATATTTTTTTTTAATTGCTCTCACCTCTCTTCCATACCATTCACCCACTCTCCACCCCACCCACCCCCATTTGAATCGACAAGCCATTCACCCCTCAACCTACAATTTTCCATATACATTGTATTTTTAAAGGTTTTGACTACTCGTCTTTAATCTTCATAGTCTAGAGTTTTGATCGACTTCCCCCATTTATCAAAGAACCTTTCAATATTGGTTTCAATATTAAACCATGTATCTTGCTGTTCTATAAGGAATTGTTTATGAATACTCTGTTTAAGGGCCCTCAGAGATGGTGTTCTAACACTCTTCCATCCTTTCAGGATAAGGTTCCTACCAACTAAAACTACCATTGTTATGAATTTCATCCATTGCAGATACCTCCCTTCATAGTGGAATAAAAAAATCTGTTCTGCCTGTAGGGTTATTTGAAATTCATAAATCCTATTAATCCAAAAGTTTACCATTTTCCAGAATTTTTGTATCTTTGGACATAGCCAAAAGTTATGTAGCAGATTTGTTCTACTTTGTCGATACTTTGTACAATAGGTTCCTTCCCCTGTCCCTCCCCACTTATCTATCTTCTCCGGTGTAATATATGCCATTCATAAGATCTTTATATGCTGTTCTCGCATAGGCACTGCTAGTGTTGCTTCGTCTACTCTTTCCATGCTTTTCTGTTCTTTGAGGTTTGTAAAATACATTTCTCTCCATTTTACAACCGCTCTATCAAGATATGTTTTATAGTCTACATTATTCACTATATTGTAAAGAAGTGAATATTGAATATTTGCCATTTTTGATGGTATTAATTACTGGAGCTAGTGGTGCCAGATCCCGTTTATCTCCTTGAATTCGTATTAATTTCTGACAGTAATGCCGGATTTGCAAGAAGGAGAAGTAATCTTTATTTGTCAATGAAAATTTATTTTTAATTACAGTTCTCAACTTTAATTGTACCCTGGTTTCTGTTCAGCAATTGAATAATTTTAAATAACCCCTTATCTCGCCATTGCGAGAAAAAACTAGAAGAGTGGCCTTGTTTAAACTCATAGTTCCCTTCAATAGTTAGGAATTGTGATGCAAAGAAATTAAATTTGATATTTTTACATACCCTATGCCATGCCACAACTGTATCTCTAAAAAACTATAACCTCTTGACATATAGTGGTAAATCTTTAATCCTTAAGTGTAAAATGTTTTTTAAATACAGAGGTTTGACTAGGTGATTTTCAATTTCTAAGAGGGAAAAGTGATTGCTTTCCAATAGCCAGTCTAGTGCAATCTTTGCTACTGCCACTAGGTTGTAAATCGTTATATTAGGAAGTCCCATTCCCAAATATTTTTTTTAAATACTAGTTTCTTATAGCTGATTCTGGGTTTCCTATGCATCCATATATACTCTTTAACAGCATTATTGATTTTCCTACTCTCT
The DNA here is from genome assembly GCF_027579735.1 of Bombina bombina. Classification (NCBI taxonomy): domain Eukaryota; kingdom Metazoa; phylum Chordata; class Amphibia; order Anura; family Bombinatoridae; genus Bombina; species Bombina bombina. Next base: position 766,416,216 of record NC_069503.1, on the reverse strand, counting down.
GGCTTCTTAATAAGCAGCGGCAAATTCTGAAATACATGAAGCAGTTTTGGAAGTTCTATCATCTTAAAGGGACACTGAACCCAATTTGTTTCTGATTCAGATAGAGCTTGCAATTTTAAGCAACTTTCTCATTTACTCCTATCATAAATTTTTCTTCGTTCTCTTGCTATCTTTATTTGAAAAAGAAGGCATCTAAGCTTTTTTCTTTGTTCAGTACTCTGGACAGCAGTTTTTGATTGGTGGATGAATGTATCCACCAATCAGCAAGGACAACCTAGGTTGTTCACCAAAAATGGGCCGGCATCTAAACTTACATTCTTGCATTTCAAACAAAAATACCAAGAGAATAAAGAACATTTGATAATAGGAGTAACATGGAAAGTTGCTTAAAATTGCATGATCTATCTGAATCATGAAAGAAAAAATTTGGGTTCAGTGTCCCGAATTATTCACTTCCTTGAATGTTTTGGTCTCTGAGTCTTGTTTTTTTTTAATCCATAGTACTTCTGACTTACTTTTATTGATTCTATATCCGGAGAAGGATCCAAACCTTACTATGATCTGACAAATGGTATTAAAATTTTTCTTTGAATTTTTTTGTGAGTAATAATAAGTCATCTGCATATACTGCCAATTGTATGCTCTTCCTACCCAATTCTATCCCCTGAATATCCTTCCTTAGTGCAATTAAGAGTGGTTCTAGGGCTATATTGAAAATTAGGGGTGATAATGGACACCCTTGTCTCGTTCCTCTGAGTAAGGAGAAACATGTAGTTTTATTATTGTTTATGACCAATGCCGCCTTTGACTTCCTGTAAAGCAATTCAATCATATCATAACAGTTACCTACATAACCAAATTTACTAAGAGAAGACAAAAGGTGATCCCATGTGACTGAGTCAAAGGCCTTGCTGGCATCAAGGGATATTATAGATAAATCTTATTTTACTATTTTCTTAGAGTATTTGTTATTATACCATTGGTCTACAATTGTTAAAAAGACTTTCCTCAAATTAGTGCTCGAGGAGCGTCCCTTTATAAATCCTGATCAGGATGTATAATTGTATCTAGAGAGGCTTGGATTCTTCTTGCCAGTATACTTGTTATGAACTTATAGTCAATATTAAGAAGTGAAATCGGTCTATATGAGTCAATTAAATTAGGATTTTTCCCAGGTTTGGGAATTATGATTGTGGATTCATTAAAGTCTTCTAATGGTTTGAGTTGACCTGTCCAAAATTTGTTCAACATTAAAGTTAAAATTGGGGTTATCTCATCAATAAGTATTTTATAAAACTTGGACGGGAGTCCGTCCGGCCCAGCCGCTTTATTGTTTGCTAGGGATTTAATTGTTTGCTGTATTTCTTTTTCTGTGATAGGTTCATTAATTTTCCCTAAATGGGATGCATCTATTTTAGGAGTCATGATTGATTCCCAAAATTTTTCCTTCATGACTACATCTTTTGGTTGTGATGAATATAGATCAGAGAAATGTTCAAAAAATATTTTTGTATGTCACCTGTTTGAGTCCATGTAACACCCTTTTCTTGAATTTTATTTATAAATATGGGTGCTTTTTGATTTTTTGCTATACATGCTAAAAAGCTACCAACTTTATTACCATATCTATAATACTGTGTGCATGTTTTTATATTCTCTTTAACTTCATTTTGAACAAAGAACTTATCTCTATTATGTTTAGCTTGGATATATTTTTTCCAGTTTTAGAAACGGTACAAAATGGGGGAGGCAGAATTCCAATAAAGCAGGAGTCTTATAAAAATTAGGTAGTATACAAAGTAGTATGTAATTATATAGTATACGACTATCTGTTGCAGGGTTAAAGCTCAGTGCACAGGACAACTAACAAAATAATTGTAGTAGGGTATACAATTAAGTATAAGTAGCTTTAATCTGCATAAAAATTAATATTTCTGCTCTGAGAGACAATATATAAAGAGATACTTATAGGTATGTATAATTTTACGATTCACATTCATACAAATAACTTTATTGAAATAACTAGGTTAAATAATAAGAAAAATAGGATCTCATGCATATATAAGGCTTAGGCATTCATTAAAAACACTTAACCAGGGAAACTGATCTTGCTCCCAAAATCTCCTTATATTATAAATTATAAGTAGCCAGCAGTCACTATATTTGCTCTCTGAAACGCGCGTCAGGGGTCATCTGGAGTAGCTCTGTCTCTCCAGTTTTCTTTTTAATGTTGCTTACCAGGGTTTAAATGTATGAAGTTTGTAAACTTAGTATTTTTTATTAAAAATTTAGGGAAGAAAAATTGGTTAGTTTTCCTATTCTTAGTTTTGGGATTCAATATAATTGAAATAGGAGCGTGATCTGAAATAGTTATCAGATCAATGTGTGTTTCCTGGATACTATCAACTAGTTTGTCTGAGACTAGAAAAAAGTCTATCCTGGATAGAGTATTTTTAGACTTGGATAGACATGTATATTCTCTATCATCTGGGTGCATAATTCTGTATATATCCTGAACTTTCAGATTCAGATTTTTTTAAAATAAAACTTTCTCTTTTCCTTCTAGCCTGTAAATTTCCATCAACAGGCTTCCCTGTCTCTGATAGATCTGAACTCATACTGCATCTATCTAAAACCCTATTAGGGGTAAGATTAAAATCACCTCCTAGAATTATATTAGTATTAGTATAATTAATTAATTGGTCCCGAAGTCTCTGCCAAAATCCTGCATCTTCTTCATTTGGACCATACACGTTACAAATAAAGAATTTCTTATCCCTAATTTCTACTTCCACTAAAATATATCTGCCCTCCTCGTCTGTCACTATATTCCCTATGGGTTTAGTATTCCTTTAAGTGTAAGGTAAAAGCTGTATATTTTACTATAAAAATCATATTACAACATTTTAAATATGGAGATGTTTGTATGTTTGTCACAAATGTTATATAATGTAAGCAAGGTAATATCTGGTAAACAAACACTTCTATTCATTTGCAGTTTTAAGTCCGTATATCTAATGACGTAATTCTTCAATATATATTTGGCAGTTAGTAGTAATGTACTATTGTACAGTTTTAAGTACAATAGCAGCAGGTATAAACACTAGCCCTGGAATAACAATATAAAACGAATAAAAGCCATAATCATCTCTGTGTGTACCCAATAACAGAAGGTAAAAGATATTAAAAAAAAATAAAAAAAAATCTTCACATCTTTCACTTATGGCACCAGCAAATAATAGCAGCACAAGGTGATCTTCAGTCTTAGCCATATTAATTAGAATCATTATAAACAGTGGATTACTTTAAAGATTATGTGCATATTAATTTCAGATGAGTTTGTTTGTGGAACAGCAGTAAAGATCTACATGGTATTTTGCTGGGTAAATTATTCACAAAGACAATTTTAAAGAAAACTGTGTACCCTGCGGTCTTACATCTAAACCTTCATATATACTATCAAGATATATTTATTTGTTCTTGGAAACTGTTTGGAGCAAAGAATACAAAAGTATTACAATCACCCCAGCGTGATTTTTGTAATCCAGTATGCACCTCATATTTATTGTAATGAGGTATGCTACAATAGACGTAGACAATAGTACAGAATCTTGTGCTTTATATTCAAATTGTGTTCTACCTAACTGCTAAAACCTTTTGAAGTTTGCCCTCATTAATAAACTGTTCTATTCAGTTTAACTTAATTATGTATACAAATTATTGAAACAAGTTCAGAAAGACACAGTTTTATACACATCTACTGCATCGTTGAAACTTTGCTGAAGGGTAAATACTGCATTTTTAATCAGTTTATTAAACTTTTTTATACTGTATAATGACACTAAACCCTAAATTATATGATCATTTGGAAATCTTTAGTTGTGAAAAAAAAAAATGAAACATGAAACTAGAGATTGAGGCCTCAATCACAATAGTTTCCTATATCAGCTCCTGATAACTTTGTTTCAGTTAAAGCTGAGAAAGGAAGCATATTGTTCGGGTGATCGAAATAAAAAATGGATTTGTAGTTTAAAACTCGTGAATGAGTTTTCAATAAAAAAATTCCTGATTATAGATGCTACATACAAACTAGGAATCCAATCAAAACTGACATATACAATGGCCCTTTCACAGCTCTTAAGGTTCTTTACAATTCTTTTGAATTTACCCCTTTGTACATTAAGGGGAATACTAATTTACATAACCTATTGTAATCCAAGTCCATCCTGATAACATGTAAAAAATCTGAATGCTATTTGTATATAGACATGATGGGTATACTGGGCATGTTTTCTCAATGATTATATTGACACTTTTAATTTTAAAAAGTATTGTTTTTGCTTTCATTATTTCCAAATACTGATTGAAAAAACACAGATTTTTTTCAGATTGGTGAGATATACATCTGAATTCAACACTACAGGTTTCTATTAGAAGTGGCCACAACTTATCTCATCCTCTAAAATGGGATTTTAACAGTTCTCATACTGTAAACTGGAAAACCACTCCATTGCAATAATCTAGCCACAAAAATGTTGCTACACATCATTTCTATATGTTGGGGTACTGATCTCACTTTTTTTTCTGATCCAATTAGCTGTACGGGATATCACATATTAAATACATATACATATGTAAATGTGTGCTATGCCCACAGCATAATAATAAATACGCTTAAAACCTTTTTAGTATTTCTAAGTTGTTATTATTCTGTTTTGCTCTGACCTGCCATTATAAGTAACAAAATATATTTTTATGAATAAAAAGAGTTCTAAATGCAAGAAATAAAAGTTTGGTTCTATTACTGTGTGCTTTGTGCGTTTAATGTCATATTAAATATGGCTTATATTACTTTTCACAAAAAAAATGTAGCTTAGGGTAACAAAATTAATATGAAGAAAGGAACATTTAAACTACCAGAAAAGGCTAAACAAATATGCCTATTTCCTTTTAATGCACTTTCAATGCATTACAATTGCTCCATATAAACGTAATTAGTGTCTGTAAAGGTTGTGCTGTGAATTAATTACATGTACGGGTCAGCGCTTAATACAGGGTTTAAAAAACAAAACTAAAAAGTATCAGTTAATTTTTTTCTGGATTTAAAAGTTTAGATTATTCTATGTAAATTCCTGGGTATAATTATCCCATGGCTCCTAAATCATCTCTTTAGCTGAAATTTCAGTATTACAGAAGGCAACTAACTTTCTTATACATTTCCAGACCCCTGCCTTAAAGGGACACTGAACCTAATTTTTTTCTTTTGTGATTCAGATAGAGCATGACATTTTAAGCAACTTTCTAATTTACTCCAATTATCGATTTTTCTTCATTCTCTTGGTATCTTTATTTGAAATGCAATAATGTAAGTTTACATGTCGGCCCATTTTTGGTAAACAACCTGAGTTGTTCTTGCTGATTGGTAGATAAATCCAAACACTAATAAAAAGTGCTGTCCAGAGAACTGAACCAAAAACAACTTAGATGCCTTCTTTTTTCAATTAAGATAGCAAGCGAACAAAGAAAATTTGATAATAGGAGTAAATTAGAAAGGTGCTTAAAACTGCATGCTCTATAAAACTGCATGCTCTATATGAATCACAAAAGAAAAAAGAAGGGTTCAGTGTCCCTTTAAGACTAGAGGAAAATACATTTCTCATTAAGCAAATACAATTATTATTCAAAGTTCAGGAGGTCAAGTTGTAGAGCTCACAACCATAGGGGATGTAACTGCAAATTTGATATATTATAAAGGGGTAAATATATTTTATGTTTGCATATCTATTATTGTGATAAGTTCTTATGCTGATCTCCAAAATGTAACTACACAATGTTTGCTTTCATAAATAATTGTATTCTCCCACAAACAAGAATTATTGACATGGTGTTCTGTATATATAAAACCACATATCGACTTAATGTTCATATGAAGACTCTTTTTAAGGGTCTGTAATGTTGGCATATACTATAAATAAATATTAGAGAGAGGGAGAAGGAGGAAATAATTCTATATGATTTTATAATAAAATTACCAGTTTAAAGATCCTGGAGAGAGTCCCTTGGCCATCTCTGTGTGCATCCTTGTATCCCTTATGGGATGATTTGTGGTGCTCAAAATACCTGGCACCAGATCCATAGTATGGCTTCTGCCCATCAGCTCCCTACATGGGGTTAAGCAGATATGTTATTAGGTAGATGAATCTGTACATACAGGGAACATGGCACTTACAGAAACACAAAAAAAATTGATTTAAACCTCTGCCTTGAGCCTGTAAATTATGAAAGGAAAATTAGATGCTGTAAATAAAAAAAAGGAAAGAAAAAAAAAAAGAAAAAGGAAAAAGAAAGGAAAAAAGAAATAAGTCTATCAGTTAATTAAATAACAGACAACTATGACAAGTGCATTGGAAATATTAGGCTTGTGTTTTGAAGTACCTATAGAGAAACTGTAAAAAAATAAATGATTCCCTTATAAATAGCATTATCTCTAAACATGTTTCTAGGTGTATTAATTCAATCTGAAGCTAACAATGCTTAGTGCTTTTCCTTGAGAGCTGTTTGCAGAACTATTCCTTTCTGCTTAATGTTGTGTTGATTTATTCAGATCACTAATGTAAAATAAAACCCTTTTAATACAGCAGATGTTGATAAATCTGTAATAGAACAGGAAATAGAAAGGCTGAATAATGCATCATCTAAGGTACAAAATAAAAATGGTCCTGCTATTAACAAAGGTTATTTTAGCAGCTATTAGAAATAGAACTATTTTGTTTTATATTGAAGACATTTTGTTTATTATGTAATTTCTGATATTTACAACAAAATGCATTTGTTAGTAAAGGTTTCTGTGAAGTGTTCAGTTGTCACCATTTCTCTTTTGGCTCATTTCCTATTCTTTACTTTTTAATTTTGAGTTGCATTTTGCAAGAACTGATTTCTTTCTATTTAATTCTGTAGGGGTAAGAGCTTGCTCATAATGGTGCCCATGAAGTTCAGGGGTTACCTTGTAGCAACAGTTGTAAGTAATGAATGTGACTGTCAAAGAGAAAAGAAAACACATTTTAAAGGGAAATTAAACACTTTGGGACAGTAAAATAAAGGGCTATATTTCAAGAGGAGTCTAATCGATAGCGCAGGGCACATTATGGGCTAGATTACAAGTGGAGCACTAAATTAACCAGCCATTACACGCTTGTGACAGCAATTAGTGCTCTGAAACTTAACCAGAGATCCAATCTCTGGTTCATTTTCTAAAAGTGCCCCAAATGCCCTCAAAATAGATTTGATTCAATTTTTTTAACACGTATTTAAAAATAACTGAACTAGGCAGGTATTTTTGGGTCTAAAGTTGGTGGGAGTGGGGTGAAAAGTGCCATTACATTGCGGTCTATGGGAACTGTATTCCCATAGACAGCAATGTAAATATACATGTATATGATTATATGCATATATATGTATGTGTTAATATGTGAATATACACAGCTGCGCTACTTAACCCCTTTGCTGCACGAAGTTCTGATGCCGTCTGTGACGATGTTCTAATACCATCTCCCATAGGCTCACATTCGCATTGCGTTTAACTTGTAATACCAGCGTACATTATCGTCCGCTGGTATTACAAAGTGTAGCGCTACTATTGCTTCCTCGCAAGCAATATTTAATGCTCCACTTGTAATCTGGCCCTATGTGTTATACAAAGAATAACTCACCATTTGGTATTAAAAGTGAATGGTTAAATCTTTTAAGCAAAGCATCTTAACGCCGCCAAAACTTTGTAAGCGAGCTGTATAAATTTAATGGATAGCACAGGGAGAGTTAATAGCGTGCTCATTGTGCTTGTAATAAAAGTGGTGAGTTAAAAGGACACAAAAAACACAGACTTTTCTTTTACAATTCAGATAGAGCATAGATTTGTAAATAACTTTCCAATTTACTTCTTTAAGGTGCAGGAATGCACTACTGGGAGCTAGCTGAACACATTGGTAAGCCAATGACAAGAGGCCTTTTTGTGCAGCCACCAATCAGCAGCTAGATCCCTGCTCATGAGCCTATCCAAGTATGATTTTCACCAAAGGATACTAAAAAAACAAAGTAAATAAGATAAAAAATGTTAAAGTTGTATAAAATTGTATGCTCTATCTGAATCATGAAATAAACATTTTGGGTTTCATGTCCCATTAATTAAAATTTAGTTCTGAAGACCTGATGTAAACTATTTTTTTTCATAAATTATTATTAATAGTATAGCACAAATCTATATGAAGAACTCCATTACTTGTGCACCCTGGGCTTTGGGCTTGAACAATATCCAAAATGACTTTTGACTTGTAATAGGCGTTAGCGCAAGTCAGTTATAATAAAGGTTACCACCCAGGCAGTATTTTACCGACATTCCGGTATTTTAAAGTCTCGGGTCAAAGTTCAAAATGAAAAATAAATATAGAAATAAAAATGATATCATCAGAAAACTTCCTCTGTGTGTTAAAATCTAATTTGTAAACTAATGATTATTTAATATCAGACCTTGCAGCTTTAGTTCGTTCCTAAGTTATACTATATCATTATTTATGCAATTTTATGTTAATGAACATGCCCATTGTTTTTTTTTTCCAGAAAAAGGTAGCAAGCCTAGTTATAAATGTTTTTTTTAGCCTTTTGAATAAGAATGTTATGTATTGCTGGGCAGTGATGAATAAAAGAAAATACATGGAATTTTTATTTATTTATTATTTTTGTAATGTTTTGTGAAATTCTCAAATACCTTTTAGTGAATGATCAGTAGGGTCCCTTCTTCACTTATGCTTTATAGGGACATTAAAACTTGAGCGGGTATACAGTATATATATATATATATATATATATATATTATAAAAGGGCAATAATTAAAAACTGGTAAAGTATCTTCTTTTAGATCCAAAATGAGGGTGAAGTGACTTTAATGCCCCTATCAATTTTATAAAACAAATTTCAGCTTCAATTATCTTGTTCATTGTCAATCAGCATGTGAAAGATATTTGCAGCAAAGTAAGACAAAACTAGTCATGACAAAAGAGTTGAAATCATTTTCCTTTAACCACATACAGAGTCAAAAATACACACAATTTAATAAAATGCATGTTCTGTAAGCTAGTAATTTGCAGAGCAAATGGTTCAGAATAAAGAAAATCAAGAGAAAAATCAGCTGTCTTCCAGGAGCTTAAAAGAAAAAAAAATGTAGCGTTGCCATGCAATCTTTATTTAACCACTTCATTCTGTGAGAGTGAACATGCACATTAAGGGATATAGTCCACAGGCCCCTCTGAACGGATCAATAGGCTTGGCCTCTTTTTTTTTTTGTGCACAATTAGAGTGGTTTTAATGACAGTCAGTCTGAAACGCAACTGTGTGAGAGCACCAAAAGCAATACAATTACATCTGCAAGCAAAATTACTGTGTGGGAGAAAAGGGAGATCGGAAGAAACAGAAACAAAAGAGTAAAAAAAAAAGCATTTAAAAATAGAAAACTTTATTTAGGAGGCAGGCAAGGAGCAACAGCACAGCTGAGAAGAGTTTGAAAGATCTTTGGTCCAGCAGACCAAATTAGCTGTAATAAAACAAAAATGTGTTCATCACCTACCCAGCTAAATCTGGCCAGGGATAATCCTCTCTGCACATGGAAAAGACAGAAACAGTGACAAAATGATCACCATGGACACACACTCACAGTAGATAATACAATTATTGTTTTCATATCACATTGGAGACATCATTTTGTTATCAAGTTGCACATTTAGATGAAAGAGATACTATAAGTGCTCTAGAAAAAAAGATTACATCCAAGTAAACATGGCAGTTCCTGTATTTTTTATTTGCAGTTTTTTTTGTTAAGATATATTACTGGTTTGTATACAAGAAAGATCACTATCTACCGATAAATGATTAAATAGATGGCAGATTTCACTTAAAGATTTCTTCTCTACAATCTCACCAGTTTCTATGCTATTCTGCCCAGCTGATTCTCCCAAAAATTATGTCAGGGACATATGTGGGTGGAGTTACCAGTGATTTGTAGACAGGGTCATGATTTGTAGGGTAGGGTCATAAATGGTCAGTGGGTGGGCAAGACATATGGATGGTTGGGTTCAGGTTGACTGGTGCATGTCTATGTCTAGGTTGTTCCAGGTTTCACTTCAACAACTGGTAAATGTATCATCCAGAGAGAGTGATGGGAGTGAGATCATGGCAGAGCACCAAAACAATGAGAATCTCCCAATATTTATAAGGTTGATTGGGAAGCCTTTAGTAAATCAGTTGCATAGAATTATGCAGGGATTGGAGAGGATTGAAAGAGATTAGTGAATCTTGCCCAGTGTTCTTTAATTCCAGTCCTCAACACTCACTAAAAAGTCAGATTTTTCACAATAACTATGCCCCCCTCTTCAATCCATTAATGCCAGATGGCTAAACCAGTGCTTCTCAACCACAGTCCTCAAGTACCCCTAACAAGCCAGATTTCCATGATGTCTGAACTAGAGCACTGGTGAAATAATCATCTGATCAGTAACCATGGTTATTAACCTGCTCTTAGCCATCAGCTGATTATTTCACATGCGCTCTAGTTCAGATATCATGAAAATCTGGCTTGTTAGGGGTACTTGTGGACTGGATTTGAGAAAAAAATTAGCTAATCAGAGATCTATAACAAATATTATTTCTCAGGCTTCCTACACAGAAGCAAACTATTTAGAGCCAATACAAAATGAAAACATGGCAAACCAATAATTTAATTTTGATCATGTTAAATGTGTTAGAATGCATAAAAGTACATTTACTATCTCTCAATTTTGAGTAAAGAACATTTGAGTAAAAATTGTTCTTTGCCCTACTCTTCCTAAAGAGGCAGAAGAGCAAATTCTCTAACCTGCAAAAGGTCCACATCAAATAGCTAGTTTAGGCATTTGCTGTATTTTGGCCTCTATAGGGAGTATGGCACCATAGTTATATCCCTTTAACCAGAAATATAAAATCATGATGTGCACAAGTACTTTCAAATTATTAACAAAAATGTTTTTCAACATACAAACACTAAATTCATAATCTGATGATCATATTTAGCTGTGTATACATCCCATACTTAAAAATGTAATTTGATTTAATTATTTTAACTTTATAATGAACCTGGTAAAAACAGCTCAACTGAGCATGTGTAAAAAACATAACAATTGGCAATAAAACAAGATTTGATATTTTTTACTGGTCAGGGCTGTTGAATTAGTTAAGTTCAATAATTGTCTGCCTTCTGGCAATAGTGTATGCAACAATTTTATAGCAATGTTATACATAGTTGCAAACACTGCTGCCATAAAATGGCACACTTCTAAGCTCCTATCAGCCTACATAGATTTACTCATCAACAAAGGAAACAAACAGAACAAAGCTAATTTGATGAGGGAAATAAGCTGGAAAGCTGCCTAAACTATAGCTACACTACATACAACATACAATACAACAACTATATCTCAATGGCATAAGTGCTGAAGTTGGGTAAATTTTCACAAATGTTGCATGCAGGACATAGGCTGAACTAATAAAGTAGTTTAAATATGTTATAGGGTGTCTTATGTTTTTTGATTATCTCCACTACAATACGCAGTTTGCTAATGCAATTTATCAAAATAAACGGTTCTGTTAATTTGAGAAATAGAGCCGATTGTAGTATTTTCAGATAGGCAGTGTTGTCAGCTGGTTATTATTTTTACGGATGGATTAAAGATGGGCTATAGTTAACTTAAAAAATTATCCACTTGACTTTAGTGATTTACCGTTATGAACCTCAAAGAAAAGAGTTACCTAAATATGATAATCATATACCTCAGCATGGCATCCAACCACAGTTCCTATATAATATTCCTTAATGAATGTGAATATAAAAACTATTTATTTATATTTATCATTACTTTCCTAGTAAAGATAAGCATGTAGGGTTTACATACAATCATATACTGTCTTAATATTTACCTTTGGTTGAGATGGTGGTGGTGTCCTGGGTGACACCTAAAAAAAAAAAAAAGAGATTTAAAAATAAAAATAATCAAAAAAATTATCAATTCTGGTGCAATTTGCTAAAACTAGCTACAAATGGTAATATTTGCTGCTATATTTATTAAGATTATAGCTATAAATCCATTGGGAAATAAACTGTGTTATATAATTTGTGCCAATTAAGTAAAGTTTCAAAAAACATCTGGACAAATCAGTGCACACAGATTGGTGAGCACCATTTCAAGTTTTTAAGATTTCATTTCAGTTTAAAATAATAAGTACTCATCATATATATTTTAAGATTTCATACATTTCTCAAAAGAATAAAGTGATATTTTATTTATTTTTGTTTGTGCCACACTTACTATGTTCCTAAAGAAGTGGACAACAGGGTTATCATCGGTATATCTGCCATGACCATGACCATGACCATGGCCATGGTAAGAAGAAGAGCGCTGGGGAGAGCGGTGGGGGGAGGAGGATAGGTAGCTTGTCCTGGATACACGGACATCCTAAAAGGGAACAAAGGTAAGGTTTTTACATTATTGGTCAGGAATTTGTATGGGGGGAAAAAAGTGTATGCCAATAGGGAGGCATAATCATGCAGAAATAAGCAATCTACTTAATGCACACCTACCATAGCGATACTTCACAAATAATAGTACCATGCATAGGTTGTTGATGTAGTGTTAGTATAGAGTTATTTTATAACTATGCAATGCAACCTTTCAGAGCCATGCTGGGAACAAAAATAGGTCCATTTTTTTTCAAAGCAAAATAGCCGGCTGCATAAATTCCCCCAGTCCAGATACTTAACCCTGTAACCCCTCTGTCAGCCCCATGCCTCATCAGTACCCGTTGCCTTTCAACACTTGTATAAGCCACATGCTCTTACCTTAATGGCAGTTTGCTACGGTTCTCCTTGACATCTGTTTCCCCTGCTTGTTCTGTGCTGTGTATAAATCACAGGACCTGTATTTACAGTGGGGGAGTAATAGGAAGAGACCTGGTGCATCTGGCTGCCATACTGCCTCAAACATAGGAAAAAAATGAGTGCCCCTACCTTGTACAATATGTGGCTTGTGAAAGGTAACTAATGGTCACCCAAATCAAGAAAAAGTGGGTGGGTGGTGGAATCTTCAATATAATGAACAGACCCACAGGCTATTTACTGGTTTGATCAAAGGACAGTTTGGGCCTGATACCTCTGTGATTCTTAAACTACATTACAGTGACATTTGACTGCATCTAACATTATCTTCTTAGTTATATAGGTTGCCTTATTTTACTTCCTGGAATACAAAGTCAGGGTTGTCATTAGAAAATGTATGTTAAAAAAACTGAATGAACAAATTATTACACCCCATTCTTGTGTTAAGATTACACAGCAATACAGAAATCCTGTGCCTTAAACTATACATCTTTGTGTACCATTAAACAATAACTTGCAGGTTCTTCCGTTACCAGCCTGCCAAAGTTCAGAAGCCCAGGTGGTTTTCTGTGACGCTTGATACAGAAAGCACTTCTAAAATGCAATCATTCCAACAAACTGAGGTATTAAATATCAAGTATTATACAATATTATGCAAAACAGCAGGACCAGTTGTATTTTTCAAGTGTTAAACACATTGCAAACTTTCGCCCTGGTTTACAAAATTATCAGCATATTTTCAGTCATAAAAAAAACAAAATGAATATGACAAAATCTGTATAATGTTCTGATTAATGCATATTCAAATATTGGTGATGTACTAAGCAGAATCAGAGATTCATGATTTCGGAACACAAGATCTGCAAAGGTTTATCACATAGCATAAACAGTGAATGAAAAGCCATAAATGCCTATTTTAATAACACCTCCCAGAAAGCTGAGGGGTGGAAACTTTATAAAAAACCCTCCCCTTCCTGTTTGGGTCAGTTCACAACCAATCAAGCAGGTGTTCTGTCGAGAACTGCAATATGACGTCACCTCCGGTGATTCTATACAGGGAGTGCAGAATTATTAGGCAAATGAGTATTTTGACCACATCATCCTCTTTATGCATGTTGTCTTACTCCAAGCTTTATAGGCTCGAAAGCCTACTACCAATTAAGCATATTAGGTGATGTGCATCTCTGTAATGAGAAGGGGTGTGGTCTAATGACATCAACACCCTATATCAGGTGTGCATAATTATTAGGCAACTTTCTTTCCTTTGGCAAAATGGGTCAAAAGAAGGACTTGACAGGCTCAGAAAAGTCAAAAATAGTGAGATATCTTGCAGAGGGATGCAGCACTCTTAAAATTGCAAAGCTTCTGAAGCGTGATCATCGAACAATCAAGCGTTTCATTCAAAATAGTCAACAGGGTCGCAAGAAGCGTGTGGAAAAACCAAGGTGCAAAATAACTGCCCATGAACTGAGAAAAGTCAAGCGTGCAGCTGCCAAGATGCCACTTGCCACCAGTTTGGCCATATTTCAGAGCTGCAACATCACTGGAGTGCCCAAAAGCACAAGGTGTGCAATACTCAGAGACATGGCCAAGGTAAGAAAGGCTGAAAGACGACCACCACTGAACAAGACACACAAGAAATATCTCAAGACTGATTTTTCTAAGGTTTTATGGACTGATGAAATGAGAGTGAGTCTTGATGGGCCAGATGGATGGGCCCGTGGCTGGATTGGTAAAGGGCAGAGAGCTCCAGTCCGACTCAGACGCCAGCAAGGTGGAGGTGGAGTACTGGTTTGGGCTGGTATCATCAAAGATGAGCTTGTGGGGCCTTTTCGGGTTGAGGATGGAGTCAAGCTCAACTCCCAGTCCTACTGCCAGTTTCTGGAAGACACCTTCTTCAAGCAGTGGTACAGGAAGAAGTCTACATCCTTCAAGAAAAACATGATTTTCATGCAGGACAATGCTCCATCACACGCGTCCAAGTACTCCACAGCGTGGCTGGCAAGAAAGGGTATAAAAGAAGAAAATCTAATGACATGGCCTCCTTGTTCACCTGATCTGAACCCCATTGAGAACCTGTGGTCCATCATCAAATGTGAGATTTACAAGGAGGGAAAACAGTACACCTCTCTGAACAGTGTCTGGGAGGCTGTGGTTGCTGCTGCACGCAATGTTGATGGTGAACAGATCAAAACACTGACAGAATCCATGGATGGCAGGCTTTTGAGTGTCCTTGCAAAGAAAGGTGGCTATATTGGTCACTGATTTGTTTTTGAATGTCAGAAATGTATATTTGTGAATGTTGAGATGTTATATTGGTTTCACTGGTAAAAATAAATAATTGAAATGGGTATATATTTGTTTTTTGTTAAGTTGCCTAATAATTATGCACAGTAATAGTCACCTGCACACATAGATATCCCCCTAAAATAGCTATAACTAAAAACAAACTAAAAACTACTTCCAAAACTATTCAGCTTTGATATTAATGAGTTTTTTGGGTTCATTGAGAACATGGTTGTTGTTCAATAATAAAATTAATCCTCAAAAATACAACTTGCCTAATAATTCTGCACTCCCTGTACATCTGATTGGTCAGTGTCCAGTTAGTGACAGAATTCACAACCAATCAGATGGGCACTGTAATCGCCTATCTTCACTATCTATTTTGCCTCCACCTGGGGGTTCAAGGGGGGCGAAGTGATGTCATATTGCAGTTTTTGATGAATTGCAGTTCTCGACAGAACACAGGTGCTATTTGGTGTCTTTCATAATACCAATTCTATTTTAAAACCTCAGGATACTGGGAAATAACTATGAGCGCAGAAAGATAATCTGTGAGAGAACAAATAGAAATTGCATAGGCAAAAGTTTCATGAATGTAGATTATAGAAATATTTGATAAAGGCACATTGAACTCATATGCATATGCCACCAATTAAGAAGTGCACTGCAAAACAAATGTTTCAAAATCATTATTTTTTAGCCCAGTTTACATGGTTTTGCAAATCAAGAGCAGTTCAGGTATATTCCTCTGGAAATTTTTGGTGGAATTCATGTTCCTGTTCCTCTTTGCTGTGGCTAAATATGCATTGATATAAATCACTGTGTAGAATATTGCAGGCTTGGGTACATTTCAGGAAGCACTCTAGGCTCTCTGGGAGGAAGTGGAACAAGCATTTGACTGAGAGGCAAAAATCACAAAATAAATTATGTTATTTTGTGGTGTTGTTTTATTTTGTATAATTAAACAATTTACAGGTGTATCAAATTCTTAGATTATTGTCAAACAATAGAAGACAACACTCTCAATCAATAGAAGCAAAGCCATGAACCTTATTATGGGGGGCAAACACTACTCATGTTACTAACGATCTTCTTTCTGCTAAAAACAACGGCCACTACTCAATACTTATCTTACTTGACGTGTCTGCTGCTTTTGACACAGTCGACCATCCCCTTCTCCTATGGACTCTCAGCTCCTTTGGGCTCTCTGACACTGCCCTATCCTGGATCCACTCTTATCTCTCTAATAGGTCCTTTTCTGTCTCCTTTGTTGGCGATTCCTCCTCTCAATTGCCTCTCTCCATTGGAGTACCTCAAGTTTCTGTTCTGGGTCCTCTACTATTCTCTATTTATACTTCCTCACTGGGTAAACTTATCAGTAGCTATGGCTTCAACTATCACCTCTATGCTGATGATACTCCGATCATCCTATCCACCCCTGCACTCTCTCCTTCTGTCCTTTCTCACATCAGTCTGCTTATCTGGCATTTCTTCTTGGATGGCCTCTCACCACCTAAAAATCAACATGTCCAAGACTGAGCACCTTCTATTCCCCCCTCTAATTCTACCCCGGTTTCTAACCTTTCAATCACTATTGATGACACCACTATCTCCCCATCACCCCAAGTCCGCTGCCTAGGAGTTACTCTTAAATCAAATCTGTCCTTCATACCCCACATCCAACTGCTCTCTTCATCCTGTCACAACCACCTAAGCAATATCTCCAAAATTTGTCCATTTCTGAGTGCTGAAACTACTAAACAGCTAATCCCGACTTGACTACTGTAATAACCTACTAACTGGCCTCCCTCTTTCCCGCCTCTCCCCTCTTAAATCCATCCTAAATGCCGCTACTCAACCCCTCCTGACAACTAATATAGGCTACTCAACCCCTCCTGACGCTCTGTATCTGCTGCACCTCTCTGCGAGTCCCTTCACTGGCTCCCCATTAACAGCAGAATTAAATTCAAAATTCTCACCCTGACCTACAAAGCCCTTACCAACGCAGCCCCCCCCCCCCTACCTGTCCTCACACATCAACAAATATACTCCAGCTGGTTATCTGACAGGAGCAGTCACACTGAAGCGGCTATATTTCAAAGTACCGCTGCCCTGCTATGAATAATCATTTCTGTTCGTAGAGATTAACTGATCCTTAGAAGCACTATACTTACCATAAAATACCACTAACTTTGGGTTAGTCAGAAAAACGGACTGCTTTACTCCAACATTGCCCTAAGTGGGTATCCGCTGCTGTGAAGAGGTTACTACCAGTTGAAAGGATCTACCAATCTCCTAAGATATACGTGCTGGAACATACCTCATATGTTTGAGGTTATATTGTGTGAGTGTGCATTTTTTATTCTGTATGTTATGTATTAAAATATAACTTTTTTTACTACACTTGGATGGCTTTGTGCATTCTTTTTGGTGCATGGTGTTGCGCTCCATTATTTCTGTTTGTTTAAGAAACTTCATCGCATAATAATAATGTTAGTCACTGATGTCCCTCAGGTTGGGACAGGGTGTGCAGGGTGTAAATACAGCTGTTCCATGGGAGAGATCATGGGAGGTGGAATCACTGGTGTCTTTCAGCAGGACCAGGTGGTCCAGGAGTGTGGTTAGATAGTTGTGGGTCATGGCCTGTCTAAAAGGATAGGGGCAGGGAGTCATTTTTACCTTTTGACTCTTCTCTTCAGCCCAATGGGGGTGCAAGATAGAAGATTGAGGTGCTTTGCACCTTTGCTCTGTGTTATTGATTGCCACTTTTACCAAACTTCAAGCATAGAATCATTTCCACCCTTTTTTAATTTTAAAACCATACCTTTTCCATTCACTTATTAGACTTCATGAAAAAACAAAATGTATGCTTACCTGATAAATATATTTATTTCCGGATACGGTGAGTCCACGGAATCATCAATTACTGTTGGGTATATCACTCCTGGCCAGCAGGAGAAGGCAAAGAGCACCACAACAAAGCTGTTAAGTATCACTTACCTTCCCACAATCCCCAGTCATTAGACTGAAGGAAAATGGAGAAAAGGAATAACAGAAGGTGTAGAGGTGCCTGAGGTTAAAGTTAAAAATGGCGGGCCATGGACTTACCATATCTGGAAATAAATACATTTATCAGGTAAGCATAAATGTTGTTTTCTTTCCTAAGATACGGTGAGTCCAGGGAATCATCAATTACTGTTGGGAATCAATACCCAAGCTAGAAAACACAGATGATTAGGCACCATCGCTTGAAGAACCTTTCTCCCAAAAGAAGCCTTAGCTGAGGCAAAGTATCAAATTTATCAAATTTGGAAAAAGTATGCAAATAGGACCAAGTTGCAGCCTTGCAAATCTGTTCCACAGATGCCTCATTTTTGAAAGCCCAAGAAGAAGAAACAGCCTTATTGGAATGAGCTGTTATTCTCTCAGGGGGCTGCTGTCCAGCAGTCTCATACGCCAAATGAATAATACTTCTCAACCAGAGATAAATAGAGCTAGCAGTAGCTTTCTGACCTTTGCGTTTCCCAGAAAAACAAACAAACAATGCAGAAGACTGACAAAATTCCTTAGTCGCCTGCAAATAGAATTTAAAAGCCCGCACAACATCAAGGTTGTGCAACCAACGTTCCTTATGAGGAGGATTAGGACAGAGAGAAGGAACAACAATTTCCTGATTAATATTTTTATCTGAAACAACCTTAGGTGGAAAACCAAACTTGGTACAAAGAACTGCCTTATCTGAATGAAATATGAGGTAAGGCGAATTGCACCGTAAAGCTGAGAGTTCCGAAACTCTCTGAGCAGAAGGGATAGCAGTAAAACAAAACCTTCCAAGATAACAACTTAATATCTACGGAATGCTTTGGCTCAAACGGAGTATGTTGCAAAACTTTAAGAACAAGGTTAAGGCTCCAAGGTGGAGTAACAGATTTAAACACAGGCCTGATTCTGACCAAGGCCTGACAAAAAGATTGCACATCTGGCACGTCCGCCAGACGCTTGTGCAGCAAAATAGATAGAGCAAAAATCTGACCCTTCAGAGTACTGACAGACAAACCCTTCTCCAAACCTTTCTGGAGAAAGGATAAAATTCTTGGAATCCTGACTATACTCCAAAAGTATCCCTTGGATTTACATCAATAAAGATATTTACGCCATATCTTATGGTAAATCTTTCTAGTAACAGGCTTACGAGCCTGAATCATGGTCTCAATGACTGACTCAGAAAATCCACGCTTAAATAAAATTAAGCATTCAATCTCCAAGCAGTCAGTTTCAGAGAAATGAGATTTAGATGAAGAAAAGGACCCTGAAGTAGAAGGTCCTTGCTCAGAGGAAGTCTCCATGGTGGGAGAGACGACATTTCCACTAGGTCTGCATACCAGATCCTGCGAGGCCACGCAGGAGCTATTAGAATCACAGACACTCTCTCCTGCTTGATCCGAGCAATGACTCGCGGAAGAAGAGCAAACAGAGGAAAAAGGTATGCCAACCTGAAGTTCCAAGGAACTGCCAGAGCATCTATCAGCAAGGCCTGAGGATCCCTTGACCTCGAACCGCACTTTGGAAGTCTGATGTTCTGTCGAGACGCCATCAGATCCAATTCCGATATCTCCCATTTGATGGTTAACCTGGAGAACACTTCCGGGTGGAGTTCCCACTCCCTGGGATGAAAAGTCTGTCTGCTTAGGAAATCCCTTCCCAATTGTCCACTCCTGGAATGTGGATGGCAGATAGACAGAAATTGTGAGCTTCCGCCCACTGAATGATTCGAGCCACCTCCTTCATGGCTAAGGAACTCCGAGTTCCCCCCTGGTGGTTGATGTAAGCTACTGAGGTTATGTTGTCTGAATGGAACCTAATAAACTGGGCTAAAGCCAGCTGAGGCCAAGCCATCAAGGCATTGAAGATTGCTCTCAACTCCAAAATGTTTATGGGGAGAGCCGATTCCTCCTAAGACCACAGTCCTTGCCCCTTCAACGAGTTCCAGACAGCTCCCCAGCCCATCAGGCTGGCATCCGTGGTTGGTCACAATCACCTATGAGGGTCTCCGAAAGCATGTCCCCTGAGACAGATGTTCTTGAGACAGCCACCATGGAAGAGTATTTCGTCGCTTGATCTAGAACTATCCTCTGAGATAGGTCTGCATAATCCCTGTTCCATTGACTGAGCATGCATAACTGTAGAGCTCTCAAATAGAATCGAGCAAAGGGGACTATGTCCATGGAAGCCACCATCAGACCAATTACCTCCATAAATTGGGCCACTGATGTTCGTACAGCAGATTGAAGAGATAGGCAAGAGGAAATAATCTTGGCCCTTCAGACTTCCGTCAGAAATATTTTCATTGATATAATAGTTCCCATGAAGACCACCCTTGTAGCCACAACAAGGGAACTTTTTTTACAAATTCACCTTCCATCGGTGGGAACAAAGAAAAGACAACAAGATCTCTGTGTGAGATTTTGCTAGTTGAAAAGATGGCGCCTAAACCAGAATGTCATCCAGATAAAGTGCCACTGCATTCCCCTGAGACCGTATTACTGAAAGCAGAGCTCCCAGGACCTTTCAGAAAATTCTAGGAGCTTTGGTGAGGCCAAATGGAAGGGCTACAAACTGAAAGTGTTTGTCCAGATAGACAAACCTCAGAAATTTGGTTGTCATGAACTGACCCTCTTGCACTAGAGGAAGAATAGAACGGATAGTCTCCATTTTGAAGGACAGCACTCTGGGAAACTTTTTGAGGAACTTTAGATCTAGAATAGCCCTGAAAGTTCCCTCTTTTTTGGTAACCACGAACAGGTTGGAATTGAACCCTAGACCCTGTTCCTGTATTGGGACTGGAACTATCACTCGCAGGAGGGAAATATCCTGTACAAATTTCAGGAACGCCTCTCTTTTTATCTGGTGTACAGATAATCTTGAGAGGTGGAATCTGCCCCTGGGAGGAAAGGTCTTGAATCGAATTCTAACTTGTAACCCTGGGATACTATTATCCACAACCCACGAGTCTGGGACATCTCGTATCCACGCTTGAGAAAACAGAGAGTCTGTCCCCCACTTGATCCGATTCTGGATTGGGGGCGATCCCTTCATGCTGACTTAGATTCAGCTGCTGACTTCTTAGATTGCTTCTACTTGTTCCAAGACTGACTGGGCTTCCAAGAAGGTTTGGACTGTTCCTGCTTTGGACTGTTCCTACTTGGCAGAGGAGGGGGATGACTTACCTCTGAAGTTACGAAAGGAACGAAAATTACTCTGACATCCTTTCAGCCTATTTTTCTTATCTTGTGGCAGAAATAACCCCTTACAACCCCTGATATCGGAAATAATTTCTGCCAAACCAGGTCCAAACAAGGTCTTACCTTTGTAGGGAATCGCCAGACGTTTAGACTTGGAACAAACATCCGCTGACCAGGATTTCAGCCACAATGCTCTATGCGCCAATACAGCGAAACTAGATATTTTGGCTCTTAACTTAATGACCTGTAAAGAAGCGGCAGTAATAAAGGAATTGGCTAATTTAAGAGCCCTAATCCTATCCTGGATCTCCTCCAAAGGAGTCTCTGCTTGAAAAGACTCAGACAATGCATCAAACCAGTAGGCTGCAGCACTTGTCACAGTAGCAATACACACTGCAGGTTGCCATTGGAGACTTTGATAAATATAAATCTTTTTCAAATAAGCCTCCAGCTTCTTGTCCACTGGATCCTTGAAAGAGCAACTATCCTCTATAGGAATAGTAGATCTCTTAGCAAGAGAAGAAATTGCCCCTTCCACCTTGGGCACCGTCCGCCAAGACTCCTTAATGGCGTCAGCCACCGGAAATATCTTTTTAAAAACCAGGGAAGGGGAAAAGGGAATCCCAGGCTTCTTCCATTCCCGAGTAATAATCTACGTAGCCCGGTCTGGCACAGGAAACACCTCCACAGAGGAGGGAACATCAAAGTATCTATTTTATTTACTAGATTTATTAGGGTTGACAATGACAGGTGTATCGGAGTCGTCCAGGGTAGCCAAAACCTCCTTTAATAGGACACAGAGGTGTTCAAGCTTAAACCTGAAGGATACAACTTCAGTGTCAGAAAAAGGAATTATACTGTCTGAATCTGAGATTTCACCCTCAGAGGCTACTGATGTATCCTCCTCTTCTGATTTATGAGAAAGAGCAACTTGGTTAGCCGGAACAGGATCAGAAACCTTACAATCTGATTCTTTAATTTTCTTCTTGTGTCTTCCCTGAAGTATGGGAAAGGCAGCTAATGCCTCAGATACCGCAGAGGATACCTGGGTGGCAATTTCTGCATGCAAAAAAACTCCTCCAGGAGATTGTGAGGAACCGTAAGGCACTTCATGTGACGCTGTTAAGTCTTGGGGCGTTTCTGGAGAAAGCTGCAGCATAGCCTGAGCAGCATCAACCTGAGAGTGTGGTGACTAAACATCAAAAAGCCTCTCTTTAAACATTAATGTCCTCTCAATACAAGGAGAACAAAAATGCAAAGGGGGTTCAACTTGGTTACTCACACAAAGCTTACATGCAACAGGTGGCAATAACTCTAGGTCCATATTGCAGACAAATAGAGCAGCAAAAAAACAAAAAACAAACAAAAACTTTTTCTTTAAAACTGTACATTTAAAGTATCAGTCCCAAGAGAGTCACAAAAATTCTACCCCGTTTATTCAATGCAATTTAATAGTAGAGACAAAAAGGGCAGTAACTCCTCCACCACGGAGGAATGAACGCAAACACCTCTACACCACAGTGTTTTACTGGAGGTTCCAACCTGCCCCCTCTGCACTCCGGAGTGGAAAAACAACTTAAACACCTTTATTCCGCTGACATAAACAGAATACTGTCAGACCTGGACCGCTGTGTCTTCCTCACTTGATCGTAGACGCTCCGGAAGTCTCCGCAGAGCAAAATAATGATCCCTGAAAGCTGCAACACTGAGATAAAGGAAGGCGTGCTTTTAGCTGGAAAAAAAAAGGCAGAGGAAAAAGGATCCGCCTCCCTTTTGTCAGAGGCGGTCCCGACGGCCATTAAGGCTAAGGCACTCTGAGAAACTTGCTCAGATAAGCAATTACGGTCTGATTCTGAACAAAGTAATGTGTATCCATGCTTGTAATGAACCCTAACACACAATCACCCATCCGATCTTTAACCGGATGTATAGTGAATTTAAACACCAAGCCACCAATTACCACCTCTCAAATGACACTCGCAGTTCTTGCTCCCTGCCATAAAAGCCTGTTTAACATCTCAGACATTTAACCCATAACTAGTGCAGCTCCTGATTTTAGTGCCAGTGATCTTTTCAAGGAAGACAAAAAAATTGGCACCTACCTTTGGCTGTCCGGCAGGAGGACAGCTCACCTGGCATGTGAGGAAGCCACTCCTCACAGAGACCTGTGAAAACAAGAGACTGACGTAGAGTACAGCTAAACCCAAGGAGGAAAGATCAGAGAAAACCTACTCTGGCTTTAAAAATAATAAACTCTTGATTGAAGAATTCATATTCAGACACCAAAACTTCACCTCCTCCTTGCACCGAAGGCAATGAGAATGACTAGGGATTGTGAGAAGGGGAGTGATACTTAACAGCTTTGCTGTGGTGCTCTTTGCCTTCTCCTGCTGGCCAGGAGTGATATTCCCAACAGTAATTGATGATTCAGTGGACTCACCATATCTTAGGAAAGAAAGAATGTCTCAAGCCTACTGTAAGGTCTTATTTAAAATTACTAATAGCCTATAGGCTTAAAAATAAAAAGGTCTGAAAATGTTTCTATGTCTTTAATTTTGTTATTCACAATTTAATATATAAATAAAACTTGTTCTTTGTTGGCAACCACATATGGCACTGATAATACTAAACTATTAAATATGACAGGAGATGCATGAGAATTTTGCATTTTTCTGAAATTATTACAGGATTAAAACATAAAGGACAAGTGGAGAGCTAATTTATTACACACCCGCAAACGGGCAAATTTGCATATTTGCAGGCACACAAATAACCAGCCATTACAAGCAAGCGGTAGCAATTAGCGCTTAAAAAATTAAGCATAGGCCAGACCTCTGGTTAATTTTTTTAACGTGCCACAACAGGGCCCTCAAAAAATATTTAGAGGTGCTTTTAAAAAAATAAAAAAAGGTGGCATTTAATATATATATATATATATATATATATATATATACACAGTATATAACTGCACTAAGCAGTTTTTGGGGGCTAAAAGTTGTCGACTGTGGGTGTTAGAAAAAAGAAACCGTCACTGAAAAGTATCTTTAAATTGCGGTCTATGGGAACTGTGTGTTCCCAATAAATATATATTTATGTGCTTATATATTTATGTGTTATTATGTGTATATACACATAAATATATGTATATATTCATATATATTTATAATCGACTGACCATCGTTGTGCGACTTACCCCCTTCACTGCGCTAGTTCTTGTGCCGTGGAGCCTATGGAAGCGCACTCCCGTTAGCGCAATGCTTCTGTGCAAACCTCACCTGTAATACCAGCACACATTTGCGTGCGCTGGTTTTACAAAGTGGAACGCAAATATCCCTTTTGCAGAATCGATATTTTCCGCTCCACTAATAATCTGGCCCAAAATATACTATACAAATGCCATACATATTAAAGAAATTGATACATAGTGATTAAGCTTTGTGTTCAAGAACATATTCGTTAGAAAGCTGCAAACAAAATTTATTGCAATTGTATGAAAAGGATAATAATAATAAATAACAATAACAATTTGGATGCTTGATTGCTGAAATAGTCAGGATATGCAATAGTTTTATTTCCTTTGTGCCTTGTATTTTGCATTTTTGACTTAAGTAAAGGGCAATGCATTTTTTGACATTTACATAACTGTCATATCACATTAAAACCCCAGTGATTAAATTAAGTATCGGTGACAGATCTGTCCTTTGAGCGTGATTAGAATGTCACCTTTTGTAATTGAGCTGTGAGCAGAAAAGATAAAGAGCATGAGCTATTTCAAAGAGTCAGACATTAACAAACGCCATCATGCAGTCAGAAGATTGTCCTCAAGGTCAGCGCCCTGCTGTGCTGATATTAGCACTAAATTTAATGGGAAATAATTGTGCCAAACTAATTTGGTCTCAGAAAATTTTTATCATAACCATCATTTTGTGGTAAATAATAATGAACACGGTAAGCGTATGCAAAGCAAATAGGCAGCATCCGTTGCCCAAGAAGATAATCTACCTGATTTCACAATTTTTTTTGCTCAAATTTATATGATGAAAAACACATTAGGCTACAAGGTGGAAAATAAATTAAAGAATACAAACATTTTAGGACCTATTTCCTTTATTACAAATCTCCTCCGATTTTAAAGGGGCATTAAGCACAAAACAAATGCTAGATATCCTGTATTCAAAGCAAATGCATTTTTTAAATTATATTAGTTGAGCACCATTTTAGTCTCCATAAAGTAAAATGAGCTGCCATGTTGTAACCTAGGTTTCCCAAGGTTTAAAATCCTCATTTCTTCTGAGGAAAGTTAGGGATAGTTACAAATGAGTCCCTTTCAATAACCACATAAAAGTCTTGAAATTCGGTTAACTTTGAGTTGTACACAATGTGTGGCCTTATAAAGGACCTATTTTTATAAAAAAAAGAACAACTGATATAGTGTTGTATCCCTTTATCTTAACAATTAAAACAGATCTCAGAGAACACTATTTAAATATATAAAAAATATAGTTTTTGCAGTAAATCTGGTCCTTGAGGATTGATTGCTCACTGGCTGACAGAATGTCCACTGATTTATTGGTGGGCGGTGACACTCCTCAAGCATAGAAACAGATTTTTGTTATTAGTACAGGAACCACCATGGTACATAAAAGAAAAAAATATATATATAATACATTTTAAAATGACCTATTTTAGAAGCAACAAGGAAAAATTCCTTCGTGCCGGCATCAAATTTTAAACAACTTTCCAGTTTACTTCTATTATTTAATGCGTTATGTTCTATTGGTATCCTTTGAAAAACATACCTAGGTAGGCTCCAGAGCTGCTAATTGGTGGCTGAACATATATGCCTAATGTTATCGGCTCACCCAATATGTAGTGTATTGCTGCTTCTTCAACAAATGATACCAAGAAAATTAAGCAAATTAGATAATTGAAAGAAACTGGGAAAATATTTAAAATTGTTTTCACTTTCTGAATGATGATAGAAAATTTTCATGTCCCTTTAAGACATTTCCTCAAAATTTAAATTTCCTCAAAAACTAAAATGAGAAAATAACAAATGACAAACCCATTATCAAAAACTCTTTGTTTTCTCCATAGACTTTGCAAGTGCAGTTTTCTCACCTACTCATATATGAAGCATTTGTCAGTCCTCGTTTTCAGTAAGAAAACATACCAATCTATACTATAATTGCGTTTGTAATGTCCGTCGTCGTTGGCAGTTGCGAACGCATCCTCAATGGAATGTTGGCAGCGCGAGGCAGCCAACAGAATGTTGGCTGCGCGCGCAGCCAAAATAATTCACCTAGATGCCACCCTGCCATTTTCGTAATCCACCGTGATGCAGCGAAGGCAAACGGAGCATTAAAAAAAAAAGAAAAAAAAAAGAAGAACCTCCCACGCGAAGTATTAACACATATACCGCAAACACACACATCGCAAAATAATAAAGTAATTAACCCCTTAATCCCTTCACCGTCAACCACCCACATCACAATAAACCTAATTACCCTATTAACCCCTAAACCGCAAAACACCCACATCGCAATAAACCTAATTACCCTATTAACCCCTAAACTGCAAAACACCCACATCGCAATAAACCTAATTACCCTATTAACCCCTAAACCGCAAAACACCCACATCGCAATAAACCTAATTAACCTATTAACCCTTTAAACCGCCAAAACAAACAATGCAAATAACTAATTAAATTATTAAACCCCCTAACCTAACACCCCCTAAATTAACACAAATTACCTAAACTAAAAAATACTAAAGTTACAAAAAATAAAAAAGCTAAGATTACAAAATAAAAAAAGACTAACATTACAGAAAATAAAAAACAAATTACCAAAGTTTACAAAATGAAACCTAATCCCTATAAAAATAAAAAAGACCCCATCAAAATAAAAACACCCCCTAATCTAAGAATAAACTGCTAGTAGCCCTTAAATTGGCTTTTTGCAGGGCACTGCCCCAAGATAAACAGCTCTTTTACATAACAGTAAAAAAAAAGCCACCCCCCAAATCCCCAAAAATAAAAATCCTAACACTAAAAAACCCAAACTACCCATCGCCCTGAAAAGGGCATTTGTTGGGAATTGCCCTTAAAAGGGCATTTAGCTCTTTTACAAAATGCCCATCCTAATCTACATAAAAAAACAAAAACAAAAAATGTAAACCTAAGTCTAACCCCTAGCTTGGTACTCACCGTTCCTGAAGTCTGGCGGAGAAGGTCCTGTCTAATGCGGTGAAGTCTTCTTCCAAGGGGCGACCTCTTCTTTCTTCTTCCAGGCCCAATCTGGCACGGAGCGGAGCTAAAGACCGATGACCGCAGGGCTAAAGACCGGCCACCCTGGAACTGAGGACCGACAACCGCGGAGCCATTGAGCGTGGAGAATCCAATTCGTACGATCGCCGGTGTACACTGGATAGCAAATTCAAGGTACGCGATTAAAGATGGCGTCCCTTTAATTCCTATTGGCTGATTTGATATTTCAAATTCAAATCAGCCAATAGGATGAAAGCTACTCAAATCCTATTGGCAATTCAAAACAGCCAATAGAATTTCAGTAGCTCTTTTGATTTGATTTGAACAGCCAATAGCATATCTGAAGAATCAAATCTGCCAATAGGAATTCAAGGGACACCATCTTTAATCGCGTACCTTGAATTCACTATCTACTGTAAGGCAGCGATCGTACGAAGAGGATCCTCCACGCTCCATGGCTCCGCGATCGCTGGTCTTCAATTCTAGGGTCGCTGGTCTTCAGCTTCGCGGTCATCGAACTTCAGCTCCGCCCTCCGCTCCGGATGTTCCTGGAAGAAGAAAGAAGAGATACTTCACCGCATGGGACAGGACCTTCTCCGCCGGACTTCAGGAACGGTGAGTACCAACCTGGGGGTTAGACATTTTGTAAAAGAGCTAAATGCCCTTTTAAGGGCAATGCCCAACAAATGCCATTTTCTGGACAATGGATAGTTTAGGTTTTTTAGTGTTAGGTTTTTTGTTTGGTGCTTGGGGGTTTTACTGTTAGTGGGGATTTTTTGTGTATTTTTAATGTAAAAGAGCTGTTTATCTTGGGGCAATGCCCTGCAAAAAGCCCCTTTAAGGGATACTTGTAGTTTATTCTTAGAGTAAGTTTTTTTTTTTTTTGGGGCGGGGGGGGGGGGGGGCTTTTTTTATTTTCACAGGGATTAGGAATAATTTTTTAAAATGTGATAATTTTGTTGTTTTATTTTCTGTAATAATAGATTTTTTTTATTTTCTGTAATTTTAGATTAATTTAAACTTAGGTTTAATTTTAGTTTTATTTTTGGGGGGTTTTAGACTTAGGTTTTTTTTATTTTAGATTAGGGATGGGCAGCAAAAGAGCAATGCCCATACAAATGCCATTTTCAGGGCAATGGATAGTTTAGGTTTTTTAGCTGTAGGTTTATTTATTTTGGGTAGGTTTGTGGGTTTTACTGTTAGGGGGGACTTAGAATTTTTTTGTAACTGCAAAAGAGCTGTTTAACTTAGGGCAATACCCTGCAAAAAGTACTTTTAAGGGCTATTGGTAGTTCAGCATTAGATTAGGGGGTGTTTTTATTTTGGGGGGGAGCTTTTTAATTTTCATAGGGATTAGGTTTAATTTTTTAAGTGTTCATAATTTTTTTTTTGTAGTTCAATTTTTTTTTATTAACAACACATAGACTGCCCTCTGGGCAGGCTTACCAACTAGTAAGGAATAAACGCATATTGCACAGTGTTATGTCAAATTATTGCCTCACCAGAAAAAAAGAGAGTTTGATTCAAGGATAAATAAATTATTATAAAAAACATGAATTTATTGTTTTGTATTTAAATAGCATATTTCTGATTTTCTTTCTCTTTATGATTTGAATTGTTATGAAAGGGTATATATATTATTCTATGTTTTAGTGATTTTCCACTATCTGCGTAGGCTGAAAAAATACACTTTGCCATCAGCTTTGACAAGGATGCTTCATCAATGGCAAATCACTCTCATGTTAAGCAATCATAGAAATGAGAACATGAGCTTAGCTTGGCTCCTGTTTTGAAAACATGAATTTTTGGTGATGAGTATTATCAATTTAAAACACAGGAAGAGATGAGGAAAAAAAAATATTGTCATTTTTTCAATGGCTGTTTTGTTCAGATTAAAAATACAAAATGATGGTGTCAGGCTTTAATTCTCAGAGGCCAATAAGGATATTTGCAAAAAATGGATTGTTTACTGTAATTGTTACATACAGAAAATGTTCAACTTGGTAGCTATAAAAAAGTAGACGCATTGTGATATGTATTTTATTAAACATTCAGTCTACTTCTCTAAATGTATGCCCCTAAGTTTCCTTTATCATACACATTCAGGACAACAACCTGTCTCCAAACAACTTATATTCAAAGCTTCAAACTATGGATGTTGCCCAGGGCTGCTGCATCCATTATAGGTGCCATGTCTCCATATTGGAAATATGTTTTAAAAATATGTTTGCCAGACAAAATTAATTGTCCAGTTTTTAGGGTTCTCTGAGTAGCAGCTAAATTCTAAAGGCCTTTTGTGCCTCTAACCAACATTGCACATGTACTACTCTATGTGTTACGGACAGCCAAGGGTGGTAAACAAAACCTATTCTCTTGTGTGTCTCTGGCAGTTTGGGGGTGTAACCACTGGGGTAAAAACATAATTTATGTAAGAACTTACCTGATAAATTCATTTCTTTCATATTGGCAAGAGTCCATTAACTAGTGACATATGGGATATACAATCCTACCAGGAGGGGCAAAGTTTCCCAAACCTCAAAATGCCTATAAATACACCCCTCACCACACCCACAATTTAGTTTAACGAATAGCCAAGCAGTGGGGTGATAAAGAAAGGAGTAGAAAACATCAACAAAGGAAATTTGGAAATAATTGTGCTTTATACAAAAAATCATAACCACCATAATAAGGGTGGGCCTCATGGACTCTTGCCAATATGAAAGAAATGAATTTATCAGGTAAGTTCTTACATAAATTATGTTTTCTTTCATGTAATTGGCAAGAGTCCATGAGCTAGTGACATATGGGATATCAATACCCAAGATGTGGAGTCTTCCACTCAAGAGTCACTAGAGAGGGAGGGAATAAAAATAAAAACAGCCATATTCCGCTGAAAAAATTAATCCACAACCCAAAACAAAAATAAGTTTATTTCATCTTGAAAGAAAATACCTTAAATCAAAAGCAGAAGAATCAAACTGAAACAGCTGCCTGAAGAACTTTTCTACCAAAAACTGCTTCCGAAGAAGCAAATACATCAAAATGGTAGAATTTAGTAAATGTATGCAAAGAGGACCAAGTCGCCGCTTTGCAAATCTGATCAACTGAAGCTTTATTCTTAAAAGCCCACAAAGTGGAAACTGATCTAGTAGAATGAGCTGTAATTCTCTGAGGCGGGGCCTGACCCGACTCCAAATAAGTTTGATGAATCAAAAGTTTCAACCAGGAAGCCAAGGAACTAGCAGAAGCCTTCTGACCTTTCCTAGGACCAGAAAATAAAACAAATAGATGGAAGTCTTCCTAAAATCTTTAGTAGCTTCCACATAATATTTGAAAGCTCTTACCACACCCAAAGAATGTAAGGATCTCTCCAAAGAATTCTTAGGATTAGGACATAAGGAAGGGACAACAATTTCTCTACTAATGTTGTTAGAATTCACAACCTTAGGTAAAAATTGAAAAGAAGTCTGCAAAACTGCCTTATCCTGATGAAAAATCAGAAAAGGAGACTCACAAGAAAGAGCAGATAGCCCAGAAACTCTTCTAGCAGAAGAGATAGCCAAAAGAAACAACACTTTCCAGGAAAGTAGTTAAATGTCCAAAGAATGCATAGGCTCAAATGGAGGAGCCTGTAATGCCTTCAGAACCAAATTAAGACTCCAAGGAGGAGAAATTGATTTAATGACAGGCTTAATACGAACTAAAGCCTGTACAAAACAGTGAATATCAGGAAGTATAGCAATCTTTTGTGAAATAAAACAGAAAGAGCAGAGATTTGTCCTTTCAAGGAACTTGCATACAAACCCTTATCCAAACCATCCTGAAGGAACTGTAAAATTCTAGGAATTCAAAAAGAATGCCAGGAGAATTTATGAGAACACCATGAAATGTAAGTCTTCCAAACTCTATAATAAATCTTTCTAGAGACAGATTTACGAGCTTGCAACATAGTATTAATCACTGAGACAGAGAAACCTCTATGACTAAGCGTTCAATTTCCACACCTTCAAATTTAATGATTTGAGATCCTGATGGAAAAACGGACCTTGAGATAGTAGGTCCGGCCGTAACGGAAGTGGCCAAGGCGGGCAACTGGACATCCGCACCAGATCCGCATACCAAAACCTGTGTGGCCATGCTAGAGCCACCAGCAACACAAAAGACTGTTCCATGATGATTTTGGAGATCACTCTTGGAAGGAGAACTAGAGGCGGGAAGATGTAAGCAGGATGATAACACCAAGGAAGTGTCAGTGCATCCACTGCTTCCGCCTGAACATCCCTGGACAGGTATCTGGGAAGTTTCATGTTTAGATGAGAAGCCATGAGATCTATCTCTGGAAGACCCCACATCTGAACAATCTGAGAAAACACATCTGGATGGAGAGACCACTCCCCTGGATGTAAAGTCTGGCGGCTGAGATAATCCGCCTCCCAATTGTCTACACCTGGGAAATGCACCGCAGAGATAGGAGCTGGATTCCGCCCAAGCAAGTATCCGAGATACTTCTTTCATAGCTTGGGGACTGTGAGTCCCACCCTGATGATTGACATTAGCCACAGTTGTGATATTGTCTATCTGAAAACAAATGAAAGGTTCTCTCTTTAGCAGAGGCCAAAACAGAAGAGCCCTGAGAATTGCACGGAGTTCTAAAATATTTATTGGTAATCTCGCCTCTTGAGATTTCCAAACCCCTTGTGCTGTCAGAGATCCCCAAACAGCTCCCCAACCTGAAAGACTCGCATTTGTTGAGATCACAGTCCAGGTTGGCCGAACAAAAGAGGCCCCTTGAACCAAACGATGGTGATCTATCCACCATGTCAGAGAGTGCCATAGATTGGGATTCAAGGATATTAATTGTGATATCTTTGTATAATCCCTGCACCATTGATTCAGCATGCAAAGCTGTAGAGGTCTCATGTGAAAACGAGCAAAGGCAATCGCGTCCGATGCTGCAGTCATGAGACCTAAAACTTCCATGCACATAGCCACTGAAGGGAATGACTGAGACTGAAGGTGACGGCATGCTGCGACCAATTTTAAACGTCTCTTGTCTGTTAGAGACAGAGTCATGGACACTGAATCTATCTGGAAACCTAAAAAGGTGACCCTTGTCTGAGGAATCAAGAAACTTTTTGGTAAATTGATCCTCCAACCATGCTTCCGAAGAAACAACACTAGTTGATTCGTGTGAGATTCTGCAGTATGTAAAGACTGAGCTAGTACCAAGATATCGTCCAAATAAGGAAACGCTGCAATACCCTGTTCTCTGATTACAGATAGTAGATAGTAGGGCACCCAGAACCTTTGAAAAGATTCTTGGAGCTGTTGCTAGGCCAAATGGAAGAGAAACAAATTGGTAATGCTTG
The DNA here is from genome assembly GCF_027579735.1 of Bombina bombina. NCBI lineage: Eukaryota > Metazoa > Chordata > Amphibia > Anura > Bombinatoridae > Bombina > Bombina bombina. Next base: position 766,383,096 of record NC_069503.1, on the reverse strand, counting down.
TCTAGAAAAGAGAATCTCAGAAACTGATAGTGTTCTGTATGAATCGGAATATGAAGGTATGCATCCTGCAAGTCTATTGTGGACAAATAATGTCCTTGCTGAACAAAAGGCAGAATAGTCCTTATAGTCACCATCTTGAAAGTTGGTACTCTTACATAACGATTCAAAATTTTCAGATTCAGAACTGGTCTGAACAAATTTTCTTTCTTTGGTACAATGAATAAAACCCCAAACCTTGTTCCTGAGGAGGAATTGGCATGATTACCCTTGAAGACTCCAGGTCTGAAACACACTTCAGAAAAGCCTGAGCTTTTACTGGATTTATAGGGATGCGTGAGAGAAAAAATCTTCTCACAGGAGGTCTTACTTTGAATCCTATTCGATACCCTTGAGAGACAATGCTCTGAATCCAATGATTTTGGACAGATTTTATCCAAAAATCCTTGAAAAACCTTAATCTTCCCCCTACCAGCTGAGCTGGAATGAGGGTCGCACCTTCATGCGGACTTAGGGGCAGACTTTGGTTTCCTAAATGGCTTGGATTTATTCCAATTTGAGGAAGGCTTCCAACTGGAAGCAGATTCCTTGGGAGGAGGATTGAGTTTTTGTTCCTTATTCTGACGAAAGGAACGAAAACGGTTAGAAGCCTTAGATTTACCCTTAGGTTTTTTATCCTGAGGCAAAAAAACAGAATTTATGTTTACCTGATAAATTACTTTCTCCAACGGTGTGTCCGGTCCACGGCGTCATCCTTACTTGTGGGATATTCTCTTCCCCAACAGGAAATGGCAAAGAGCCCAGCAAAGCTGGTCACATGATCCCTCCTAGGCTCCGCCTACCCCAGTCATTCGACCGACGTTAAGGAGGAATATTTGCATAGGAGAAACCATATGAAACCGTGGTGACTGTAGTTAAAGAAAATAAATTATCAGACCTGATTAAAAAACCAGGGCGGGCCGTGGACCGGACACACCGTTGGAGAAAGTAATTTATCAGGTAAACATAAATTCTGTTTTCTCCAACATAGGTGTGTCCGGTCCACGGCGTCATCCTTACTTGTGGGAACCAATACCAAAGCTTTAGGACACGGATGATGGGAGGGAGCAAATCAGGTCACCTAGATGGAAGGCACCACGGCTTGCAAAACCTTTCTCCCAAAAATAGCCTCAGAAGAAGCAAAAGTATCAAACTTGTAAAATTTGGTAAAAGTGTGCAGTGAAGACCAAGTCGCTGCCCTACATATCTGATCAACAGAAGCCTCGTTCTTGAAGGCCCATGTGGAAGCCACAGCCCTAGTGGAATGAGCTGTGATTCTTTCGGGAGGCTGCCGTCCGGCAGTCTCGTAAGCCAATCTGATGATGCTTTTAATCCAAAAAGAGAGAGAGGTAGAAGTTGCTTTTTGACCTCTCCTTTTACCGGAATAAACAACAAACAAGGAAGATGTTTGTCTAAAATCCTTTGTAGCATCTAAATAGAATTTTAGAGCGCGAACAACATCCAAATTGTGCAACAAACGTTCCTTCTTCGAAACTGGTTTCGGACACAGAGAAGGTACGATAATCTCCTGGTTAATGTTTTTGTTAGAAACAACCTTTGGAAGAAAACCAGGTTTAGTACGTAAAACCACCTTATCTGCATGGAACACCAGATAAGGAGGAGAACACTGCAGAGCAGATAATTCTGAAACTCTTCTAGCAGAAGAAATTGCAACCAAAAACAAAACTTTCCAAGATAATAACTTAATATCAACGGAATGTAAGGGTTCAAACGGAACCCCCTGAAGAACTGAAAGAACTAAGTTGAGACTCCAAGGAGGAGTCAAAGGTTTGTAAACAGGCTTGATTCTAACCAGAGCCTGAACAAAGGCTTGAACATCTGGCACAGCTGCCAGCTTTTTGTGAAGTAACACAGACAAGGCAGAAATCTGTCCCTTCAGGGAACTTGCAGATAATCCTTTTTCCAATCCTTCTTGAAGGAAGGATAGAATCTTAGGAATCTTAACCTTGTCCCAAGGGAATCCTTTAGATTCACACCAACAGATATATTTTTTCCAAATTTTGTGGTAAATCTTTCTAGTTACAGGCTTTCTGGCCTGAACAAGAGTATCGATAACAGAATCTGAGAACCCTCGCTTCGATAAGATCAAGCGTTCAATCTCCAAGCAGTCAGCTGGAGTGAGACCAGATTCGGATGTTCGAACGGACCTTGAACAAGAAGGTCTCGTCTCAAAGGTAGCTTCCATGGTGGAGCCGATGACATATTCACCAGATCTGCATACCAAGTCCTGCGTGGCCACGCAGGAGCTATCAAGATCACCGACGCCCTTTCCTGATTGATCCTGGCTACCAGCCTGGGGATGAGAGGAAACGGCGGGAATACATAAGCTAGTTTGAAGGTCCAAGGTGCTACTAGTGCATCCACTAGAGCCGCCTTGGGATCCCTGGATCTGGACCCGTAGCAAGGAACTTTGAAGTTCTGACGAGAGGCCATCAGATCCATGTCTGGAATGCCCCACAGTTGAGTGACTTGGGCAAAGATTTCCGGATGGAGTTCCCACTCCCCCGGATGCAATGTCTGACGACTCAGAAAATCCGCTTCCCAATTTTCCACTCCTGGGATGTGGATAGCAGACAGGTGGCAGGAGTGAGACTCCGCCCATAGAATGATTTTGGTCACTTCTTCCATCGCCAGGGAACTCCTTGTTCCCCCCTGATGGTTGATGTACGCAACAGTTGTCATGTTGTCTGATTGAAACCGTATGAACTTGGCCCTCGCTAGCTGAGGCCAAGCCTTGAGAGCATTGAATATCGCTCTCAGTTCCAGAATATTTATCGGTAGAAGAGATTCTTCCCGAGACCAAAGACCCTGAGCTTTCAGGGATCCCCAGACCGCGCCCCAGCCCATCAGACTGGCGTCGGTCGTGACAATGACCCACTCTGGTCTGCGGAAGGTCATCCCTTGTGACAGGTTGTCCAGGGACAGCCACCAACGGAGTGAGTCTCTGGTCCTCTGATTTACTTGTATCCTCGGAGACAAGTTTGTATAGTCCCCATTCCACTGACTGAGCATGCACAGTTGTAATGGTCTTAGATGAATGCGCGCAAAAGGAACTATGTCCATTGCCGCTACCATCAAACCTATCACTTCCATGCACTGCGCTATGGAAGGAAGAGGAACGGAATGAAGTATCCGACAAGAGTCTAGAAGTTTTGTTTTTCTGGCCTCTGTCAGAAAAATCCTCATTTCTAAGGAGTCTATTATTGTCCCTAAGAAGGGAACCCTTGTTGACGGAGATAGAGAACTCTTTTCCACATTCACTTTCCATCCGTGAGATCTGAGAAAGGCCAGGACAATGTCCGTGTGAGCCTTTGCTTGAGAAAGGGACGACGCTTGAATCAGAATGTCGTCCAAGTAAGGTACTACAGCAATGCCCCTTGGTCTTAGCACAGCTAGAAGGGACCCTAGTACCTTTGTGAAAATCCTTGGAGCAGTGGCTAATCCGAAAGGAAGCGCCACGAACTGGTAATGCTTGTCCAGGAATGCGAACCTTAGGAACCGATGATGTTCCTTGTGGATAGGAATATGTAGATACGCATCCTTTAAATCCACCGTGGTCATGAATTGACCTTCCTGGATGGAAGGAAGAATTGTTCGAATGGTTTCCATTTTGAACGATGGAACCTTGAGAAACTTGTTTAAGATCTTGAGATCTAAGATTGGTCTGAACGTTCCCTCTTTTTTGGGAACTACGGACAGATTGGAGTAGAACCCCATCCCTTGTTCTCCTAATGGAACAGGATGAATCACTCCCATTTTTAACAGGTCTTCTACACAACGTAAGAATGCCTGTCTTTTTATGTGGTCTGAAGACAACTGAGACCTGTGGAACCTCCCCCTTGGGGGAAGCCCCTTGAATTCCAGAAGATAACCTTGGGAGACTATTTCTAGCGCCCAAGGATCCAGAACATCTCTTGCCCAAGCCCGAGCGAAGAGAGAGAGTCTGCCCCCCACCAGATCCGGTCCCGGATCGGGGGCCAACATTTCATGCTGTCTTGGTAGCAGTGGCAGGTTTCTTGGCCTGCTTTCCCTTGTTCCAGCCTTGCATTGGTCTCCAAGCTGGCTTGGCTTGAGAAGTATTACCCTCTTGCTTAGAGGACGTAGCACTTTGGGCTGGTCCGTTTCTACGAAAGGGACGAAAATTAGGTTTATTTTTGGCCTTGAAAGGCCGATCCTGAGGAAGGGCGTGGCCCTTACCCCCAGTGATATCAGAGATAATCTCTTTCAAGTCAGGGCCAAACAGCGTTTTCCCCTTGAAAGGAATGTTAAGTAGCTTGTTCTTGGAAGACGCATCAGCTGACCAAGATTTCAACCAAAGCGCTCTGCGCGCCACAATAGCAAACCCAGAATTCTTAGCCGCTAACCTAGCCAATTGCAAAGTGGCGTCTAGGGTGAAAGAATTAGCCAATTTGAGAGCATTGATTCTGTCCATAATCTCCTCATAAGGAGGAGAATCACTATCGACCGCCTTTACCAGCTCATCGAACCAGAAACACGCGGCTGTAGTGACAGGGACAATGCATGAAATTGGTTGTAGAAGGTAACCCTGCTGAACAAACATCTTTTTAAGTAAACCTTCTAATTTTTTATCCATAGGATCTTTGAAAGCACAACTATCTTCTATGGGTATAGTGGTGCGTTTGTTTAAAGTGGAAACCGCTCCCTCGACCTTGGGGACTGTCTGCCATAAGTCCTTTCTGGGGTCGACCATAGGAAACAATTTTTTAAATATGGGGGGAGGGACAAAAGGAATACCGGGCCTTTCCCATTCTTTATTTACAATGTCCGCCACCCGCTTGGGTATAGGAAAAGCTTCTGGGAGCCCCGGGACCTCTAGGAACCTGTCCATTTTACATAGTTTCTCTGGGATGACCAACTTGTCACAATCATCCAGAGTGGATAATACCTCCTTAAGCAGAATGCGGAGATGTTCCAACTTAAATTTAAACGTAATCACATCAGGTTCAGCTTGTTGAGAAATGTTCCCTGAATCAGTAATTTCTCCCTCAGACAAAACCTCCCTGGCCCCATCAGACTGGTTTAGGGGCCCTTCAGAACCATTATTATCAGCGTCGTCATGCTCTTCAGTATCTAAAACAGAGCAGTCGCGCTTACGCTGATAAGTGTGCATTTTGGCTAAAATGTTTTTGACAGAATTATCCATTACAGCCGTTAATTGTTGCATAGTAAGGAGTATTGGCGCGCTAGATGTACTAGGGGCCTCCTGAGTGGGCAAGACTCGTGTAGACGAAGGAGGGAATGATGCAGTACCATGCTTACTCCCCTCACTTGAGGAATCATCTTGGGCATCATTGTCATTGTCACATAAATCACATTTATTTAAATGAGAAGGAACTCTGGCTTCCCCACATTCAGAACACAGTCTATCTGGTAGTTCAGACATGTTAAACAGGCATAAACTTGATAACAAAGTACAAAAAACGTTTTAAAATAAAACCGTTACTGTCACTTTAAATTTTAAACTGAACACACTTTATTACTGCAATTGCGAAAAAATATGAAGGAATTGCTCAAAATTCACCAAAATTTCACCACAGTGTCTTAAAGCCTTAAAAGTATTGCACCCCAAATTTGGAAGCTTTAACCCTTAAAATAACGGAACCGGAGCCGTTTATAACTTTAACCCCTCTACAGTCCCTGGTGTCTGCTTTGCTGAGACCCAACCAAGCCCAAAGGGGAATACGATACCAAATGACGCCTTCAGAAAGTCTTTTCTATGTATCAGAGCTCCTCACACATGCGATTGCATGTCATGCCTCTCAAAAACAAGTGCGCAACACCGGCGCGAAAATGAGGCTCTGCCTATGATTTGTGAAAGCCCCTAAAGAGAAAGGTGTCTAAAAAAGTGCCTGCCGATATAAACTTATCAAAATACCCAGATTAAATGATTCCTCAAGGCTAAATATGTGTTAATAATGAATCGATTTAGCCCAGAAAAAGTCTACAGTCTTAATAAGCCCTTGTGAAGCCCTTATTTACAATCTTAATAAACATGGCTTACCGGATCCCATAGGGAAAATGACAGCTTCCAGCATTACATCGTCTTGTTAGAATGTGTCATACCTCAAGCAGCAAGAGACTGCTCACTGTTCCCCCAACTGAAGTTAATTCCTCTCAACAGTCCTGTGTGGAACAGCCATGGATTTTAGTAACGGTTGCTAAAATCATTTTCCTCATACAAACAGAAATCTTCATCTCTTTTCTGTTTCTGAGTAAATAGTACATACCAGCACTATTTTAAAATAACAAACTCTTGATTGAATAATAAAAACTACAGTTAAACACTAAAAAACTCTAAGCCATCTCCGTGGAGATGTTGCCTGTACAACGGCAAAGAGAATGACTGGGGTAGGCGGAGCCTAGGAGGGATCATGTGACCAGCTTTGCTGGGCTCTTTGCCATTTCCTGTTGGGGAAGAGAATATCCCACAAGTAAGGATGACGCCGTGGACCGGACACACCTATGTTGGAGAAAACTCCTTTTCCTCCAGTGATAGTTGAAATAATAGAATCCAACTGAGAACCAAATAAATTATTACCTTGGAAAGAAAGCGATAGTAATCTAGATTTAGATGTCATATCAGCATTCCAAGATTTAAGCCACAAAGCTCTTCTAGCTAATACAGCTAAAGACATGGATCTAACATCAATTTTGATAATATCAAAAATGGCATCACAAATAAAATTATTAGCATGTTGCAGTAAGCGAGTAATGCTAGATATGTCAGGATCCAATTCTTGTTGCGCTAAATTCTCCAACCAAAAAGTTGAGGCAGCCAAAGAAATAGCAGGTCTGAGAAGATGACCTGAATATAAATAGGCCTTCCTTAGATAGGATTCAAGCTTCCTATCTAAAGGATCCTTAAAGGAAGTACTATCTTCCATAGGAATAGTGGTACGTTTAGCAAGAGTAGAAATAGCCCCATCAACTTTGGAGATTTTTTCTTAAAACTCTATAGATTTTGCTGGTAAAGGATACAATTTTTTAAACCTTGAAGAAGGAATAAAAGAAGTACCTGGCTTATTCCATTCCCTAGAAATCATATCAGAAATAGCCTCAGGAATAGGAAAAACCCCTGGGGAAACCACAGCAGGTTTAAAAAACAGCATTTAAACGTTTATTAGACTGAACGTCAATAGGACTGGTTACCTCAATATCCAAAGTAATTAACACTTCTTTTAATAAAGGCAAAATGAACGCATATACTCTATTTTAAATAAATAAGTAGATTTGTCAGTGTCAATATCTGAGGAAGGATCTTCTGAATCAGATAGATCCTCATCAGAAGAGGATAAATTATTATGTTGCTGGTCATTTGAAATTTTTAAAAGACCTTTTACGTTTATTAGAAGGTGGAAATGCAGACAAAGCCTTCAGAATAGAATCAGAAACAGATTCTTTAAAATTTACAGGTATATCATGTACATTAGAAGTTGAAGGAACTGCAACTGGCAATGTACTATTACTGATGGAAACACTATCTGCATGTAAAAGTTTATCATGACAACTATTACAAATGACATTTGGTGGAATAATTTCTACACTTTTACAACAAATGCACTTAGCTTTGGTAGAACCGATGTCAGGCAGCAATGTTCCAGCAGAAACTTCTGAGGCAGGATCAGATTGGGACATCTTGCTCAATGTAAGAGAAAAAACAACATATAAAGCAAAATGATCTATTTCCTTATATGACAGTTTCAGGAATGGGAAAAAATGCAAAAGCATAAGCCTCTGGTAGAGAAAAAAGCAAGAGGCAAACATCAATGGGGTATTGAAATAATGAAAAAAAATTTGGCGCCAAGTATGACGCACAACGTAACGTAAACTTTTTTGGCGGAATAACCGGAAATGACACACTCACGTCACTAATGACGCCGCCATGTGAAAGGTCTCGGCGTCACGTATGACGCCGGAAATGACAAAGTTGCGTCATAAACGTCTTTTTCCGCGTCAAAAAAAATTTCGCGCCAAGAATGACACAATAAAGTTTAGCATTTGACGCACCCGCAGGCCTAATACCCACATTAGCAAGAAGTAGTCAATTGAAAAAAAGACTAAAACCCCAGGTAAGAAATAAATTTCTTAAAATGTTTAAATTCCCCAAATATGAAACAGACAGTCTGCTGAAGGAAATACATGAACCTGACTCATGGCAAATAATAAGTACAATACATATATTTAGAACTTTATATAAATGCATAAAGTGCCAAACCATAGATGAGGTGCCTTAAGTAATAAAAAACATACTTACCAAAAGACACCCATCCACATATAGCAGATAGCCAAACCACTACTAAAACAGTTATTAGTAGAGGTAATGGTAAATTGAGAGTATATCGTCGATCTGAAAAGGGAGGTAGGAGATGAATCTCTATGACCAATAACAGAGAACCTATGAAATAGACCCCCGTTAGGGAAATCATTGTATTCAAATAAGTGATACTCCCTTCACGTCCCTCTGACGTTCGCTGTACTCTGAGAGGAATCAGGCTTCAACAATGCTGAGAAGCACATATCAACGTAGAAATCTTAGCACAAACTTACTTCACCACCTCCATAGGAGGCAAAGTTTGTAAAAACTGAATTGTGGGTGTGGTGAGGGGTGTATTTATAGGCATTTTGAGGTTTGGGAAACTTTGCCCCTCCTAGTAGGATTGTATATCCCATACGTCACTAACTCATGGACTCTTGCCAATTACATGAAATAAATTACTATTCTGTGCTTTTTTTTTTTTTTTTGCTGGGAACTATTGGGGTGTAAATACAATGCTCTATGTGTGCTACTGGCAATCAGAGTGGTTAAAAACAATAGTTTGTGTGTTATTGGTAGCCAAATAGGAACAAATAATGTATGTGTGTTACTGGCAGACAAATGGATAAAATTACTGCTGAGTTCTTAAAAATATATATAAGGCAGAAAGGGGTCAGACCTAAGCTAGATCTTTAGACAAGGGTCATTGTATAGTCCCATCTAAAATAATATGTACTAATAATGCCCTGGGTTGTATTCTCCGCATTATCTAACAGCACTATCACACCCTGCCAGCAAATCCCTTTATTAATATCATTCTGAAACAGACAACATTCTGGAGCCAGCAACATTGCATAATAGTTACCAACACCTTTCTGGATCCAGCATACAGGGAGTGCAGAATTATTAGGCAAATGAGTATTTTGACCACATCATCCTCTTTATGCATGTTGTCTTACTCCAAGCTGTATAGGCTCGAAAGCCTACTACCAATTAAGCATATTAGGTGATGTGCATCTCTGTAATGAGAAGGGGTGTGGTCTAATGACATCAACACCCTATATCAGGTGTGCATAATTATTAGGCAACTTCCTTTCCTTTGGCAAAATGGGTCAAAAGAAGGACTTGACAGGCTCAGAAAAGTCAAAAATAGTGAGATATCTTGCAGAGGGATGCAGCACTCTTAAAATTGCAAAGCTTCTGAAGCGTGATCATCTAACAATTAAGCGTTTCATTCAAAATAGTCAACAGGGTCGCAAGAAGCGTGTGGAAAAACCAAGGCGCAAAATAACTGCCCATGAACTGAGAAAAGTCAAGCGTGCAGCTGCCAAGATGCCACTTGCCACCAGTTTGGCCATATTTCAGAGCTGCAACATCACTGGAGTGCCCAAAAGCACAAGGTGTGCAATACTCAGAGACATGGCCAAGGTAAGAAAGGCTGAAAGACGACCACCACTGAACAAGACACACAAGCTGAAACGTCAAGACTGGGCCAAGAAATATCTCAAGACTGATTTTTCTAAGGTTTTATGGACTGATGAAATGAGAGTGAGTCTTGATGGGCCAGATGGATGGGCCCGTGGCTGGATTGGTAAAGGGCAGAGAGCTCCAGTCCGACTCAGACGCCAGCAAGGTGGAGGTGGAGTACTGGTTTGGGCTGGTATCATCAAAGATGAGCTTGTGGGGCCTTTTCGGGTTGAGGATGGAGTCAAGCTCAACTCCCAGTCCTACTGCCAGTTTCTGGAAGACACCTTCTTCAAGCAGTGGTACAGGAAGAAGTCTGCATCCTTCAAGAAAAACATGATTTTCATGCAGGACAATGCTCCATCACACGCGTCCAAGTACTCCACAGCGTGGCTGGCAAGAAAGGGTATAAAAGAAGAAAATCTAATGACATGGCCTCCTTGTTCACCTGATCTGAACCCCATTGAGAACCTGTGGTCCATCATCAAATGTGAGATTTACAAGGAGGGAAAACAGTACACCTCTCTGAACAGTGTCTGGGAGGCTGAGGTTGCTGCTGCACGCAATGTTGATGGTGAACAGATCAAAACACTGACAGAATCCATGGATGGCAGGCTTTTGAGTGTCCTTGCAAAGAAAGGTGGCTATATTGGTCACTGATTTGTTTTTGTTTTGTTTTTGAATGTCAGAAATGTATATTTGTGAATGTTGAGATGTTATATTGGTTTCACTGGTAAAAATAAATAATTGAAATGGGTATATATTTGTTTTTTGTTAAGTTGTCTAATAATTATGCACAGTAATAGTCACCTGCACACACAGATATCCCCCTAAAATAGCTATAACTAAAAACAAACTAAAAACTACTTCCAAAACTATTCAGCTTTGATATTAATGAGTTTTTTGGGTTCATTGAGAACATGGTTGTTGTTCAATAATAAAATTAATCCTCAAAAATACAACTTGCCTAATAATTCTGCACTCCCTGTAGAGGCTGCCAATACTTTGACAATCATGTTCCATTTATGAATCTGCGCACACCTCCTACAAACCCCAACAATTTGCCCCCTTATTCTAAACCCCAAAACTCTTCTCTGTCTTTAGTCTCCTTTAAAAATGTACCTGAAATTTTGTGGCACTTCTTAAATAATCTAATAGAGGCATATTCTCTTGAACATATTAACTCCATATACGAGGATGACACATGACTTCTGCATCAGTATACTCCTGACTGAAGTAAATGGTATATATTTAAAATGTGTACATATTTAATGTCTATGTCCCCTTGAAATCATGTCTGTATCCTTTAAAGTGATAGCACTAAATGCATGTACAAAATATAGTGTATATTGTTTAAATCGTGTTCATTTCAATACATGCAAATGTTTTATTTTCTAATACAGAAAACATTAGTAACTACTACTGACATATTTTGCTGAGATATAAAATATATACTGCATACATTATGACTGTGGTAAGAGAAAAACCCCTCATATAATATCCACTGGTATAGCTAATCCTAAGCAAAAAGAAATGTATTATTTTGTTGTACTTTGACAAAACTCCCAGCATTCTCATTGACATACAGCAATGTCTTTATAAAGGAGACATAAAACAGTTTGAGATTGCAACGGAAAATGTTTATTATGTTTAGTCAACATTTTTGCAATATGCTTTCATTATTTGTGTTTCTCTTTCCTGTAATTTAAGTTTGAATTATCAGTTTTCTATAAGGCAGATTTTACTGACCAGCGGCTACAATTTTAGCCAATTTTAAGCTAAAATTAGCTAATAATAATTTTGAATGCATAAATTATCATTAAAAACATTTATGTTAAATTGTGCAATACATTTGTGCTTTGGATAGCTGAAAAATAATATAATATTAAAATATATTAAACTGCCCCCACCCACTACTTCATATAGCTAACCTTGCAAGCAAAATATTCTGTGGAGAACACTGTAAAGCATTGGGGACCTCCATGCTGGAACCTAGATTGCCCTCTTATCTATATATTCTGTTGAGGACAATTAGGAACAAATATAAGTCGAGCATTAAAAAAGTGTGGAAACCCTGTTAGATAGTTACTTTATCAATCCTATATTGTCCACAGCAGAAAATATATAGATAAGGGGGAAATCTAGGTTCCAACATGGCAGCTCCCATTACTAAAGAGATTACAAATTTATAGAAACTAAACCTTTACACTAATAGCAACAATATTAATATAGTTGAAAACAAAATACATCTACATGCTATTTTAAGGCTAATATTTTCTTTGAATCCCTCAATGTATCTAGCGGTTATTTACTGTTTAATATTCATTTAAGCTCTGAATTTGATTCATATTTAAAGGGATAGAAAGGTCAAAATGAAAATAATGCATGAATGCATTGCAGTTTTAAATGGAAACATTTATAACCTGTGATAACTTTTATTAGAAATATTTTTGCTAATGAAATAATATTGCTAAAATGGTTTTATTTAAAATGTTAAATACACCAGTTTCTTCCCTTTAATTATTCATAGTGAAAAACCTTTGAAATGCCCCTTCAACTATTTTTAAATGCTTTTCATGTAATTTAAATCTTGAAATTCTCTCCATTTAGTGGACTTCAAAAGCATAACTCTGCTTATATTTGTCTGTAATTAGCCACAGCAGATGAGATGAGGTAAAAAAAAAAACAACTTCAAGAGAATTTTCAAAGAGTGTGTCCCTGGACTGCAAAACTATTCCCATTTTGCTAATAAAACAAAATAATTTTAAAACATCTATTTTGCATGCAGATCTGTTGCAAAACCATTATTAATTTATAAAAATAAAATCAAGTTAATGTCCCTTTAACTTACCAGAAACTTGCTAAAAATGTAAGAAATGAAAATATTATCGTACCATTGGTGCAATAATAAAGAATGGCAGATCTTCCACAGTGAAACAGCTTGAGCAGAAGCAGTGGGATTTTATGAACTCTATATAGATTTGTAAAAGCAAGAGAGACAATAGACAAACAATCCTCCCTTGTTACTTTACTGCTCTAATGAGTGCTGTGAGAGAGCACACTTTCCCTGCTGGTCATTGAGTGCCTAACTAACTTGATAAAATAGAACTCTCAAAACCTGGCAACAGAAAGTGTTATGAGCCTATTAACAATGTATTACCAATAACAAATGTGCTGGCATAGTTTCTTCAGAGTGTTTGCCTGCTGTATCATGCTCTTGTGTTAAATTAGATTCTAAAAGGCAGGGAGAGATTTTCTTTTTATAAAATACCCAAGCACAATATACCATTAAAATGTATAAGTTATCACACAAATAATAGCTTGGTTCAATGAGAAGTTTTCACATTCATTTTCTACTAGCATATTTACCTAGGGAGAGGTGGGGAATGATTTTAGAAATATACACCTCTCTTGCTTTTCACCAATAATCTTTTCTTTCTCATCATTGTATTTTAACTCGGTCCAGCAGATTCACTCTGCCATAATCTGTCTCAAATGCCTTTGTCCTCTAATTTCCAGCCTCTTAAAGGGACAGTCAAGTAAAAAAAAAAAATAACTTTCTTGATTTAAATAGGGCATATTATTTTAAACAACTTTCCAATTTACTTTTATCACCAATTTTGCTTTGTTCTCTTGGTATTCTTAGTTGAAAGCTAAACCTAGGAGGTTCATATGCTAAATTCTTAGACCTTGAAGGCCACCTCTAATCTGAAAGCATTTTGACAGTTTTTCAACACTAGAGGGGTTAGTTCATGTGTTTCAGATAGATAACATTGAGCTCACACACGCGAAGCTCCTAGGAGTGAGCACTGATTGGCTAAAATGCAAGTCTGTCAAAAGAACTGAAATAAGGAGGCAGTTTGCAGAGGCATACATACAAGGTAATTACAGAGGTAAAACATGTATTATAACTGTGTTGGTTATGCAAAACTGGGGAATAGGTAATAAAGGGTTACCTTTTTAAACAACAAAAATGCTGGTGTTGACTGTCCCTTTTACATGTCTGCTTTATACAAAACTCTCTACTCTGTTCTTTAGTATAAGGCTTTTTGTTCATATTCTCATTCTCTATTCTGGCATTTTTCTGTAATTCTGCCCCCTGTTTTTACACTTGCAGATCATCTTCCAAATTGTGTTTCTTGCCTCCTGTAACAGTTTCTTTCTATTAAAGGGCATGAATGAATTAGATAGATTTCAGAATTGCTAGTTTCTAAATGGATCAAAATATTGTCCTTTTTTAATTTGTATTATTACACTAAACACAAAATCTAGAAGAGAGTCTGTGCTCTCCATCTAGGAAACTTAAATTCTTCTAAGTGGGAAGAGCAATTACTAGTTCTTGTAGAGGAACTTCCCACAAACCTGTATTTCCGCTTCCCATTGGTTTAAAATGTAGCATGTTTTAGTTTCCCATGTTTAAAAATGCCTTCAACGGGTGGTATACACTTGCGTGCTCTGTGCGCACATGTATGGTAATTATAACTAAATTAGATGCACATATTAATTCAAATGATTTATTCTGGGGCCAACAATCCCTGCTTTAGTTTAACCTAAGATATCCATATAAAATAATTTTTGAATATCTCTGGCTAAAGCCTTCATTCACCAATATCATACTTGTGTGTTATCTAATATAGTTCTTTGGGCAAAACGTTTACAACCTATAAGTGTATGTTCCCTTTAAAGGGACACTCAAGTCAAAATTAAACTCAGGTATAGAATGCAAGTTTTAATTCACCAGCTAATAACTGAGCATGTGCAAGAATTCACAACATATACATATATGCATTTGTGATTGGCTGATGTCAGAAAAAAATCTACTACTCATTTGAAGTTTAGATTAAGTGGCATTGCATTGTCTTTTTATCGTGCGTTTGCAGATTATGCAAATCTCCTGTATTTACGGGTCCTTTAATGCAACCCCCTCTTCAACACACAGTTTATCAATTACTTCTGTAAGCCCTTTGGACTGATATCTAAACAAGCTCTCATGTTATCTAATAGATACAGTGTATCTACTCCATAATTGTTAGCTAGAGAAATTACAGCATTCAATTGTGAATATAGGATAATTCTTTAATTATAAAGATACAGATTTCCAAATCATTGTCTCTTAGAAGGATTAGATATTATATAATAGAGCAAGCAAAATGCATTATGAAGATATTTGACCTATTCCAAGAGTTGGATGTGCTTAATTATGCTTCATACACAGACAATTAACTCTGACAAAGATGGTGGAGCAAATACACTGTAATTAACTGTATAATCTTATTAAGATTAAAGGAGTTTGTATTTAATTCTATAGTATTTATGCATCAATGAGAAGGCTGCTAGTTATTCATTATAATAAAAAGGAAATATAGGCTGCAAAATGAAGGAGGCTTATTGCAAAGAAAAAGAACATTTGCTAGATAATAAAAATCATCTGTGCTATAAATAAACTAATAAAAATCATGTTTTTCAATGCGTGTAGTTGTAAACCAAGGAAACCAGTGGAATGATGCACGTATGGTACGGGCACAGCTGCTTAAATATATGAGCAGAAATACAGCAATGTGGGATAAGAATGACTAATATAGATCAAGTTATTCTAATTGTATAGCTTTAAAACATAATTTAGTGCTGCTTAATCCACTGAATGCTAAAAAAACACACCAAAGTGCATTGTAGGACCATAATAACAAGACAATGCAATAGCATTTAGTCTGAACTTCAAATGAGTAGAAGATTTTTTTTCTGACAAATTTCACTTATACCTTTTTCCACTCCTCCTTTATCATGTGATAGCCAACAGCCAATCACAAATGCACATGCTCATATGCTGTGATTTCTTGCACATGCTCAGTAGGAGCTGATAACTAAAAAAGTGTACATATAAAAAGACTATGCACATTTTGTTAATGGAAGTAAATTGGAAAGTTGTTTAACATTGCCTACTCTATCCGAATCATTAAAGGGACAGTATACACTCATTTTAATATAACTGCATGTAATAGACACTACTATAAAGAATAAGATGCACAGATACTGATATAAAAATCCAGTATAAAATGGTTTAAAAACGTACTTAGAAGCTTTCAGTTTAGCTCTGTTGAAAAGGCAGTTGGAAAGCCCACTGCAAGTGGGAAATAAGACGCTCCCCCCTCCCCCTTCTTTTGCATATGAAAAGACCCTTTACACAAACAGGAGCAAGCTGGAGTAGGTAGCTGACGGTATTCAAATAAAACTTTGGGGCTTGGTTAGGAGTCCGAAAATCAGAGCATTGTTATTTAAAAATAAGCAAAACTAAACATTTTTTTTAAAAAAACAAACTTTATGGGCTTTACAAATAGATCATCTACAAAACATTTATGCAAAGAAAAAAATGAGTGTATAATGGCCCTTTAAAGTTTAATTTCGACTTAAGTGTCCCTTTAAGCAATTATTCAGAATGTAAAAAACAAACGAACAAAACTTCTAAATACAGTAAAAGAGCAGTAAAAATATTCAAAAAGGAAATACATCTGCAACTAAATGTCTCAAAAAAAACCCAACATAATAAAAAGCTTGTTATGGGTTAAGTTAGAGACACCTCTTTGAAAAATCTCCCTTTTAGCTAAACTCTTCTATTTAAATTAGAGATGGAGGTTTCTTCACAGTTGTTAAAAATAATGAACATTGACTGCCCTTGTTATATACAAGTGTCTAGTGTTTGCTAAATATTACACATTTGTGGAATATTTAGCAAACATTATTCAGTTGTTGAAGTTAGACTTCAGTGTAGATCTGTCTGAAACAATGCTCAGATAATATTTAAAGGGACATCTATGCAGAGAATATTTAAAAAGGGACATGAAACTCAAAATGTTTCTTTCATGCTTCAAATAGAGCAACAACAATTGTAAGCAACTTTCTATTTTACTTCTAGTATTAAATGTACTTTGCTCTCTTGGTAACCTTTGTTGAAGGAGCAGCAATGCAGTATTGAGAGCTGGCTGAAAACACTGAGCGACTCAATGACAAGAGGCTATATATGCAGCCACCAATCAAGCAGCAAGGTAGCAGTAGTGCATTGCTGTACCTGAGCCTACCTAGATATGCTTTTCACGGAGAACAACGTAAATGAACTAATAGAAGTAAATTGGAAAGTTGTTTAAAATTGTATGTTGTATCTGAATCATGAAAGAAAAATGTTGGGCTTCATGTCCCTTTAATTAGATTGAATACTCAGTTGTTAAATTTCCTTCTTATTATCATTTATTTATCAAGTGCAACTCTATTAAAACAGCTCTATGGCGATTTAACACTGGTCTATTGACAATAAAACATTTGAATGACAAAAAAATAAATACAATTAAAAAAAATGAAGAGATGAGATTCCTTCCCTACTTATGCTCCCTCTACCTCTGGAAAAAAAGAAGAAGCAAATACATTCTATTGTGTGTTATGTTATTCCTCCCTCACTGCTGCCAAACAGAGAATATGTAGGAACACAACAAAAGTGCATCATGGGTAAAACACTAAAACATAATGATATTTGTTTTCCTGTGAATAATAAAACAGAGTATAAAAACAAAGAGTGTCCAGTTAATAAAGTATTTAACCTACAACAAATGCAAATTGAATACAAAATGTCACATTATACTTAAAGGGACACTGAACCCAAATTTTTTCTATCGTGATACAGATAGATAGAGCATGCAATTTTAATAAACTTTCTAATTTACTACTATTATCAAATTCTTTTCATTCTCTTGGTATCTTTATTTGAAATGCAAGAATGTAAGTTTAGATGACGGCCCATTTTTGGTGTTGTTCTTGCTGATTGGTGGGTACATTCACCTACCAGTAAACAAGTGCTTTCCATGGATCTGAACCAAAAAATAGCTTAGATCCTCCTTTTTCAAATAAAGAAAGCAAGAGAACGAAGAAAAATTGATAATAGGAGTATATTAGAAAGTTGTTTAAAATTGCATGCTCTATCTGAATCACGAAAGAAAAAATTTGGGTTCAGTGTCCCTTTAAAAAACAAAAATTGAATCTTTGTTGGTAGAAAATAAAGTGACTAATCTCATCCATTTTAATAAGTTCTTACCTTTTGGTTTCAGCTGCAATATTATCTTCAATGTGCCAATATCCAATGCTCCCTCGCCATGAGCTGTGAATAGTCAGGTTATGCTGCCTTTTTTACACACCAATGAATGACTTTGGACCCTTCACCACCACCACAGGAACCTTCCCCCCTTCTCCTCCCAAGGGATAACCATAAAAAACATAATTTATGTAAGAACTTACCTGATAAATTCATTTCTTTCATATTAGCAAGAGTCCATGAGCTAGTGACGTATGGGATATACATTCCTACCAGGAGGGGCAAAGTTTCCCAAACCTCAAAATGCCTATAAATACACCCCTCACCACACCCACAAATCAGTTTAATGCATAGCCAAGAAGTGGGGTGATAAGAAAAAAGTGCGAAAGCATAAAAAATAAGGAATTGGAATAATTGTGCTTTATACAAAAAAATCATAACCACCACAAAAAGGGTGGGCCTCATGGACTCTTGCTAATATGAAAGAAATGAATTTATCAGGTAAGTTCTTACATAAATTATGTTTTCTTTTATGTAATTAGCAAGAGTCCATGAGCTAGTGACGTATGGGATAATGACTACCCAAGATGTGGATCTTCCACGCAAGAGTCACTAGAGAGGGAGGGATAAAATAAAGACAGCCAATTCCGCTGAAAATAATCCACACCCAAAATAAAGTTTAAATCTTATAATGAAAAAAACTGAAATTATAAGCAGAAGAATCAAACTGAAACAGCTGCCTGAAGTACTTTTCTACCAAAAACTGCTTCAGAAGAAGAAAACACATCAAAATGGTAGAATTTAGTAAAAGTATGCAAAGAAGACCAAGTTGCTGCTTTGCAAATCTGATCAACCGAAGCTTCATTCCTAAACGCCCAGGAAGTAGAAACTGACCTAGAAGAATGAGCTGTAATCCTTTGAGGCGCAGTTTTACCCGACTCGACATAGGCATGATGAATTAAAGATTTTAACCAAGATGACAAAGAAATGGCAGAGGCCTTCTGACCTTTCCTAGAACCGGAAAAGATAACAAATAGACTAGAAGTCTTTCGGAAATTCTTAGTAGCTTCAACATAATATTTCAAAGCTCTAACTACATCCAAAGAATGCAATGATTTCTCCTTAGAATTCTTAGGATTAGGAAATAATGAAGGAACCACAATTTCTCTACTAATGTTGTTAGAATTCACAACCTTAGGTAAAAATTTAAAAGAAGTTCGCAACACCGCCTTATCCTGATGAAAAATCAGAAAAGGAGACTCACAAGAAAGAGCAGATAATTCAGAAACTCTTCTAGCAGAAGAGATGGCCAAAAGAAACAAAACTTTCCAAGAAAGTAATTTAATGTCCAATGAATGCATAGGTTCAAACGGAGGAGCTTGAAGAGCCCCCAGAACCAAATTCAAACTCCAAGGAGGAGAAATTGACTTAATAACAGGTTTTATACGAACCAAAGCTTGTACAAAACAATGAATATCAGGAAGATTAGCAATCTTTTTGTGAAAAAGAACAGAAAGAGCCGAGATTTGTCCTTTCAAGGAACTTGCAGACAAACCTTTATCCAAACCATCCTGAAGAAACTGTAAAATTCTCGGAATTCTAAAAGAATGCCAGGAAAAATGATGAGAAAGACACCAAGAAATGTAAGTCTTCCAGACTCTATAATATATCTTCCTAGATACAGATTTACGAGCCTGTAACATAGTATTAATCACAGAGTCAGAGAAACCTCTTTGACTAAGAATCAAGCGTTCAATCTCCATACCTTTAAATTTAAGGATTTGAGATCCTGATGGAAAAAAGGACCTTGCGACAGAAGGTCTGGTCTTAACGGAAGAGTCCACGGTTGGCAAGAGGCCATCCGGACAAGATCCGCATACCAAAACCTGTGAGGCCATGCTGGAGCCACCAGCAGAACAAACGAGCATTCCTTCAGAATCTTGGAGATTACTCTTGGAAGAAGAACTAGAGGCGGAAAGAGATAGGCAGGATGATACTTCCAAGGAAGTGACAATGCATCCACTGCTTCCGCCTGAGGATCCCTGGATCTGGACAGATACCTGGGAAGTTTCTTGTTTAGATGAGAAGCCATCAGATCTATTTCTGGAAGTCCCCACATTTGAACAATCTGAAGAAATACCTCTGGGTGAAGAGACCATTCGCCCGGATGTAACGTTTGGCGACTGAGATAATCCGCTTCCCAATTGTCTATACCTGGGATATGAACCGCAGAAACTAGACAGGAGCTGGATTCCACCCATACCAGTATTTGAGATACTTCTTTCATAGCCAGAGGACTGTGAGTCCCTCCTTGATGATTGATGTATGCCACAGTTGTGACATTGTCTGTCTGAAAACAAATGAACGATTCTCTCTTTAGAAGAGGCCATGACTGAAGAGCTCTGAAAATTGCACGGAGTTCCAAAATATTGATTGGTAATCTCACCTCCTGAGATTCCCAAACCCCTTGTGCTGTCAGAGACCCCCAAACAGCTCCCCAACCTTTCAGACTTGCATCTGTTGAAATTACAGTCCAGGTCGGAAGAACAAAAGAAGCCCCCTGAACTAAACGATGGTGATCCGTCCACCACGTCAGAGAGTGTCGTACAATCGGTTTTAAAGATATTAATTGAGATATCTTTGTGTAATCCCTGCACCACTGGTTCAGCATACAGAGCTGAAGAGGTTGCATGTGAAAACGAGCAGCAGTCATAAGACCTAGAATTTCCATGCATAAGGCTACCGAAGGGAATGATTGTGATTGAAGGTTTCGACAAGCTGAGATCAATTTTAGACGTCTCTTGTCTGTCAGAGACAGAGACATGGACACTGAATCTATCTGGAAACCTAAAAAGGTTACCCTTGTCTGAGGAATCAATTAACTTTTTGGTTAATTGATCCTCCAACCATGATCTTGAAGAAACAACACAAGTCGATTCGTATGAGATTCTGCTAAATGTGAAGACTGAGCAAGTACCAAGATATCGTCCAAATAAGGAAATACCACAATACCCTGTTCTCTGATTACAGACAGAAGGGCACCGAGAACCTTTGTAAAAATTCTTGGAGCTGTTGCTAGGCCAAACGGCAGAGCCACAAACTGGTAATGCTTGTCTAGGAAAGAGAATCTCAGAAACTGATAGTGATCTGGATGAATCGGAATATGCAGATATGCATCCTGTAAATCTATTGTGGACATATAATGCCCTTGCTGAACAAAAGGCAGGATAGTCCTTATAGTTACCATTTTGAATGTTGGTATCCTTACATAACGATTCAATATTTTTAGATCCAGAACTGGTCTGAAGGAATTTTCCTTCTTTGGTACAATGAAGAGATTTGAATAAAACCCCAGCCCCTGTTCCAGAACTGGAACTGACATAATTACTCCAGCCAACTCTAGATCTGAAACACATTTCAGAAATGCTTGAGCTTTCGCTGGATTTACTGGGACACAGGAAAGAAAAAATCTCTTTGCAGGAGGCCTTATCTTGAAGCCAATTCTGTACCCTTCTGAAACAATGTTCTGAATCCAAAGATTGTGAATTGAATTGATCCAAATTTCTTTGAAAAAACGTAATCTGCCCCCTACCAGCTGGGCTGGAATGAGGGCCGTACCTTCATGTGGACTTGGGAGCTGGCTTTGGTTTTCTAAAAGGCTTGGATTTATTCCAGACTGGAGATGGTTTCCAAACTGATACCGCTCCTGTGGGTGAAGGATCAGGCTTTTGTTCCTTATTGTGACGAAAGGAACGAAAATGATTATTAGACCTAAATTTACCTTTAGATTTTTTATCCTGTGGTAAAAAAGTTCCTTTCCCTCCAGTAACAGTTGAGATAATAGAATCCAACTGAGAACCAAATAATTTATTACCCTGGAAAGAAAGGGAAAGCAAAGTTGACTTAGAAGACATATCAGCATTCCAAGTTTTAAGCCATAAAGCTCTTCTAGCTAAAATAGCTAGAGACATATACCTGACATCGACTCTAATGATATCAAAGATGGCATCACAAATAAAGTTATTAGCATGTTGAAGAAGATTAACAATGCTATGAGAATTATGATCTGTTACTTGTTGCGCTAAAGCTTCTAACCAAAAAGTTGAAGCTGCAGCAACATCCGCTAAAGATATAGCTGGTCTAAGAAGATTACCTGAACATAAGTAAGCTTTTCTTAGAAAGGATTCAATTTTACTATCTAAAGGATCCTTAAAGGAAGTACTATCTGCCGTAGGAATAGTAGTACGTTTAGCAAGAGTAGAGATAGCCCCATCAACTTTAGGGATTTTGTCCCAAAACTCTAATCTGTCAGATGGCACAGGATTTAATTGCTTAAAACGTTTAGAAGGAGTAAATGAATTACCCAAATCATTCCATTCCCTGGAGATTACTTCAGAAAAAGCATCAGGGACAGGAAAAACTTCTGGAATAACTACAGGAGATTTAAAAACCTTATTTAAACGTTTAGATTTAGTATCAAGAGGACCAGAATCCTCTAATTCTAATGCAATTAAGACTTCTTTAAGTAAAGAACGAATAAATTCCATTTTGAATAAATATGAAGATTTATCAGCATCAACCTCTGAGACAGAATCCTCTGAACCAGAGGAACCATTATCAGAATCAGAATGATGATGTTCATTTAAAAATTCATCTGAAAAATGAGAAGTTTTAAAAGACCTTTTACGTTTACTAGAAGGAGGAATAACAGACATGGCCTTCTTAATGGATTTAGAAACAAAATCTCTTATGTTAACAGGAACACTCTGAGTATTAGATATTGACGGAACAGCAACAGGTAATGTAACATTACTAAAGGAAATATTATCTGCATTAACAAGTTTGTCATGACATTCATTACAAACAACAGCTGGAGGAACAGATACCACAAGTTTACAGCAGATACACTTAACTTTGATCGATCCAGGCAGCGTTTTTCCAGAAGTATCTTCTGACTCAGTGTCAATCTGGGACATCTTGCAATATGTAATAGAAAAAACAACATATAAAGCAAAATTGATCAAATTCCTTAAATGACAGTTTCAGGAATGGGAAAAAATGCCAGTGAACAAGCTTCTAGCAACCAGAAGCAATAAATAATGAGACTTAAATAATGTGGAGACAATAGTGACGCCCATATTTTTTAGCGCCAAAAAAAGACGCCCACATTATTTGGCGCCTAAATGCTTTTGGCGCCAAAAATGACGCCACATCCGGAACGCCAACACTTTTGGCGCAAAAAACGTCAAAAATGACGCAACTTCCAGTGACACGTATGACGCCGGAAACAGAAAAAAAAATTTGCGCCAAAAAAGTCAGTGCCAAGAATGACGCAATAAAATGAAGCATTTTCAGCCCCCGCGAGCCTAACAGCCCACAGGGAAAAAAGTCAAATTTTAAGGTAAGAAAAAAATTGATTTATTCATATGCATTATCCCAAATATGAAACTGACTGTCTGAAATAAGGAACGTTGAACATTCTGAGTCAAGGCAAATAAATGTTTGAATACATATATTTAGAACTTTATATAAAAGTGCCCAACCATAGCTTTGAGTGTCACAGAAAATAAGACTTACTTACCCCAGGACACTCATCTACATGTAGTAGAAAGCCAAACCAGTACTGAAACGAGAATCAGTAGAGGTAATGGTATATATAAGAGTATATCGTCGATCTGAAAAGGGAGGTAAGAGATGAATATCTACGACCGATAACAGAGAACCTATGAAATAGACCCCGTAGAAGGAGATCATTGAATTCAAATAGGCAATACTCTCCTCACATCCCTCTAACATTCACTGCACGCTGAGAGGAAAACCGGGCTCCAACCTGCTGCGGAGCTCATATCAACGTAGAATCTAGCACAAACTTACTTCACCACCTCCATAGGAGGCAAAGTTTGTAAAACTGATTTGTGGGTGTGGTGAGGGGTGTATTTATAGGCATTTTGAGGTTTGGGAAACTTTGCCCCTCCTGGTAGGAATGTATATCCCATACGTCACTAGCTCATGGACTCTTGCTAATTACATGAAAGAAATGCAATGTTATTAGAATTAAAGTAAAATGTGTTACCACTTGCAAAGTTTATATTTAATTTTACCCACTTATTAGGGATGATACATACTGTTTTGGTTATTATTATATTTAAAAGATAAATGGTAAAAGAGTAAATGTGAATTAGGAGCTATAACATTAGAATATTTTGGAGTTTGTATGCAGATCACCTTTTATTTTCCATTGCTTTGAGACAGTGGCGTCACTAGGGTTGGTGTCACCCGGTGCGGTAAGTTATGGTGTCACCCCTCCCCAGAAAGCAGACACACACAAAAACACAGGCACACACACATACAAACACTCAGACACACTTAAAAACATACTCAGATGCACACACAAACACTCGGAAACACACTCAGACACACACACACAAAAACACTGAGACACACACACACAAAAAAAGTCAGACAGACACTTACAAAATATGTAAACTGCACTGCATTAATTATAAAGTGCATGCTTAGAGCTGCTCCCTGGCTCAGCAGAGAATAAAGAAAGATAAACAGAGCACTCTAAAAATAAATCACTAAAGAAAAGATTTAGGCGCAAACTATGAAAATTCTGCTCTCTGACTCTGTTCCAAGCCTGTCAGTGCACAGCCCCGGGCCGCGTGCCTACCGCTTCTTATGGCCAATCACCTCTGCACTCTGCCCACCCCCAGACCCCTGCCCGCCCTCAGTGTGCACTTAGTGTACCGTAACCGTAATGGTCTGGTGGGCATCATACGTGGCTCCTTCACTTTAAAGACAGTATCAAACAGTCATGCGGTCAGGTGCCAGGCATCCCCTCATGATTTGCTAGTTCCCGTTTAGAGAGACAGCACAGCAGTGAGTGACTCCACTGCTCCACATGTCACTGAGCAGTGAGCACAGATAGGCAGGCAGGTTTAGGCTAGCAGCGCAACTTTGCAAGCCCCACGGCATGCCCACAACATTCATAGCGAAATTGGGAAGGGGAGAAGCAAAGTACAAACAAGCAAAAGCAGCCGGGAAAACTATTTGTTGAAATTGCAGCACTGGCTCAAGGGGCAAAAAAATTGTGTGTCTACAACTTCCCCAGTCCCACCAATGTTCACAAATGCCAGCCCCTCTAATAAAAAAAAAATCTATGCATCTCAACATTGTATTTCTTTGAATTTCAATAAAATTTAAAAAAAAAAAAAATAATTTTTTTTTTTTTTTTGGTGTCACCCCCTGGAGGGTGTCACCCGGGTGCGGTCCGCCCCCCCCGCCCCCCCTAGTGACGCCACTGCTTTGAGACACAAATTTGTTGGGGTTTTGTTTGTTTTTTTAAGTGCATATACAAAAGCCTGCCCATATTCCCAGTTTTTGGCCTCCTGTCCCATAGTAAAATTGTCCAGGGAGCCTGAGGTTTAGGCTTGGTGTGGATTTGGGACTGTGACAATGAGAAATTAGGTCTTTATTGTATTATGATATTTGGAGCAACATTTTAATATTTTGCACCTACTATGTGCCATTTAAAATGGGTTATTTGACTGTTCTGCTACTAAATGAACATGCATTTTCCCCCACAAATTTGGGAGCAATGCATAAAAGGAAGAGGGAAAGTCAAAAGTAAAACTTGCATTACTCAGACAGAGCGTGTCATTTAAGAAGCTTTTAAATTCACTTGTATTTTCAAATGTATTTTGCTCTCTTGGTATCTTTTGATAAAACTAATAATATTTACATATTCTATATTTACTCGGAGCTAGGTGGTGATTGGTGACCACACACTTGTGTCTCGTCAATGGCTGACCAGATTTATTCAGCTAGCTCATAGTAGTCCATACCCCCCAACTGTCCTGATTTTCGCAGGACAGTCCCGATTTTAGGGGTCTGTCCCCCTGTCCCGGGTTGCTAGCCATCTGTCCCGATTTGCCCCATGCATTAAAAAATTTTTTTTAAATTCTATTGGGTCTATACTCAGAAGCAGCTGGCTTTGCTCTCACAGGGTTAGATACCTGTTAGATTCCATGTGGAAAAGGAATGTTGTGTGGGTTAAGCAGGAGTAAGAAGGCTGTATACACTTTGACCACGGGTAATGGTGACCTCTCTAACCTACCTCTGGTAGTGATGATGTTTAACCCCTGGTGATAATACTAGCATGCCTTCAGTTTTATACAATGAACAGTGCTAATATCAGGGTAACGAACAGTGGCAGCCGCAGACTGCCAGCTAATGTGCTTGCCAACCCCAGGACCCCATACAATGAATTACAGATACCCATATATGATGTAGTGTGTGTGTCTATCTGTATCCATACCTGTGTGTGTGTATCTGTATGTATAAGTTTATGCTATGTAGTGTGTGTGTATGTATAAATGTAAGCTATGTAGTGTGTGTATCTGCATGTATAAGTGTGTATCTGCATGTATAAGTGTATGCTATGTAGTGTGTGTGTTTCTGCATGTATAAGTGTATGCTATGTAGTGTGTGTGTATCTGCATGTGTAAGTGTATGCTATGTAGTGTGTGTATCTGCATGAATAAGTGTATGCTATGTAGTGTGTGTGTATCTGCATGAATAAGTGTATGCTATGTAGTGTTTGTGTATCTGCATGTGTAAGTGTATGCTATGTAGTGTGTGTGTGTGTATCTGCATGTATAAGTATATGCTATGGTGTGTGTGTGTGTGTATCTGCATGTATAAGTGTATATGTAGTGTGTGCATCTGCATGTATAAGTGTATGCTATGTAGTGTGTGTATATCTGCATGTATAAGTGTATGCTATGTAGTGTGTGTGTATCTGCATGTGTAAATG
Source organism: Bombina bombina (assembly GCF_027579735.1). NCBI lineage: Eukaryota > Metazoa > Chordata > Amphibia > Anura > Bombinatoridae > Bombina > Bombina bombina. The sequence continues at coordinate 766,356,408 of NC_069503.1, read as the reverse complement.
TATGCTATGTAGCGTGCTACTGTGCATTTTTGCTGACTTTAAAGGCCAGAATCTAGAATATTAATGGGGAATGCAGAGAGCAGTTTTAAAGAATTTATTATTAAATGTCCAATTAAGATAAAAATATTTAGCAATGTCTTTGCAAAGGCTAATTAAATACATAGCTCACATAGCCATACCAGTGCTTTGAGCTTGTGTTTGATTTGCTGCCTAAGTGTATTTTGTAAGCCCCGCCCACCACATTTAAATTTTTTGCCGGGGGGGGTCCCTCTTTTGAATTTTGAAATGTTGGGAGGCATGTTAGTCTATAGCTGCTCTGAAGCTGACTTTAACTATGTGTTTAATCCTCTGCAGGGGTTAAACACACAATTATATAAAAGCAATAGTACAATATTAAAATATTCTACAGTATAATATATTACAACATTTTCATTTAATGAGATTTCAATGTGCCAGGCTTATTCTACTTCAAGAAGAAAAAAACGTGGTATTGAAAGCTCTCTGACAGTCAAAGAAAATTATTTTGTCTCACTATAAACATAAGCAATTAAAACAATTAAAAATCCATTTTATAATGTAATAATTATTTTACCATAGATTGAATAATTTTATGTTAAATTTAGTAATATTAAAAGGTTATTCATGAAATACACATGCTTTGGGATTTGTATATTCAGGGTACTAATCTTTCATAAACATTTCTGATAAAGAAATAAATGTTTGTTAATCTTACAATTGCTACACATTAGTGTATTTATCACATAAACATACTCAGTAACATTAGTATAAAGAAAATAAATACCAAGTTTAAAAAAAGAAAACTGATGATAGAATACAGTTAGTAAAAACTCTTCAAATTGGTTAAACAAGAAAATTTTATTGGGGTTATGCCAATAATTATAGCACAATCATGTTAACAAATCATACAATACATCAAATTGTATATACAGGGCTATCTTGGTTATACATAACTAGATTACAGAAGCATTTGTTAACATAACGTATTGATCTTTTTTTTTTAGCAGACAACATAAATAGCATGCACTTCCAAATTAATTTTGTGAGAAGCTTTAAATGAGTTAAACAGATATGAAAACACATGTACAGTTGAGTTTACAATGTGTTAAATGTATATATTCACTAAACAGCTAATACATCAAACAAGGATATTTATTTCCTTAATGAAAATGATTACAGCAACACATTTACTATATAAGAGGTTAATTGATCTGTCTAAACAAAAATGTGCTATCTGCATTATTACAAAGATCTAGTTTATATGTACTGGTATAACTAATGCTAGAATATTGTTGCTAGGCACAAAACAGTAGCAACCCAAATATGGAATTTAAAGGAACATTGTACTCCAATATTTGTATAGCATAAATATGAAAGAACTGTGATTAAACTTTTGTTCGAAGAAAAAGTTATATAAATATTATAATGATAAATTGTAAACAATTTGTACATAACATCCACTGCTGTATTCATTTTGATTGGCTTATAGACACAAGCCCTGCAGCTCTATTGGTGGAGAGACAAGTCTACAAAAAAAAGTTAAATTTAGCACAGGAATATATACTTTTTTTGTTTAAAAAAACCAAACAAAACAAACAAACTGGAAAGGACAACGAAAAAAATAAGAGTACATTTACCCTTTATTTGAAAAATACAAGAAAAAAAATCTGAGGTTTTGAAAGCTTGAAAACAACTTGGTAATTAAAACTGGGATAAAATCCCAATGAGGCACTTATGTGCACTGTTGTATCAGTACATTACAATACGTTCTTGATAACACTTTAGTGCCCTGAGTAAAGTTGCAGAAAGTTGTAGGAAAGAAATAAAGCTACTCAGATTTCCTGAGATGTCATCATGTCAGTTTATTAAAAGAAAAGCTATGTATTTAAAATGTGCCTGTTCTTTTTAGGAAATGCTAAGTCCTGGCACCTAACAAACTACACATTTTTGTCTCTCTCTCTCTCTCTCTCTCTCTCTCTCTCTCTCTCTCTCTATATATATATATATATATATATAAATGTTGAATGTCATTATTTCCACTTAAAAAAAAAAAAAAAGACAGCGTCTATTCCTGATCCTCTTTGTTTGGAACATAAAAATGAATCTGTGACTGATTTCAGCATTGACAACAACTGCATAAAGGAAGTACCATGTTCTTTAAAAAGACAACTGAGCAAATTACGACCATCAGTTGCATCAAGACAGTGCTGTGGGTACAAGAGTCTAGCAGAGACTTCACTTAATCTGTACATTTGTCAGCAGTAAAAATAAAATGTTATATCTGCATAAACAAGCAACAGCTATACAAAAGGATAGCTCATTCCAAGATGACTATCATGATAATTGGATATTACAATAAAGCGAACACTGATCTTCCTTTGTTTGCATAAAGGCCAAGTTGTTCTTTCTCTGCAGAACACGCTGCTGTGGGCAGCATCAATGTAGGCTTCTCAATCAATCACTTATTGGCTCTTGTGGAAAAACAAATGACAAAAGCAGAAATAACAAGATAACTTACAGCTACTAAAGAGCTCCTGCCACTCCCACACAGAAATAGAACATTTGCTTCTCAAGTGTGTCTATGAATGTCTCTTAACTTGTTCCATTCTGATCTATAGGGGAGCTCTTGTTTATATAAAACTCATGCAAAATGCAAGCTTGAAGCAGTATTGGGAAGATATGCATTTTGATGGCTACTTAAAGGGACACAAAACTCATTTTTTTTTCTTTCTTTCATGATTCAGATAGAGCATACAATTTTAAGCAACTTTGTAATTTACTCCTATTATAAATTGTTCTCCATTCTCTTGCTATCTTTATTTGAAAAAGCAGGAATGTAAGAATGGGAGTGGCCCATTTTTACATTTAGCCACCAATCAGCATGCGCTACCCAGGTGCTGTACCACAATTTGGCCGCTCCTATGTTTACATTCCTGCCTTTACAAATAAAGATAGAAAGAGAATGAAGAAAAATTTATAATGGGAGTAAATTACAAATTTGCTTAAAATTGTATGCTCTAAATAGGGATTTCTGTCCCTTTAAATACAGCAGTGTTCTCCACAGGACCTTTTTAGCGGGTGCACCACTTGGCTGATTTTAATGACTACCCAGCTAAAATTTTAGCTAAAATTTGCTAATATTAAATATGTTCAAATTTTTATTGCACAAATTATCATTAAATACATTTATGTTAAATGATGCAATTAATTTGTGCTTTGGATAGCAGAAAATTATATAATATTAGAAAATATTACACTGCCCTCACCAAGCTACTTCATAATGCCCCCTGGCTACCTTATAATGCCCCCCGGTTACCTTATAATGCCCCCTATCTACCTTATAATGCCACCCGGCTGGCAAATGTTTCTGTAGAGAACACTGTACAGCCCACAGAGAAATGCACTGTGGGTCCTTCTAGAATTGTAGATGAAAAATCTGGTCCTTTGCTGCGAGCACATACCTCGCCAACACTGCAGAAAGCAATTTGCACCCATTTAATACAAAATATGCAACCTTTATATTAATCCAGCAGTTTGAGTGCGTTTGTAGTTGTGTATGTTTGTTTCTTTACTAATTTTGATCTGTACATTTATTTAAAAATATTACATTAACTAACATTTCAAAATATACAAGACAAACATCTTAGAATATATTAACACATTTAAGGACATAGACTGTGGCAGAGCAGTTTTTCTTACTTCACTTGTGAGTTTGCAATAAAAAAGATGTACAATATTAGAATATAATGCACATTACCCAGTTAGTTGCTGATAAACTTTCTCTGACAGCTAAAAGGCAGAAACTTTATACGTCTTGCATTGTCCATCACAGAGACAATGCAGTATATAAGCGTATTAATAGGTGCATGTGGTGATGCACAAATACTTAATAAGAGGCGGCAGTTTGTGCTGGATGAAAATTGCTATTTTGTACTAGTTTCACCATCAGGCCATTTTAGTATTTTGCACTATAACTTTTGCTCAGATTGTAAAAAGCTAGTGCAACTCAGAGCTCGAAAAAGCACTTTGCTCCAATTGATAGAAACAATGTTTAGTAAGAAATATACAAAATTCACACAAGTATTTCTAAAACTCCTTTAATATATTATCAAAACTACTTCTAAGCTTAATAAATTGTAGTTAAGAATAACTACCAGACAGAACGTATAATATGACTCTCTTGTTGATGAAAAAAACAAGCAGCTCATAAAAGGTATGTACCCAAATATGTTTTATTGGGATTATCTGTGTGAAAACATACAAATAGTCCCGATTACAACACAAGTCTCCCCATGAGGTAAACCTCATATATACAACTTGTTCCTCAAAAGGTAGATAGTAGATAATTTAACAATGAATATGGGAAACACAAATGAACCTGTGCTTATATGTAAGCAACTGTACCCAGTCTCCTGTATGCTTTTGACCCACCAATTTCCATTACCTATTCAGTATTTAATTTTTCACCAACTAGTTTTGTCTTTGTTAAGCATTACACCTGATTTTTATGACAAAAATGTTACTGCCACCCTGCAACAACTTTCATCAGTACCTATATACATGACTGGTATCATATCACTAGTAGTATGCAATAAAGCATTATTAGAACCGATAGCTTTTAGCTATGCTTTCACTATAATGTAATAGCAAAGTGCAATTCAAATAAAACACAATTTATGATTATTAAAAGGACATTAAACTCATTTTGTATATGTGTATAGTATATATCAGTCATTAAGCCCTGAATGACTAAATACCTATATACAAAATAAAAGTTTTACAGTTGTTACTTTAATATGATCATTTGCAAAACTTTTCACATTGTGCTAACTATTTTAAACCCCTTTTTTATGTATTATAACAGAATTTATGTTTACCTGATAAATTACTTTCTCCAACGGTGTGTCCGGTCCACGGCGTCATCCTTACTTGTGGGATATTCTCTTCCCCAACAGGAAATGGCAAAGAGCCCAGCAAAGCTGGTCACATGATCCCTCCTAGGCTCCGCCTACCCCAGTCATTCGACCGACGTTAAGGAGGAATATTTGCATAGGAGAAATCATATGGTACCGTGGTGACTGTAGTTAAAGAAAATAAAATATCAGACCTGATTAAAAAAACCAGGGCGGGCCGTGGACCGGACACACCGTTGGAGAAAGTAATTTATCAGGTAAACATAAATTCTGTTTTCTCCAACATAGGTGTGTCCGGTCCACGGCGTCATCCTTACTTGTGGGAACCAATACCAAAGCTTTAGGACACGGATGAAGGGAGGGAGCAAATCAGGTCACCTAAATGGAAGGCACCACGGCTTGCAAAACCTTTCTCCCAAAAATAGCCTCAGAAGAAGCAAAAGTATCAAACTTGTAAAATTTGGTAAAAGTGTGCAGTGAAGACCAAGTCGCTGCCCTACATATCTGATCAACAGAAGCCTCGTTCTTGAAGGCCCATGTGGAAGCCACAGCCCTAGTGGAATGAGCTGTGATTCTTTCGGGAGGCTGCCGTCCGGCAGTCTCGTAAGCCAATCTGATGATGCTTTTAATCCAAAAAGAGAGAGAGGTAGAAGTTGCTTTTTGACCTCTCCTTTTACCGGAATAAACAACAAACAAGGAAGATGTTAGTCTAAAATCCTTTGTAGCATCTAAATAGAATTTTAGAGCGCGAACAACATCCAAATTGTGCAACAAACGTTCCTTCTTTGAAACTGGTTTCGGACACAGAGAAGGTACGATAATCTCCTGGTTAATGTTTTTGTTAGAAACAACTTTCGGAAGAAAACCAGGTTTAGTACGCAAAACCACCTTATCTGCATGGAACACCAGATAAGGAGAAGAACACTGCAGAGCAGATAATTCTGAAACTCTTCTAGCAGAAGAAATTGCAACCAAAAACAAAACTTTCCAAGATAATAATTTAATATCAACGGAATGCAAGGGTTCAAACGGAACCCCCTGAAGAACTGAAAGAACTAAATTGAGACTCCAGGGAGGAGTCAAAGGTTTGTAAACAGGCTTGATTCTAACCAGAGCCTGAACAAAGGCTTGAACATCTGGCACAGCTGCCAGCTTTTTGTGAAGTAACACCGACAAGGCGGAAATCTGTCCCTTCAGGGAACTTGCAGATAATCCTTTTTCCAATCCTTCTTGAAGGAAGGATAGAATCCTAGGAATCTTAACCTTGTCCCAAGGGAATCCTTTAGATTCACACCAACAGATATATTTTTTCCAAATCTTGTGGTAAATCTGTCGAGTTACAGGCTTTCTGGCCTGAACAAGAGTATCGATAACAGAATCTGAGAATCCTCGCTTCGATAAAATCAAGCGTTCAATCTCCAAGCAGTCAGCTGGAGTGAAACCAGATTCGGATGTTCGAACGGACCCTGAACAAGAAGGTCTCGTCTCAAAGGTAGCTTCCAAGGTGGAGCCGATGACATATTCACCAGATCTGCATACCAAGTCCTGCGTGGCCACGCAGGAGCTATCAAGATCACCGACGCCCTCTCCTGATTGATCCTGGCTACCAGCCTGGGGATGAGAGGAAACGGCGGGAACACATAAGCTAGTTTGAAGGTCCAAGGTGCTACTAGTGCATCCACTAGAGCCGCCTTGGGATCCCTGGATCTGGACCCGTAGCAAGGAACTTTGAAGTTCTGACGAGAGGCCATTAGATCCATGTCTGGAATGCCCCACAGCTGAGTGACTTGGGCAAAGATTTCCGGATGGAGTTCCCACTCCCCCGGATGCAATGTCTGACGACTCAGAAAATCCGCTTCCCAATTTTCCACTCCTGGGATGTGGATAGCAGACAGGTGGCAGGAGTGAGACTCCGCCCATAGAATGATTTTGGTCACTTCTTCCATCGCTAGGGAACTCCTTGTTCCCCCCTGATGGTTGATGTACGCAACAGTCGTCATGTTGTCTGATTGAAACCGTATGAACTTGGTCCTCGCTAGCTGAGGCCAAGCCTTGAGAGCATTGAATATCGCTCTCAGTTCCAGAATATTTATCGGTAGAAGAGATTCTTCCCGAGACCAAAGACCCTGAGCTTTCAGGGATCCCCAGACCGCGCCCCAGCCCATCAGACTGGCGTCGGTCGTGACAATGACCCACTCTGGTCTGCGGAATGTCATCCCTTGTGACAGGTTGTCCAGGGACAGCCACCAACGGAGTGAGTCTCTGGTCCTCTGATTTACTTGTATCTTTGGAGACAAGTCTGTATAGTCCCCATTCCACTGACTGAGCATGCACAGTTGTAATGGTCTTAGATGAATGCGCGCAAAAGGAACTATGTCCATTGCCGCTACCATCAACCCGATCACTTCCATGCACTGAGCTATGGAAGGAAGAGGAACGGAATGAAGTATCCGACAAGAGTCTAGAAGTTTTGTTTTTCTGGCCTCTGTTAGAAAAATCCTCATTTCTAAGGAGTCTATAATTGTTCCCAAGAAGGGAACCCTTGTTGACGGGGATAGAGAACTCTTTTCCACGTTCACTTTCCAGCCGTGAGATCTGAGAAAGGCCAGGACGATGTCCGTGTGAGCCATTACTTGAGGAAGGGACGACGCTTGAATCAGAATGTCGTCCAGGTAAGGTACTACTGCAATGCCCCTTGGTCTTAGCACCGCTAGAAGGGACCCTAGTACCTTTGTGAAAATCCTTGGAGCAGTGGCTAATCCGAAAGGAAGCGCCACGAACTGGTAATGTTTGTCCAGGAATGCAAACCTTAGGAACCGATGATGTTCCTTGTGGATAGGAATATGTAGATACGCATCCTTTAAATCCACCGTGGTCATGAATTGACCTTCCTGGATGGAAGGAAGAATAGTTCGAATGGTTTCCATCTTGAACGATGGAACCTTGAGAAACTTGTTTAAGATCTTGAGATCTAAGATTGGTCTGAACGTTCCCTCTTTTTTGGGAACTATGAACAGATTGGAGTAGAACCCCATCCCTTGTTCTCTTAATGGAACAGGATGAATCACTCCCATTTTTAACAGGTCTTCTACACAATGTAAGAACGCCTGTCTTTTTATGTGGTCTGAAGACAACTGAGACCTGTGGAACCTCCCCCTTGGGGGAAGTCCCTTGAATTCCAGAAGATAACCCTGGGAGACTATTTCTAGCGCCCAAGGATCCAGAACATCTCTTGCCCAAGCCTGAGCGAAGAGAGAGAGTCTGCCCCCCACCAGATCCGGTCCCGGATCGGGGGCCAATATTTCATGCTGTCTTGGTAGCAGTGGCAGGTTTCTTGGCCTGCTTTCCCTTGTTCCAGCCTTGCATTGGTCTCCAAGCTGGCTTGGCTTGAGAAGTATTACCCTCTTGCTTAGAGGACGTAGCACTTTGGGCTGGTCCGTTTTTACGAAAGGGACGAAAATTAGGTCTATTTTTTGCCTTGAAAGGCCGATCCTGAGGAAGGGCGTGGCCCTTACCCCCAGTGATATCAGAGATAATCTCTTTCAAGTCAGGGCCAAACAGCGTTTTCCCCTTGAAAGGAATGTTTAGTAGCTTGTTCTTGGAAGACGCATCAGCCGACCAAGATTTCAACCAAAGCGCTCTGCGCGCCACAATAGCAAACCCAGAATTCTTAGCCGCTAACCTAGCCAATTGCAAAGTGGCGTCTAGGGTGAAAGAATTAGCCAATTTGAGAGCATTGATTCTGTCCATAATCTCCTCATAAGGAGGAGAATCACTATCGAGCGCCTTTATCAGTTCATCAAACCAGAAACATGCGGCTGTAGTGACAGGGACAATGCATGAAATTGGTTGTAGAAGGTAACCCTGCTGAACAAACATCTTTTTAAGCAAACCTTCTAATTTTTTATCCATAGGATCTTTGAAAGCACAACTATCCTCTATGGGTATAGTGGTGCGTTTATTTAAAGTAGAAACCGCTCCCTCGACCTTGGGGACTGTCTGCCATAAGTCCTTTCTGGGGTCGACCATAGGAAACAATTTTTTAAATATGGGGGGAGGGACGAAAGGAATACCGGGCCTTTCCCATTCTTTATTAACAATGTCCGCCACCCGCTTGGGTATAGGAAAAGCTTCTGGGAGCCCCGGCACCTCTAGGAACTTGTCCATTTTACATAGTTTCTCTGGGATGACCAACTTTTCACAATCATCCAGAGTGGATAATACCTCCTTAAGCAAAATGCGGAGATGTTCCAACTTAAATTTAAATGCAATCACATCAGGTTCAGCCTGTTGAGAAATGTTCCCTGAATCAGTAATTTCTCCCTCAGACAAAACCTCCCTGGCCCCCTCAGATTGGGTTAGGGGCCCTTCAGAGATATTAATATCAGCGTCGTCATGCTCTTCAGTAACTAGAACAGAGCAGCCACGCTTACGCTGACAAGGGTTCATTTTGGCTAAAATGTTTTTGACAGAATTATCCATTACAGCCGTTAATTGTTGCATAGTAAGGAGTATTGGCGCGCTAGATGTACTAGGGGCCTCCTGAGTGGGCAAGACTCGTGTAGACGAAGGAGGGAATGATGCAGTACCATGCTTACTCCCCTCACTTGAGGAATCATCTTGGGCATCATTGTCATTATCACATAAATCACATTTATTTAAATGAATAGGAATTCTGGCTTCCCCACATTCAGAACACAGTCTATCTGGTAGTTCAGACCAGAGCAGCCACGCTTACGCTGACAAGGGTTCATTTTGGCTAAAATGTTTTTGACAGAATTATCCATTACAGCCGTTAATTGTTGCATAGTAAGGAGTATTGGCGCGCTAGATGTACTAGGGGCCTCCTGAGTGGGCAAGACTCGTGTAGACGAAGGAGGGAATGATGCAGTACCATGCTTACTCCCCTCACTTGAGGAATCATCTTGGGCATCATTGTCATTATCACATAAATCACATTTATTTAAATGAATAGGAATTCTGGCTTCCCCACATTCAGAACACAGTCTATCTGGTAGTTCAGACATGTTAAACAGGCATAAACTTGATAAGAAAGTACAAAAAACGTTTTAAAATAAAACCGTTACTGTCACTTTAAATTTTAAACTGAACACACTTTATTACTGCAATTGCGAAAAAACATGAAGGAATTGTTCAAAATTCACCAAATTTTCACCACAGTGTCTTAAAGCCTTAAAAGTATTGCACACCAAATTTGGAAGCTTTAACCCTTAAAATAACGGAACCGGAGCCGTTTTAAAACTTTAACCCCTTTACAGTCCCTGGTATCTGCTTTGCTGAGACCCAACCAAACCCAAAGGGGAATACGATACCAAATGACGCCTTCAGAAAGTCTTTTCTAAGTATCAGAGCTCCTCTCACATGCGACTGCATGCCATGCCTCTCAAAAACAAGTGCGCCACACCGGCGCGAAAATGAGGCTCTGCTTATGCTTTGGGAAAGCCCCTAAGAAATAAGGTGTCTAATACAGTGCCTGCCGATATTATTATATCAAAATACCCAGATAAAATGATTCCTCAAGGCTAAATATGTGTTAATAATGAATCGATTTAGCCCAGAAAAGTCTACAGTCTTAATAAGCCCTTGTGAAGCCCTTATTTACGATCGTAATAAACATGGCTTACCGGATCCCATAGGGAAAATGACAGCTTCCAGCATTACATCGTCTTGTTAGAATGTGTCATACCTCAAGCAGCAAGAGACTGCACACTGTTCCCCCAACTGAAGTTAATTGCTCTCAACAGTCCTGTGTGGAACAGCCATGGATTTTAGTTACGGTTGCTAAAATCATTTTCCTCATACAAACAGAAATCTTCATCTCTTTTCTGTTTCTGAGTAAATAGTACATACCAGCACTATTTCAAAATAACAAACTCTTGATTGAATAATAAAAACTACAGTTAAACACTAAAAAACTCTAAGCCATCTCCGTGGAGATGTTGCCTGTACAACGGCAAAGAGAATGACTGGGGTAGGCGGAGCCTAGGAGGGATCATGTGACCAGCTTTGCTGGGCTCTTTGCCATTTCCTGTTGGGGAAGAGAATATCCCACAAGTAAGGATGACGCCGTGGACCGGACACACCTATGTTGGAGAAATCCCTGTTACTTGTGACCAATAAGGGCAAGATATATATCAGTTTTGGTCACTGCTCTAAGCAGTCACTCTCTAGTATGTAGCCAATTCTAGACATTTGCAACATTCTTAAGAAAACTTAAAGAATATGCAACTCAAATTTTACACAAAAGCAACAGTCCAATAAATGAGTATATATTGTAGTGCTGTTCTATTTTCATTCATTGAATTAATTTATGAAGAATTAAATTGTGTGTTTAATGTCCCTTTCCCATAACTAACATTTCAAGTTAATAAAATGTTGGGTTGTCGGAATTTTTAAAATAAAAATAATAAAAAAAAAAGGACGGATTTAATCATCACAAGTACCTTAGGGAATAGCAATCAACATCATTACCTAGTAAAATAAAAAGTCTTTAGTATATGAAACTAGTATATTAATACTGATTGCCATATGGGGAAAATCTTGTATCTCGTATCGGCTGCTAAATTAGCAATTCTATAAAGCTTGTTGCTATGAACAACCTACAATGGGGTTGTGTATTAAGGAGCTTTTTACTGGTTTATGAATAGACGACAACTACTTCTGCAATGGGAAATAAATGACATCCTATCAACAAATTACATATGCTTGCTCACCGAGACATTTACAACAAATATTCAATATATCCATTGCCAAGATAATTCTATTTGATGCTGAAATGCCATTGGAAGAGATGTTCTCTCATATTATCCTTCCATCATGGAATAAGAGCGTTGCCCAAAGTCTGTCAGGTCTCTTGTGTTTACCATTCCCATTTTTATTTAGTAAACTATAACAATGGTGAGTATTAGAACCAGAGAGCCATACCAGCAACCAAGTATTTACAAAATTGTGTACCATTTTTATGTATGTGGAAGTTGTCTTTACTTGGCAGTTATTCATTTAAGTACATGCAGGGATTTAATATTCTCTGATGCTTTAGTTTACATTAGGAAAACAGAAACAAGTTGGACAATGCTATTTACAAAGCTATGCAATGCCATAGATCCCAGACAATTTAAGTGCACTGGACCACAATGCTTTGCAAAGCTTAACACTTGTTATCATGCATGTACCTAGCGCTTGAGAAGTGGCTCAAGCTGCGTGAAGCAATTTTGAAAAATCTCATTAATTACAAGCGGATTGTTTAATGCTTTTGACATCTGGTCAGGATGACAGTTTAATTGTACAGCAGGTGTCCATATAAGCTGTTAATGTTAAGAGTATCTTGAATTTTTAAATTGGTTTGTTTAGAGATTTATCTTCCTATGAGGTAAATAAAATGACTCAACTACACATTGGGCTTACATTATCATAAAAATACTATGTAATTATTCTTTGCCTATTATAGTACCATGCCGTAATAAAGGTGCTCTTTCGATCTAAATGAATATATTTTAAAGGGACACTGAACCCAAATTTTTTCTTTCGTGATTCAGATAGAGCATGACATTTTAAGCAACTCTCTAATTTACTCCTATTATCAAATTTTCTTCATTCTCTTGGTATCTTTATTTGAAATGCAAGAATGTAAGTTTAGATGCCGGCCCATTTTTGGTGAACAACCTGGGTTGTCCTTGCTGATTGGTAGATAAATTAATCCACCAATAAAAAAGTGCTGTCCAGAGTTCTGAACCCAAAAAAGCTTAGATGCCTTCTTTTTCAAATAAAGATAGCAAGAGAACGAAGAAAATTTGATAATAGGAGTAAATTATTAAGTTCCTTAAAATTGCATGCTTTATCTGAATCACAAAAGAAAAAAATTTGGGTTCAGTATCCCTTTAATGAAGTAGAATAAATGTATATTTAAAGGGACACTGAACTCAAAAATTTTGTTTTGTAATTCAGATAGAGCATGCAATTTTAAGCAACTTTCTAATTTACTCCTATTATCAAATTTTCTTTGTTCTCTTGCTATCTTTATTTGAAAAAGAAGGCATCTATGCTTTTTTTGAGTTCAGTACTCTGGACAGCAATTTTTTATTGGTAGATGAATTTATCCACCAATCAGCAAGGACAACCCAGGTTGTTCACCAAAAATGGGCCGGCATCTAAACTTACATTCTTGCATTTTAAATAAAGATACCAAGAGAATGAAGAAAATTTGATAATAGGAGTAAATTAGAAAGTTGCTTAAAATTTCATGCTCAATCTGAATCATGAAAGAAAAAATTTGGGTACAGTGTCCCTTTAACAAAAAAATATAAAAACAGATTATAAACAAATAAATCATTTGAGTTCTTACTCAATAATTACCGTAGGCAAAACAATTCACTTCTGAACATTCATATTAATTGTTTTTATGCGTTACACAATTTGATGGCTGCTAATTAGTTACATATTTTTACAATTTCACGTATCATTTAAGTAGTAAATGGGGTCTGATTTTAGCAATTGTTTGTAAATTAAACAGTGCCTAACTCCAAATCTGTCAAGCGCTTATGTTTAAGATATAAGGCACTGCAAAGCTCTGCACAATTAAACTATGCACCAAAGCATACTAATTAAATAATTATCAATAGATTACTTTTCAAGGAATACTGGAAATCTGTTCTTATGAAACCATACTCATTATCAGAAGTAACCATGAAATATGTTTTAATGCCACACCTGTAGACATTTTTTTTAAGTTTATATAGGGAATGCATTTATAGCCCAACCGTATGATGTTGACAAGTTAATGTACAAGATTTCTGAGCTTTATTCTTTAAACATCATTGTAGTTAGTAAATGGTAACAACTTTTGGTATTATGACACAAAGCTCTATTCACGTGTGTGGCACAAATATTCAACAAGACAACTCCATAGAAATAATTCTGTACACTGTATCTGATTTTATATTGCCTTTGCTATTTTGTACCCTATTTCTCAACGCTCACCTTTCCAGATCCCTTCCTAGGAACATCTCTTTCACCTCCAAAAAACCTGCCCAGTGAGTCAAGAAGACCTGAGTCTCTGTGCCTTGCATGGGATCCATGGCCATGCCTAGAGTGGTCTGAGGTGCTTGCTGCCGCCATATGTTTTGATCCATGTCCACGAGACAGTTTCTGTGATGCCATCATATCCGTGTCTTCTGAACCTGTTGCACTGTCCTCTGGGATGGTTTGAAGCTCATCTGATTCAGAGGGACGGTCTTTGAAGGTGTTGTCCTCCCTGCCTGGTGCATCTCGGGAAAAGAGGCGTACCAAATGGGGGCGAGAGGCAGGGTCAGCTGGGTTGGCATCCTTCCCAACATTCTCGGAGTCTTCTGCGCTTGTGGAGTCAGTCACCGCCGTGTCCTTAGAGGAGGTGCCATTGTTCTGGTTCACATCTGCTGTAAATAATAAGTGAGAGATATGAATGCAAGGCTGTGAGAAGAAAACAATGATCCCTTGATATCCCTGACCTCAGCTACACATTTCAAGCAAAGCCCTCAGAATATGTTCAGTACATTTCAAAAGTAAGATTTAATGCAGATTCTAGTGATTATCATATAAAGAAATAGTTGCTTTAGGGAGTTAAACATTTCTATGTGAAAAAACTATAAAAGGTGGACAAGAGTCAAATGAAGAGATACAATGCCTATCACTCCTGGTTAATATATTTACTTATTATATGTCTATTCATATATCTAGCTTCAAATAGCTGTTGAAATATTGCCAAGGCTCATATTTATGTTTCATGGAACTAAAAAGCATTTGACATATCAAAGAATAATTAGCTTCTATCATGTTTACAGTTTTAATCATTAAAACCTAAGCATGATCAAGCAAGCTAAAACTTTTTTTTTTTACATTTTGACATTTTTGTAATGTCACAGATGGAAACTGGAAATCTCATCAAATTATCTGCAACAAGTAATTGCATTGCCCAACTCAACTGTCTCAGTTGAAATCAAACCCTTTTTCTGTATTACAAGTCTGTAGGTTTGCAGTGGCAGGCAATTAAAATAATAAAGCAAGATTACAGAAATGTTTGTGCTGTTAGAATTTGTAAGTCAAATTAACTTAACTCAAAGTGGCCAAAGTTTAAATATTTGTCTGAGTTTTCAAGCCCAGTGGGTGTATTTATTGTGCACAATTATTTTATTTGGAGACTTTAAACTATGTAAATATTAATTTAGTTCAACAGTAATATATTAAAGGGACATTAAACCCATTTCTTTTCTTTTATGAGTTACATAGAGAATGCAATTTTAAAAGTACTTTTCCAAACGACTTCTATTAACAAATTTGCTTTGTGCTCACTGTATTCTTTGCTTATAAAATACCAAGATAGGTAGCATGCACATTTTTGGAGTACTACATGGAAAGAAACACTGCTTCCACCCAGTGCTCTTGCAAATGTATAAAACTGTTCCCAATCTTAAAAAGATGATATCATATAGTGCTCCAGAGACGTGCACGCTCCTGCGTCTACATACCTGCTTTTAAACAAAGAATACCAAGAGCATGAAGTTAATTTGACAACAGAAGTAAATTAATTTTTTTTTTTTAATTGTACATTATCTGAATCATGAAAGAAATATTTTGTGTTTATGTCCCTTTAAATTATCCCAAATACATAAGTACATTTCTACTCTCTTTTGTCTAAAATACCTGAGAGCATTTTTTGTTGTTTCTGTTATTTACAAGAATGTTTTTACATTCAATATTTTTTTTTTTTACCCAGCAGGTGCTTATTGTTGAACATATCAGGATGCCAATTACAAGAGGCATATATATGCATCCACCAATCAGAAGCTAAATAATTAAGGACAACATTTGAGGTTTCATATCCCTCTAAATATTAATATATAAAATATGCATCTACCCACAACTTTAAATGACTAATTTTCCATAACATGATTGTTAATATATGTGAAATAAAGATATTTATACTATACTAATCCCCTTAGTTAATTCGAGAGAGAGAGAGGTCTATAAGGCACTGGAGAACAATACAAATAGCAGCCCTCTGTATACTAAGGGTTAAGCATACATTTATGTTTATGCTAACCATAAGATACGTTCCAGCACCACAGACAAAAATGTATTGTATTTTGCATTAGGAAAAACACAAGAGTATCTTGCATACTAATAATTTACAACAGACTTTCATTGTTTGCTAAAAATAGCTGCATGTGTTAACACACAGAATATTTAAGTCACAAACGCAGCGTGTTATTTAATTTTAACGAGTAAAAGAAAATAAACCAGAAACTGAACATTCTTTTCAATTAAATCTTAATAATAAAAACATGATTCACCTAAGAAATAAGAGGAAGAATAAAACTGTTTAAAGAGACATTCAAGTGTAAAATTATTTCTTCTCCAGATTCACATGCAATTTATTAAGGATATCATTGTACCTTAAAATTGAAATGTGAAACAGAACATGCACTTAGGCAACTTCACTCTGGACAGCGTATTAACCATTGTAGCCTTTGCAGTTGTGGGAAAAGAATGGAATTTATGGTCACACTATATTTTCATTTCAAGTTTTTTTATTATGTGAATCTGAATGACTTGTTTTCATTGCATAGTTATATAAATGTAATTGATGTATATAATATATTTATGTGCAAACAGTATCGGCTAGATTTAGAGTTTTGCGGCCAAAGGGGTGCATTAGCTACGCATGTTTCCCCCCCCCGCACCTTTTAAATACCGCTGGTATTTAGAGTTCTCTGAAGGGCTGCGTTAGGCTCCAAAAAGGGAGCGTAGAGCATAATTTACCGCCACTTCAACTCTAAATACCAGCGTTGCTTACAGACGCAGCCAGCTGCATTCTAGTGGCTCTTCCGATCAGCCAATAGAATGCGATCTCAATCTGATTGGCTGATTGGATCAGCCAATCGGATTGAACTTGAATCTGATTGGCTGATTCAATCAGCCAATCAGATTTTTCCTACCTTAATTCCGATTGGCTGATAGAATCCTATCAGCCAATCGGAATTCGAGGGACGCCATCTTGGATGACGTCATTTAAAGGAACCTTCATTTGTCGTTAGTCCGTCGGTGAAGAAGGATGGCTCCGCGTCGGCTGCTTCAAGATGGTCCCGCTCCGCATGGAAGAAGATAGAAGATGCCGCATGGATGAAGATGTCTGCCGGTCCGGATGTCCTCTTCTGCCCGGATAGGATGAAGACTTCGGACCCTCTGGAGGAGCTCTTCTGCCCGGATAGGATGAAGACTTCGGACCCTCTTCTGGACGGATCCTTGATACCCGGCTGGGTGAAGATAAGGTAGGAAGATCTTCAGGGGCTTAGTGTTAGGTTTTTTAAGGGGGGTTTGGGTGGGTTAGATTAGGGGTATGTGGGTGGTGGGTTGTAATGTTGGGGGGGGCGGTATTGTATGTTTTTTTTACAGGCAAAAGAGCTAATTTCTTTGGGGCATGCCCCGCAAAAGGCCCTTTTAAGGGCTTGTAAGGTAATAGAGCTGTTAACTTTTTATTTTAGAATAGGGTAGGGCATTTTTTTATTTTGAGGGGCTTTGTTATTTTTTTTAGGGGGCTTAGAGTAGGTGTAATTAGTTTAAAATTCTTGTAATCTTTTTTTATTTTTTGTAATTTAGTTTAGTTGATTTAATTGTAGGTAATTTTAGGTAGTTTAGTTAATTTATTTATTGATAGTATAGTGTTAGGTTTAATTGTAACTTAGGTTAGGATTTATTTTACAGGTAATTTTGTAATTATTTTAACTAGGTAGCTATTAAATAGTTATTAACTATTTAATAGCTATTGTACCTAGTTAAAATAAATACAAAGTTGCCTGTAAAATAAATATAAATCCTAAAATAGCTACAATATAATTATTCGTTATATTGTAGCTATATTAGGGTTTATTTTACAGGTAAGTATTTAGTTTTAAATTGGTATAATTTATTTAATAAGAGTTAATTTATTTCGTTAGATAAAAATTATATTTAACTTAGGGGGGTGTTAGTGTTAGACTTAGCTTTAGGGGTTAATACATTTATTAGAGTAGCGGCGAGGTCCGGTCAGCAGATTAGGGGTTAATACTATTGATTATAGGGTTTGTAAAGTGGGAGTGCGGCGGTTAGGGGTTAATAACTTTATTAGAGTAGCGGTGAGGTCCGGTCGGCAGATTAGGGGTTAATAAGTGTAGGTAGGTAGCCGCGACGTGGGGGAGGTGGGCAGATTAGGGGTTAATAAATATTATGTAGGTGTCGGCGATATTAGGGGCAGCAGAATAGGGGTACATAGGGATAACGTAGGTGGCGGCGGTGTGCGGACGGCAGGTTAGGGGTTAAAAAATTTATTAGAGTGGCTGCGATGTGGGGGGACCTTGGTTTAGGGGTACATAGGTAGTTTATGGGTGTTAGTGTACTTTAGAGCACAGTAGTTAAGAGCTTTATAAACCGGCGTTAGCCCATTAATCTCTTAACTCCTGACTTTTTTCTGCGGCTGGAGTTTTGTCGTTAGATTTCTAACGCTCACTTCAGCCAAGACTCTAAATACCAGCTTTAGAAAGATCACATTGAAAAGATAGGATACGCAATTGGCATAAGGGGATCTGCGGTATGGAAAAGTCGCGGCTGGAAAGTGAGCGTTAGACCCTTTCCTGACTGACTCTAAATACCAGCGGGCGGCCAAAATGCAGACATGTATACAGTTATGCAAAGTGGAAACTTACATAGTTTCTGATTAAACCAAACAGAACATAATACAACTTAACTTGGTATAACAATGTTCCACAAATTATCCCTGCAAATTTCTAATGCCGTACCTGTATGGCTTAGTACCCACTCATTGTAACGTTAGTTCACCCACCAGCAAGTCCAATGCTATCAAGTCCATACCCAACATACCCCCGTCAAATCTCATATCAATTAAATATTGTCAATAAATGATTCCCACATGATCTTCATCAGCAAAAACGTGTCCCTCCTGTTATTTTTCATGTAAGCATACTCTTCAAGGGACATGATGAATTGAAATTGAGAGTACCAGACAGCCATATTCGGGCTGTACTGAGACTTTCAATTTTTTTAAACTGTTGCTAGCAATGAAAATCAACTTTTTCTTATGTGTTGGTATTTTGTTAGGTAAAACATTTAGTAACCAAATATGGGGGTCTGAGGGTAAATTCAGTTCCGTCATTGTATTTGTTGCTTTAACTACAGAGGTCCAGATCGGGGCTATCAATGGGCATGTCCACCATATGTGAATCATGGATCCCAGTCCCCCACCGCATCTCCAACATTTGTGAGAGGCCGAGGGGAACAGTTTATTAATCGTCGCTGGGGTGAGATACCATCTTTGTATTAGCTTTAAGTTTAATTCTATAAGACTACTTGATATAGAAACCTTAGTAACGTTAGTGAACATTTTTGAAATATCGATTATAGACAAATCATTATCTAGCTCCTCGTTCCACCTATCTATATAATATGGAGTGTAACCTATTGGGGGTTTTTGTAGCAATGTATACATTAAGGATAAAGTCTTTCTAGCGGGGGAACTAGACTGACACAGGGTTTCAAAGGGCGTAAGGGGTCTAAGTAGATTAAGTTTCTCAGGGTGCTTGAATATGTAGGAATGACATTGACTGAGAGAAAACCAGTTATTAAAGAAGGTCAGACCCCTCTCCATCAACTCATCAAGGTTAAAAAGTCTCGTCTCGTTGCCCAAGTGCACTAGCAATAATGCTCTAAGAGGGTTTTCTATGTGTTGAATCTTTTGTAGAAGGCCTATGGGGAGTTCGGTATTTTCTGTGAGGGGTGTGAGCGGAGAGAACTGTGACGTGATATTCAGGTATTCCCTCAATACCTCCTTCCATACTGAGAAGGTTTCCATTAATATAGTGTTCTGTTTAAAGTCTGTGGATAAGTGCGGTGTTGATTGCCAGCATATCGTTCCTAAATGTGATTTTCCTGCTATGTCGTGTTCCAATGCCACCCACTTCTTAGTCTCGTAATGCTTAAACCAGTCTACAATTCTCTGTAAAAAAACAGCCTGTCTGTACTTTTTTATATTGGGGACCCCCAATCCACCCTCGACCATGGGTAAACATATTAAGGTTTTATTAATTCTCGCTTTCTTTTTGTCCCATATGAAATCAAAAAGTTTATTTTGTAAGGACGGTATAAAGCCCTTAGGCAGGGGGATGGGGAGTGTTTGCAACAGATATAAAATCCTGGGAAGTATATTCATTTTGATCGAGTTTATTCGGCCCAACCCGGAAATACCCTTAGATCTCCAGGAGGAGAGGTCGGCCGTGACAGCCCTCTGCAGAGCATCATAGTTCGCTTTAAACATCTCTTGATTAGATGTTGCTAAAAAGATACCCAAGTATTTTAGATTTTTTGTTTGAATGCGGAAGGGGCACTTCAGTGATAAGCAACAAAGGTAGTCAGCGTCACAGTGGACAGTGAGCATCTCAGATTTAGAGTTATTAATAAGAAAGTTTGAAGCGTGAAAGAAGGTGTCAAATTCATTCATAAGTCGGGGGACCGAAGAGATTGGGTCTGTTAAGAAAAATAGAACGTCGTCCGCATACAGAAGTGCCCTTAACGCTGGTTTTGACGGCTAACGCAGAATTCTAAGTCTAGGCGATTGTGTTTTAACAACTTTAATTTGCTAGAGTTGCCGAAATATAATACACTGACATACTGTGAAAATAATATGCAGAAGATGGACAACCCTGTTCCCCTCAATAAAAATAAATAAATTATATATATATATATATATAAAAAACGTAAAGATAAAAAAGACCTTGAAAAATATTTCAATGCTGCTGATTGGATTAGTTTTCCGCTCGGGACCAGGTAGTTCTGAGGCTTCTGCGTGGTACTACATTTGATTTACAGGGTCAATAGTTATAAAATTACATGTTCTAAAGAATAAGAGCAATTATTTTATTTCTTTAATGGCCCTTTAAGCTATTGCTGGAGTGCATTGAGGTCTGCTTTAAGCAAGTCTTTGGCTTCATGAGAACTACACATGTCAAAGCATAGACTATATGCCTTAGACTTTTATATATATATATATATATATATATATACACACACACACACATATATATATATATATATATATATATATATATATATAGCAAGGTCATTGGAAGGAGAATTGGTTATACCTTTGGTAAACAGAGGAGGCAAAAGAGTATGTGCATAAATACCTCAGGAACCATTGAAGAAATGTTACTAGAGAAGCTAGGATGTTTTAAACCCTGACAACCACCAGGCTTATACTCAATCTTCAGTATGCATGGCATTAATTCACATAAAACAATAACAGCAGCACAAAAAGGTATGTTGTCTTATACTAATTTAATTGTACAGTGCACTTAGGATAATATGCTCCAAGGACACTAATAGAAGTAAAAAACGATGAATGTACCTGAGCTGCAGAGGTTAGGAGGAGCTGGGAATATTGAAACACTGAGTAGTGAACAGAATGCAAAATGGCAGCTGTTACCTACATGACATGAACACTAATAAACTGGTGGCTGTACCCTTACAGTTAAACACATGTTGATAGAGGTGAAAGCAGAGCTTTGTATGTATTCCAAGGTGATGCACTGTGCAATATCCAACTACTACCTGTATACTAAATAATAATGAAAATGTGAGAAATAAAATATTTTTTTCCATTG
Organism: Bombina bombina; assembly: GCF_027579735.1. Taxonomy (NCBI): domain Eukaryota; kingdom Metazoa; phylum Chordata; class Amphibia; order Anura; family Bombinatoridae; genus Bombina; species Bombina bombina. Next base: position 766,334,774 of record NC_069503.1, on the reverse strand, counting down.
TTAGGAAAACTGTGAAGAAACCTGAACAGTAATTTTCTATGTGAATAATATATAAACTAGAAAACACCACACAACATCTGTTTTTAAGTTACTTCTAAAACCAGCATAATTATTATGGGCCAGATTACAAGTAGAGGTGTATTGGGCTCCCATTCGCGTGCTAACTCTGCTAGAAGCACTCATATTACAAGTTGAAAGTAAAAAGATTTTGCTTGCGTGCTAACCCGATGCGTGCAAGAAGCTGAATTAGGATATTGTGCCATGTTTACGAATTCCCCCATAGAAGTCAATGGAGCAAAAAAAGTGGCAAAAACCTCCTAAACACTTTACTTGAGTGAAAACCCGATCCCATATTCTCAATTGCACTAACCCAACATGAAAATATGAATATTTCACATTCCCATGTTCTTCACAAAACAGAATATGTTCAATTTATTCATAAATACAGGGAGTGCAGAATTATTAGGCAAATGAGTATTTTGACCACATCATCCTCTTTATGCATGTTGTCTTACTCCAAGCTGTATAGGCTCGAAAGCCTACTACCAATTAAGCATATTAGGTGATGTGCATCTCTGTAATGAGAAGGGGTGTGGTCTAATGACATCAACACCCTATATCAGGTGTGCATAATTATTAGGCAACTTCCTTTCCTTTGGCAAAATGGGTCAAAAGAAGGACTTGACAGGCTCAGAAAAGTCAAAAATAGTGAGATATCTTGCAGAGGGATGCAGCACTCTTAAAATTGCAAAGCTTCTGAAGCGTGATCATCGAACAATCAAGCGTTTAATTCAAAATAGTCAACAGGGTCGCAAGAAGCGTGTGGAAAAACCAAGGCGCAAAATAAATGCCCATGAACTGAGAAAAGTCAAGTGTGCAGCTGCCAAGATGCCACTTGCCACCAGTTTGGCCATATTTCAGAGCTGCAACATCACTGGAGTGCCCAAAAGCACAAGGTTTGTAATACTCAGAGACATGGCCAAGGTAAGAAAGGCTGAAAGACGACCACCACTGAACAAGACACACAAGCTGAAACGTCAAGACTGGGCCAAGAAATATCTCAAGACTGATTTTTCTAAGGTTTTATAGACTGATGAAATGAGAGTGAGTCTTGATGGGCCAGATGGATGGGCCCGTGGCTGAATTGGTAAAGGGCAGAGAGCTCCAGTCCGACTCAGACGCCAGCAAGGTGGAAGTGGAGTACTGGTTTGGGCTGGTATCATCAAAGATGAGCTTGTGGGGCCTTTTCGGGTTGAGGATGGAGTCAAGTTCAACTCCCAGTCCTACTGCCAGTTTCTGGAAGACACCTTCTTCAAGCAGTGGTACAGGAAGAAGTCTGCATCCTTCAAGAAAAACATGATTTTCATGCAGGACAATGCTCCATCACACGCGTCAAAGTACTCCACAGCGTGGCTGGCAAGAAAGGGTATAAAAGAAGAAAATCTAATGACATGGCCTCCTTGTTCACCTGATCTGAACCCCATTGAGAACCTGTGGTCCATCATCAAATGTGAGATTTACAAGGAGGGAAAACAGTACACCTCTCTGAACAGTGTCTGGGAGGCTGTGGTTGCTGCTGCACGCAATGTTGATGGTGAACAGATCAAAACACTGACAGAATCCATGGATGGCAGGCTTTTGAGTGTCCTTGCAAAGAAAGGTGGCTATATTGGTCACTGATTTGTTTTTGTTTTGTTTTTGAATGTCAGAAATGTATATTTGTGAATGTTGAGATGTTATATTGGTTTCACTGGTAAAAATAAATAATTGAAATGGGTATATATTTGTTTTTTGTTAAGTTGCCTAATAATTATGCACACACAGATATCCCCCTAAAATAGCTATAACTAAAAACAAACTAAAAACTACTTCCAAAACTATTCAGCTTTGATATTAATGAGTTTTTTGGGTTCATTGAGAAAATGGTTGTTGTTCAATAATAAAATTAACTTGCCTAATAATTCTGCACTCCCTGTACATATTTCTACATAAACCTGATGTTTCTGGTAAAATATATATCTATTCCTATACATGCTATTAAGAGTGTGACTGTACTTTTCAAAGTATTTTTAACGTGTTTTGTGACACTTTTTTGTTTTACGAAACACGTAACCAGAGCACTGAGGATGCACTATCCCGACGTGCGTTATCTTCAATTGCAATCAAACGATCGCGTTGAATTTAAACTAGTAATACGAGGGATACACACACAAACAGCCACAATAAACCCCTTATCGCTTGCACGTAACTGTTAGCGTGCCACTCATAATCTGGCCTTATATAATTTATTTTAAAGGGACAGTAAAGTCAAAATCAACTTTCATGATTCAAATAGAGCCTGCAATTTTAAACTCTCTGATTTACTTCTATTATCAGTCATTTTGTTCTCTTGGTATCGTGGTGTGGAAGAGTAAATTTAGGTAGTCTAATAGGAGCTTTGTAGTGTGCATGTGTCTTTAGTAGTCTATGTTTACGAATTCTAGAAATATTGTTTCAAGCACTGCTGCCAGATGGCTATAGATATGTGCACTCTCCTAAACCCAACTAGAATTGCTCTTTAACAGATGATATAATCACAACTAAGCAAAATAGATAAAAGAAATCATTTGAAAAGTTGTATAAAAATGACATGCTCTGTCCAATCCATTTACGTTTAATTGTGAGTCTTGACTGTCCATCTAAATTAAGAATAAGACTGTCAGGAATTCATTGTAACTTTTACTTTGAAGGCTGAAACTATCATCTCGGATTGTCATGTTCCTTGTTCAAATGAGAATTGCCTGGTATTTCGGTGTTGCAATGACCTTGCTAGGCGGGATGAGACTGATATACTTCAGAAAAGTTCCCCTTTGTTCTACTGGGTGGAAACTCGCCATAGAACAAGCTACTGAGCCGTTTGTCCTGATAGAGCGCTTCTCTTTCTGTAGGCATTTGTGTTGTGACCCTGCGGAAGTCTCCCTAAGGGTGATGGGGAAACCAGATGTGCTTAGAGGAATGTGGCTGCACCTCACTGACAAGGTCCAATGAAGGCAGAAAATATTGTCTAGGCTTGTCATGTTCCTTGTTCAAAAGGAGGATTGCCTGGTATTTCAGGGCTGGACTGACCTTTCTAGGCACAACTGATAGACTTCAGCAAAGTTCTCCTCTGTGAAAAGCACAAGAGGGCTAAAAAAAGGCTGCTCCTGAGTGGTAACTCGCCATAGAACAAGCTATTGAGCTGTTGTTCGTCCCTGGCAGAGCGCTTCTCTTCCTGTATGCATAATTATTACTTAACATTTAAATGCCTTTCCTTTCATACCTGTATTACAGATTATTTCTTTTAATTCTATTATTTGAAGTCATGTCGCTGAAATTATGATGAACAATCAAGCATTTTTTTCCCTTTATAAAATAATGTATTTTATTAAACTACAATAATGCCCATCAATTTACTACTGCACAGACATGAACAAGAACGTCTGCCCATTAACTCCCAGTTGGTATTGTAGCAGCCTGATGGATAAATGTTTAAAGGTTACTGACAAAGGAAGCTATTTATGCTTTGATTACTGTATGGGAACCTAATGTATTGCTGCTGTCTCATTATGTTGGGCTGCTTTTAAATATTACATGTAAATGTACGCTCTGTTGTTTAAGAAATAGCACTTTTGTAGATAGAGGTCCAGTAATGTGGACACTCCTTTTTGATATAACTTAATAGTTACCCCACTTATAAACATAAGAACATTGCATTAATGGCAGGTAGAACATAAAATGCATATTTATATTAATGGTAAAATAACTGTATACATTTTGTATTAGAAAAATGAACATTGTTATGAAAGGATGCACAGCAGCCAAATCATTAACATGTAGGCAGTGTGCATGCAGGTGTGATTGTGCATGCAGGTGTGATTGTGCATGCAGGTGTGAGTGTGCATACATAACTGGCTGAAGTGCAAATTTCCATATACATGTTGTGCATGCCTACATGGCCCCTTTACAATGCATTAAGAGCAGATGACAACCACATTTTGTCATCTGTGACGGGGGATGCATTTTTAGAGATGACCCTGCCCTCCCCTGTTGTTACAGACCATAATAAGGTGATTAAGGGTTCAGAATTGTCGGGTGATGCCACCAACCGTGTGATGTCACCAAGTGAGCTGGAAGGGTGGTAAGTATTCAAACTCTTCAATCTCAGCACCCTTAAGCCCCGAGAAACTCCCAAGACCCATTGCTCGAAAGGCAATCACCTTTAAAGTGTAAACACAATTTTTTTATAAAATGTCACACTTTTTTAATGAGGGGGTCTCTAGGCCCTCATAACAGCCAATCAAAAAGGCATAAAGACTCCCAGGACCCCTTTTTAATGCCCAAAAGCACCTCTTAAAAATAATGCCCCTATATAAGTTTTAATAGCCAGACGATCACTGTAGTAATTATCACCCAGCAAGAATAGATGTGCATTAATTTGAGTAAAATTTCATGGAGCCCTTACATGTACATCAAAGTTATAAAACTATAACACAAGTCCCTTATTTATGAGGAGGATAAACCCTTTTTTTTTGTTTAGAAAAACCCACAAACTATTGTTTACAACCATGTTTACACAAATTGTAATAAAACATATGCACTTTATTTTCTTCTTAAAAGGGAAGAGTCCACTGCTGCATTTATTACTTTTGGGAAATACAGAACCTGGCTTCCAGGAGGAGCCAAAGACACCCCAGCCAAAGGCTTAAATACCTCTCCCATTTCCCTCATCCCCCAGTCATTCTTTGCCTTTTCGTCACAGGAGGTTGGCAGAGAAGTGTCAGAAGTTCGAGATCTCTCATGTAGGGTAGTACTCTTCGCAATAGGACTGGAGTTTTAAGTAATCCTGTCAGCCTCTCAGTGAGAGCATGGATGAAGGTTATAGTCGGGAGATGCTGGGAGAGTTTTCCTGCGAACCCATCCTGACTCATATTAACAGTTCCTTGGTATTCAGCATTGACGAGTTTCGCTGCCTACCTTCTTTACTCAAGTCCATGTCAGAAGCGATGATTTTGCCTTCCGTTATAGGCTGGCTCGCCTTCGGGTTCTTTTAAACCATGTTTTGGCAATAATGGAGGATCCCAGTCCTAGCGGCTGAGGGATCCAAGGCCTTAGAAGCTGGATGGCAAAATGGATATGACGTTTGGGGATGAAGTCAATCTCCTTAATGTCACCGTTTTTCTTTTTGCCTTCGGTTCCAGTTCTGAGCTTGGGTGAATGGGGCGTTTATCGGCTGGTCCCGTTGTCGTCCTCAATCACCTTGGGTGTTCACCCGATGGGTGCTGCCTTCATTTTATTTTGATCCGGATAGATGTGTTTAATTTGTTTTTCTTAAGCTCATGTCTGTTGGATTTTCGTTTTTATGAACGTTCTTCTCTAGAACCGATACTTGCGATTTAGGTCGCGTGGGCACTTCCTCGGAAGTTACGCAGTTGTTGAACAATAGAATTATGTTTTTTCTAGTTCATTTATCGATCCTTCAGGACGAATTTTCTTGGACCTTGGGCAGTTCTAGAGTGTCCTTATGCCAGGCAAGTACTTGTCGGCTACTTTTTCAGCTGTTACCAGGGTTCATGTCATCCTCATGGTGCTGATAATCCTGCTGGATTCTGAAATGTCTCGGCCTATTCTATGGACTCCAGGCTCGGATCCTACCGAAGTATGAGGCCTGTTGTTTAAATACAACCCCTCCGTATGGAGAGTTACGAGTGCCAATCTAGGTTGGTTGTTCGGGCTTCTTGCCTGGGATACGGATCTGTTTTTGCAGACATCATCATGGTTGTTCAGGTCGCCGGGGACTCAGGACCGTTATTCCATTCTTTGAAGTTGGGAAATTTGTGTGACCTATGTGGTCTGGTATAACGAGTGATTAATGTTTCGCATTTTCACTCGAGGTTCCTCCGGACGCCAACTCTTAGCCTATTAAGCATTTTATTGTGGTGGCAGAGTTTCCTTCCTTCTCGCCTTGGGTGGATCATATGGCCTGGATGCGCGGGCATGTTCTCTCTCTGCTTAGAGTTGTGTTACTCTAAGAGTTGGCGTTGCCTTCTGTGGGGAGCTGCGAAGCTTCAGCTTTTGTCTGCTTAAAGAATATTTTGTAAGATGAATCCTTTAAGGATCTCTGGCTGTTGTCCCTTCCATTACCCTTGGTCTGACCATGGTCTCGACGTTCAGGTGTCTTTCCATCCTCGTTGCAACTCTAGCCTTGTGAAGAGGCGAGGTCGGTTACGGAGGGCCACCCTTCTGGGGTCAGGTAGTTGACCATTTATCCTCGATGCTTCGTGGGCGGTGTCTCTGGCATGGCGAGCAGGGTACAGGGTTTTCATTCTCCTTCAGGTGTTGGTTGCTACCTTGCCTATGCGTGCAGCACGTATTATCTCTTGCCTATGAGATTTCTTTGCTATCCAAGTGCCCTGGGTGCTGAATCTTTGACCGTTAAGGAAGTCCTTTGTGATTTTTGGGTTTGAGGCTATTGCTAGTTTGCCAAGTCTACGGACTTAGGAGGTGCGTTCCTCCTTGTAGGAGGCAGCTTAGGGTTCCTCTGGATGTCGGATCTTCGATTGATTCAGTTTTTGAGGACCCTGACCTAGATCTGTGTCTCTCCTTGGATGGGTGTGGACGGTTTGATGTCACACTAGATGTTTGTGGTACCACGGCCTCTTTCCGTAGAGGCTGGGGCTCTGTGAGATGCCTATCGTTAAGCGGCTTAAGCTTTAGGTCCTTCTGACGGTTCCCTACTGGTCTTCTGGAGCATTTACGCTGTTCCTGTAGACTCCAGGTATCTTCACCTGGGCTGGCGATATGGCCGAGGGGTCTCACCTCTGTGGTAGGGTAGTTTTCCATTGTTTATTCCCTTGTCATCTAGAGTGGGGGTAGGGTTTTCCGGGTCGGAGTTACCTTAGTATTTGGAGCGACCTGTGTGTCCTTTGGTGGCTTGCCCTGTAAGGGTCTTTTCCCTTCTTATGTTCCAGAATCCTGGAAGGGGAGTTGCAATGTAGTGACTGGTTCCTCTGTTCCTGCAGCGAGAGGCTGAGGGTTTGATCCTCAGGGGCTCCTGCTATATATTGGATTCTGATATATGGATGCTGAGGGTATTCTTTCCTTGGGAAGGGTTCCTTGTTTTAGAGAAGACAGCCGTGCAGGGGGTTTCGTACCTGAGCACAATGTCTATCCTGACTCATGGTGACATACCATTTGTAGTAACGGTCAGTGGTCTAACCAGGGTCTTTGTTCCTACGTTGACCTTTTCTCTTCTGGAAGTCTGGGCTCTTGTTTTTGGTTTTGACTAGCCTTTGGGCTGGGACCATTATCCTAGAGGGAAGATTGGGGGTCGGTTACTCTATGCAGGGTTGACCATTTTCTTTAAAATCGTTTCTCTCCTTTGTGGGAAGTCTTGGATGTCCTCCTCTTTTCCTCTGGTGTTCGGTGCTGGGAGGGGACACTCCTTGGAGCCCGATATTCGGAGGGCTGTGAGCCGTTGGAAGGTTTGCAGTTGAATCCAGCTACAGCTAATTGCACTTTGATTGGGTGTTAGCAAGCTTCGAAACGCCTTTTGGTGTTTTGGTTTTGCAACGGTGAGTCAGCTTGCTACCTGGAAGCTGGTAATTGGGAGTTCCTGTTCAGACTGTTGGTGTTCTTTTGGAGAACTCTTTACTAGCTGCTGGGATAGTTATCCTATTTCTGCTGTCTCTGCTGTCTAGCTTGCAGGTCTAGACCTAATATGAGGCAACGGGGAACTCATGGTTTTCCTGGAGTACCTTTGGGTATGGTACAGGGTCAGGGATATGAGGGTATTCCTTGAGTCCTTTTTGGGACATGTTTCCCTGTGTATGGATTTCTTTTTCTTCCATCCTTGTGTTTCTAGGGAGTTTGTCTCCCTGGGCGTTGCTGTTGTACGACAACCATGGGTTGTTCTATGTTCTGCAGAGTGGAATGATCTTTTGGATTTTTCATGAGAATCTGTTCTCCTTTGTGGGGGGCAGACAGCGGCCCTTGTCTTGGCCGGGTACCTTCATGGGAGTCTTGATCAGCGGAGGTTGTTTGGGCTTGGCGGACTCTGGGACTGAGTGGTTTAGTTCGGCTTTGCCGGTGGTGTAACTAATGCGCAGTTAACTGGGCTTCGGGTTTTCTCCCGTGTCGTCTATATTTTTTAGGGTGTCGAGTAATCAGGCTGTGGTGCCTCTCGAAGGGGCCGCCTTTTGTACCCACCTTTTGTTTGCATTCAGTATCCTCTATCTTGGATATTCTTTTCTAAAAAGTAATGAATGCAGTTTTGGACTCTTCCCTTTTAAGAAAAAAAAATATAAATTATGCTTATCTGATAATTTCATTTTCTTCTGAAGGGAAGAGTCCACAGCTCCCGCCCATGTTTTTATCTATGAGGCGGCTGTAATTTTTTGTTCTTCTGGCACCATTTTCACCCTGATATTTATCCTACTGTTCCTTGTTCCCTCAGCAGAATGACTGGGGGATGAGGGAAGTGGGGGAGGTATTTAAGACTTTGGCTGGGGTGCCTTTGCCTCCTCCTGGTGGCTAGGTTTTGTATTTCCCAAACATAATGAATACAGTTGTGGACTCTTCCCTTCAGAAGAAAATGAAATTATCAGTTAAGCATAATTTGTTTTTTTTACACTTTTTGTTGTACAGTTTTCACCTTTTATGATATATACATAACAATTGTAAAATTTTAATCTGCTGGGTCTGAAAAAAAATAACAATATATCATATATGTGTGTTTCTCATGGAAAAATGGCTTACAGTAGAGGTTTAATTTGTGCCGCATCTAAAAACTCCAAAACAGCCCAACACAGGGAAGAAATGACCCAGCACTTGAGCCTGGAGATGACAGTGCTTGCCACAGTTATTCTGTTAACAAAATATCTATTGTTCCAGCATAAATGATAATATAAACTGTGAATTAGGCACATATAAGGTTTGTGAAGCCTGCCAATTGTGCTATTTCAGTTTTAAGGACTAGAAAATCCACATTAAAGAAAAATTGAATAAAATAGATCATGAAAATATGTTGCACAGCTGTTTTATTATGCATAATGAAACATTTTATATTACAATGTCAGTGCCTACTGTCCCTATAAATACAACGACAATTAATTAAATATCATTTTTTGTGGATAAAGATGTAGGTTCCTTATTTGTTACCAATTATTTTGTAAATGTGACCATATACTACATACTATTGTTAAAAACTATGCCGATAATACTGGCTAGATTGCTTTTTTCTTACAAAAGGGGTTTGACATTTGTTGAAACCTTTTAGATAAGTCCAAAATATCAGTGATTATAACTGGCTATTCTGCAACTTATGAATTCTCTTCCAGACTTATTTCTTTATTGTTTTTTGGAGTGAACTGTATTGTTTTGTCCCCTTTAATGTGTTCTCAGTGATCCATTTTATCTGCTGGAGTGTATCTAATTATTTGCAAATATCTTGTTTACCTTTATTTTGTAATTTGAAATAGCTGCCTTGCCTCCTGCCACCTATACTGAAAATTTCTATAATGCATTAATGGGTACAAAAACACTATGTAAAGGAAATACTGCAGAAAAAATCACATCCCTGTAGGGGGTGGGAGTGAATGGTACTAAAATGTTCATTTTCAATTGTTATCTCAGAAGAAGATAAGATAAGGATTTGGGTTTAGATATGATCATTATGCCTTCTCTCCCAGGAAGCCCATTCCAATTTAATGGATTGTGGTTTCAAAGAGAGAAAAACGCTATTTTAAATACAAAAATAAATCTAAAGATTCAATTTCTTATTAGGAAGAAAACTATTTTAAAATACATTGTCCTTTTAAAGCGACAGTCTAATCAGAATGAAAACTTTCATGATACAGATAGGGAATGCAATTTTAAACAACTTTCCAATTCACTTTTATAATCAAATTTGCTTTGTTCTTTTGGTATTCTTTGTTGAAAGCGAAACCTAGGTAGGCTCATATGCTAATTTCTAAGCCCTTGAAGGCCGCCCCTTATTTCAATGCATTTGGCAGTTTTTCACAGCTAGGGGGCGTTAGTTCATGTGTGCCATACAGATAACATTGTGACCACGCCCATGGAGTTACAAATGAGAGGGCACTGATAGGCTAAGTGCAAGTCTGTCAAAAGAACTGAAATAAGGGGGCAGTCTGCAAAGGTTCAGATACAAGGTAATCACAGAGGTAAAAAGTGTATTAATATAACCATGTTGGTAATACAAAACAGGGGAATGGGTAATAAAGGCATTATCTATCTTTTTAAACAACAATAATTCTGGAGTAAACTGTCCCTTTAAGTTAACAGGTAGTAAATCTGCTGCACTGACTAACCACCCAGTATTAACAGAAACTTATTAATAAAAGAGAACAGAATTTTCAGTTTAATGATGGTCTGTCAAGCTCATAACATGTTAACTTCCTTTAAGATTAAAGAATGGGAACAAAATAAGCTTGCCCTTAGAGAATCTATATTTAAACTGCATAAAACGGAATATGTTAATAAAATGAAGCACAATTTTTCAATAGGAAATTAAAGCTTTACATAACCTAATGAATAGAATATTGCACAAAAAAATTATAATAAAATATTGAAACTCATACTTAATATCACATATATGATAAAAGGAATTGGGCAGACAAACTGTTTGCAATTAAATTAAACCATGCGAAAGCAGAATTAAAACAGAATTAAAGGCACAGAAGAATCAAAATTATGCTTTCACGTGTCAGATAGAGCATTCCATTTTAAACACGTTTTATGCTCAGGAGCAGCAATGAACTAGTAAGATATAACTGGTGATTGGTTGCTGCACATACTGTTACTACTGTGGGGCTGGTATTTTTACCCCCTTAAGGACAAGGCATTTCAGTGCAAGGGCATCTCCTGTGCACAGCCCTCTTCAGATCACCCCACAGATTTTCAATCGGATTCAGATCTGGGCTCTGGCTGGGCCATTCCAAAACTTTAATCTTCTTCTGGTGAAGCCATTCCTTTGTTGATTTGGATGTATGCTTTGGGTCGTTGTCATGCTGAAAGATGAAGTTCCTCTTCATGTTCAGCTTTCTAGCAGAAGCCTGAAAGTTTGTGCAAAAATTGACTGGTATTTGGAACTGTTCATAATTCCCTCTAGCTTAACTAAGGCCCCAGTTCCAGCTGAAGAAAAACACCCCCAAAACCTGATGCTGCCACCACCATGCTTCACTGTGGGTATGGTGTTCTTTTGGTGATGTGCAGTGTTGTTTTTGCGCCAAACATATCTTTTGGAATTATGGCCAAAAAGTTCAACCTTGGTTTCATCAGACCATAACACCTTTTCTCACATGCTTTAGGGCGACTTCAGATATGTTTCTTTCATGTAATTAACAAGAGTCCATGAGCTAGTGACGTATGGGATATACATTCCTACCAGGAGGGGCAAAGTTTCCCAAACCTTAAAATGCCTATAAATACACCCCTCACCACACCCACAAATCAGTTTTACAAACTTTGCCTCCAAGGGAGGTGGTGAAGTAAGTTTGTGCTAGATTCTACGTTGATATGCGCTCCGCAGCAAGTTGGAGCCCGGTTTTCCTCTCAGCGTGCAGTGAATGTCAGAGGGATGTGAGGAGAGTATTGCCTATTGAATGCAGTGATCTCCTTCTACGGGGTCTATTTCATAAGGTTCTCTGTTATCGGTCGTAGAGATTCATCTCTTACCTCCCTTTTCAGATCGACGATATACTCTTATATTTACCATTACCTCTACTGATTCTCGTTTCAGTACTGGTTTGGCTTTCTACAAACATGTAGATGAGTGTCCTGGGGTAAGTAAGTCTTATTTTCTGTGACACTCTAAGCTATGGTTGGGCACTTTATTTATAAAGTTCTAAATATATGTATTCAAACATTTATTTGCCTTGACTCAGAATGTTCAACTTTCCTTATTTCCAGACAGTCAGTTTCATATTTGGGATTATGCTTTAATTATCATATTTTTCTTACCTCAAAAATTTGACTTTTTTCCCTGTGGGCTGTTAGGCTCGCGGGGGCTGAAAATGCTTCATTTTATTGCGTCATTCTTGGCGCGGACTTTTTTGGCGCAAAAATTCATTTCCGTTTCCGGCGTCATACGTGTCGCCGGAAGTTGCGTCATTTTTTTGACGTTATTTTGCGCCAAAAATGTCGGCGTTCCGGATGTGGCGTCATTTTTGGCGCCAAAAGCATTTAGGCGCCAAATAATGTGGGCGTCTTATTTGGCGCCAAAAAATATGGGCGTCGCTTTTTTCTCCACATTATTTCAGTCTCATTTTTCATTTGCTTCTGGTTGCTAGAAGCTTGATGTTTGGCATTTTTTTTCCCATTCCTGAAACTGTCTTATAAGGAATTTGATCTATTTTGCTTTATATGTTGTTTTTTCTCTTACATATTGCAAGATGTCTCACGTTGCATCTGAGCCAGAAGATACTACAGGAAAACCTCTGCCTGCTGGATCTACCAAAGCTAAGTGTATCTGCTGTAAACTTTTGGTAGCTATTCCTCCAGCTGTTGTTTGTATTAAATGTCATGACAAACTTGTTAATGCAGATAATATTTCCTTTAGTGATGTACCATTGCCTGTTGCAGTTCCCTCAACATCTAAGGTGCAGAATGTTCCTGATAACATAAGAGATTTTGTTTCTGAATCCATAAAGAAGGCTTTGTCTGTTATTTCTCCTTACAGCCTGTCGAAACCTTCAGTCTCAATCATTCCCTTCGGTAGCCTTATGCATGGAAATTCTAGGTCTTATGACTGCTGCATCGGACGCGATTCCCTTTGCTCGTTTTCACATGCGACCTCTTCAGCTCTGTATGCTGAACCAATGGTGCAGGGATTACACGAAGATATATCAATTAATATCTTTAAAACCGATTGTTCGGCACTCTCTGACGTGGTGGACAGATCACCATCGTTTAATTCAGGGGGCTTCTTTTGTTCTTCCGACCTGGACTGTAATTTCAACAGATGCAAGTCTCACAGGTTGGGGAGCTGTGTGGGGATCTCTGACGGCACAAGGAGTTTGGGAATCTCAGGAGGTGAGATTACCGATCAATATCTTGGAACTCCGTGCAGTTTTCAGAGCTCTTCAGTTTTGGCCTCTTCTGAAGAGAGAATCGTTCATTTGTTTTCAGACAGACAATGTCACAACTGTGGCATACATCAATCATCAAGGAGGGACTCACAGTCCTCTGGCTATGAAAGAAGTATCTCGAATTTTGGTTTGGGCAGAATCCAGCTCCTGTCTAATCTCTGCGGTTCATATCCCAGGTGTAGACAATTGGGAAGCGGATTATCTCAGTCGCCAAACGTTGCATCCGGGCGAATGGTCTCTTCACCCAGAGGTATTTCTTCAGATTGTTCAAATGTGGGGGCTCCCAGAGATAGATCTGATGGCCTCTCATCTAAACAAGAAACTTCCCAGGTATCTGTCCAGATCCCGGGATCCTCAGGCGGAGGCAGTGGATGCATTATCACTTCCTTGGAAGTATCATCCTGCCTATATCTTTCCGCCTCTAGTTCTTCTTCCAAGAGTAATCTCCAAGATTCTGAGGGAATGCTCGTTTGTTCTGCTAATAGCTCCGGCATGGCCTCACAGGTTTTGGTATGCGGATCTTGTCCGGATGGCATCTTGCCAACCATGGACTCTTCCGTTAAGACCAGACCTTCTGTCTCAAGGTCCTTTTTTCCATCCGGATCTGAAATCCTTAAATTTAAAGGTATGGAGATTGAACGCTTGATTCTTGGTCATAGAGGTTTCTCTGACTCCGTGATTAATACTATGTTACAGGCTCGTAAATCTGTATCTCGAGAGATATATTATAGAGTCTGGAAGACTTATATTTCTTGGTGTCTTTCTCATCATTTTTCTTGGCATTCTTTTAGAATACCGAGAATTTTACAGTTTCTTCAGGATGGTTTAGATAAGGGTTTGTCCGCGAGTTCTTTGAAAGGACAAATCTCCGCTCTTTCTGTTCTTTTTCACAGAAAGATTGCTATTCTTCCTGATATTCATTGTTTTGTACAAGCTTTGGTTCGTATAAAACCTGTCATTAAGTCAATTTCTCCTCCATGGAGTTTGAATTTGGTTTTGGGAGCTCTTCAAGCTCCTCCGTTTGAACCTATGCATTCATTGGACATTAAATTACTTTCTTGGAAAGTTTTGTTCCTTTTGGCCATCTCTTCTGCTAGAAGAGTTTCTGAATTATCTGCTCTTTCGTGTGAGTCTCCTTTTCTGATTTTTCATCAGGATAAGGCGGTGTTGCGAACTTCTTTTGAATTTTTACCTAAAGTTGTGAATTCCAACAACATTAGTAGAGAAATTGTGGTTCCTTCATTATGTCCTAATCCTAAGAATTCTAAGGAGAAATCATTGCATTCTTTGGATGTTGTTAGAGCTTTGAAATATTATGTTGAAGCTACGAAATCTTTCCGTAAGACTTCTAGTCTATTTGTTATCTTTTCCGGTTCTAGGAAAGGCCAGAAAGCTTCTGCCATTTCTTTGGCATCTTGGTTGAAATCTTTAATTCATCTTGCCTATGTTGAGTCGGGTAAAATTCCGCCTCAAAGAATTACAGCCCATTCTACTAGGTCAGTTTCTACTTCCTGGGCGTTTAGGAATGAAGCTTCGGTTGACCAGATCTGCAAAGCAGCAACTTGGTCCTCTTTGCATACTTTTACTAAATTCTACCATTTTGATGTATTTTCTTCTTCTGAAGCAGTTTTTGGTAGAAAAGTTCTTCAGGCAGCGGTTTCAGTTTGAATCTTCTGCTTATGTTTTTTGTTAAACTTTATTTTGGGTGTGGATTATTTTCAGCAGGAATTGGCTGTCTTTATTTTATCCCTCCCTCTCTAGTGACTCTTGTGTGGAAAGATCCACATCTTGGGTAGTCATTATCCCATACGTCACTAGCTCATGGACTCTTGTTAATTACATGAAAGAAAACATAATTTATGTAAGAACTTACCTGATAAATTCATTTCTTTCATATTAACAAGAGTCCATGAGGCCCACCCTTTTTTGTGGTGGTTATGATTTTTTTGTATAAAGCACAATTATTCCAATTCCTTATTTTATATGCTTCGCACTTTTTTTCTTATCACCCCACTTCTTGGCTATTCGTTAAACTGATTTGTGGGTGTGGTGAGGGGTGTATTTATAGGCATTTTAAGGTTTGGGAAACTTTGCCCCTCCTGGTAGGAATGTATATCCCATACGTCACTAGCTCATGGACTCTTGTTAATATGAAAGAAATGAATTTATCAGGTAAGTTCTTACATAAATTATGTTTTTTGCAAAATGTAGCCTGGCTTGGATGTTTTTTCGTAAGAAAAGGCTTTCGTCTTGCCACTCTACCCCATAGCCCAGACATATGAAGAATATGTGAGATTGTTGTCACATGTACCACACAGCCAGTACCTGCCAGATATTCCTGCAGCTCCTTTAATGTTGCTGTAGACCTCTTTGTAGCCTCCCAGACCAGTTTTCTTCAAGTCTTTTCATCAATTTTGGAGGGACGTCCAGTTCTTGTTAATGTCACTGTTGTGCCATATTTTCTCCACTTGATGATGACTATTTTTACTGTGTTCCACGGTATATCTAATGTCTTGGAAATTCTTTTGTACCCTTCTCCTAACATACCTCCTGATACATTTTAACAATGAGATTCCTCTGATGCTTTGGAAGCTCTCTGTGGACCATGGCTTTTGCTGTGGGATGCGACTAATAAAATTTCAGGAAAGACCAACTAGAGCAGCTGAACTTTATTTGGGGTTAATTAGAGGCACTTTAAATGATGGCAGGTGTATGCTGACTCATATTTAACATGATTTTGAATGTGATTGCTTAATTCTGAACACAGCTACATCCCCAGTTATAAGAGGGTGTGCACACTTATGCTACCACATTATTATTTTTTTGTTTTTGTTTTATTCCCTCCACCTAAAAGATTTCAGTTTGTTTTTCAATTGAGTTGTACAGTTTATAGGTCACAATAAAGGTAGAAAAAGTTCTGATGATTTATCTCTGTCTCATTTTTTTACATCACAGAAACCTGACATTTTAACATGGGTGTGTAGACTTTTTATATCCACTTTATATAAATACATAAAAATAAATACATCTTTAGCAATGTATCTGTAAGTACTTTGTGGCTTTAGTTTCTAACACCTCATATCTTTGAGCCCTTATAACTCTTTGGTGCAATATTCTTTTTTAAACAGTTTTTATTAGATGATGTTATTATAAGTGTGACTGTACTATATAATACATTTTTAAGTGTTTTGTGCAACTTTTTAGTTTTGGAAAACAGTTAACCACAGCTCTGAGAAAGCGGTGAGAATTGTAGTGTATAACAAAATTGAACTAGCACAATCACGATTTTGCTCAACTTGTAATATAAGCGCAATTAAAACTGCTTGCAAAAACACTATATCGCTTGTACAACAACATTTGCGCCTCACTTGTAATCTAGCCCTAAAGGGGCAATGTACTGATAAAAGTGAATTGTATTACTAGCACTATGAACTTGTTTCCACTGGGAGGTTGAATTCTGATGCTGTCTCTTGTTTACATAGCTTTTTTATAAAGAAAACTACAGTATTCATGTTTTCCAGTATAGTTTGTGTTTTCAACAGCAGATAACAATTTAATACAATCTAAATAAAAAGAGCTATTGGAAACACATTAGGAAGGATGGACGGACGGACAATACAATGTCCCTTTAATGTAGCTTTAGACAGGGCTGAAAAAGCAGGGGAAGTATGGGAACCGCATCATCAAGGCTGGTGTATATACACACACACATACATATATATATATATAGCCCAGGTACCTCGTTAAGGTCCTTTCCAAAATCTGGGTACCTAAAACAATGTAATCACCATAAACATATACAAAACACGTAAGGGGACTGCACTCTCTCATTTGGCCAAATGCGGTAACTAACCCTTCTATTTTTGTTTTTAATCTTAGCTGAGAGCTTGTGAGTGAGTGCTGGACTTTCTCTGTATGTTGTATTAATTTGTTTTGTAATTTTCCCTATGGGCCTTGCATCCAGGCCTGTCTGGGGTTAACTGCCTGTGACTTTGGGGACAGCACAGCTTCCTGTGAGTGCCAGTGAGCACCAAAGGCTGAGCATGTTGCAGGGTCATGGGATGTGTACCCAGTCCAGTCAGAGTGCAGTCTCCTTCCGTGTCTTGAATGTATATATATATATATATATATATATATATATATAACTCCAGTAGAAAGCGCACGCCAAAGGTCTTGGCAAAATATCACTTCAATGTGAAAGTTTTCGAGTCAAAATAACTTGTCCTCAGACAAACAGTGTACATTTTCACTTATATAAATTATTTTACCCATTGTGAGGGCCCGTTTGTTGGTTAACATGGTCACCCTGTATTATTTATGGTATGCTCATTGTGCCTACGGCTCAATAGTGTGTTTGTAAAGTGAGATTGGTTTAAACACTTATCAATATTATGTGATTGATGTTTACCTCTTCTATCTGATGTTTTACATGAGCTAGATATATTACCCAGGCATGTGAGCCGTGGTGTTATGTGTATAATTTGGCACTCTTTACATCTACGGATTTCCTTTGGTCCATAATCTCCCTTTTGGTCTCTGTTCTGTGTTTATCTTCCATTTCAATCTATTATTACTTTTGTTTCACTAACTCTTCCTGTTCGTCTGTGTTCTTGATATTGAGAGCACCCGATGTTCGCCTGTGTTTACAATATCATCTGTTCTTGCCGGCTTATGCTGTTGACAGTTTCCTAGGCAACCGTTTTGTTACCAGGTTTACATGGATTGATTACACAGGTCGACGCGGACTTTCCCATTTATCATCTGTCATTTCATTAGGTTCCTCCAATGTCGTTACTTACTGCATTGTTGTTTTTAGCATTTTCCTTAGGATCATTAAGTTCACATTATATGGGTGTTTTGTTTAGACCTACGTTGACACGGATGATGACGCCCACTTTGGGGCGTGTCTACTGTGTAGAGCGTGACGTCATGTTTTGAAATGTTTAAAGCTTGGGTGGTGGTAAGTGCAACTGTAAACTGTTTATTTGTCTGAGGACGAGTCATTTCGACTCAAAAACGTTCACATTAAAGTGATATTTTGCCAAGACCTTTGGAGTGCGCTTTCTACTGGAGTTGTGATTGCTTTTTGCTGCACCCAAGGCTGTGGAGTGAGGATCCGGGAGAGCACATTGTCTTTGAGATATATATATATATATCTATAAACACACACACACACACACACACACACACATATATATATATATATATACACACACACATACTTCCTCCTTAATAATGAAAGGGAATTCAGCACTCTTTTTTTATATTGAAATTTTATTATTCAAAGATAATTCAAAGAAGTCTCTCTGTTACACCACTATAAAAAGTTACCTGCAAACCCTATTCTGTACATGGTTAACGAAGAAAACAATATAAATAACTTGTCTCTCACATTCAGCTACTTAATGTTACAATCTTATAAGAGTTATATAAAGCTTTAGCAAGCTGCTATATAACTATACAATACAGAGTATATTCTGCTATATATACCTAAAGTAAACTAGTAACTGAAAAACAGCGTCCAGATTAAAAGCTTAGCTACAGTCAGTGCACATTGTTAGACCACAAACAGATGCATAATCCTTCCGGTCACCAACTGCGGCTTTGGCCGCACTCTAGGTTAAACTTGATGTAAAGTTATCAGGACATGCAAAGTCAATGTCAGAATAATTGTAGTGCTTACGTGACTCAGAGTTAGA